>NC_057841.1:36475000-36786000 GCF_910594005.1 Cervus elaphus
GGTTATAAAGCAACCTGTATAGTTGCATCCAATTTTTGTTGAAGTGTTTGTATATGTGCATATGGGTACTGTTTGGAAAGAGATGAAACAAGGTATTAACAGTGGTTATCTTTGGGTAGTAGGACTGTAATTATAATGTTTTTCTTGATAATCTGTGTTTTCAAAATTTTCTAACATGCTGCTGCTGCTGCTGCTAAGTCGCTTCAGTCGTGTCCAACTCTGTGCAACCCCATAGATGGCAGCCCACCAGGCTCCTCTGTCCAAGGGATTCTCCAGGCAAGAACACTGGAGTGGGTTGCCATTTCCTTCTCCAATGCGTGAAAGTGAAAAGTGAAAGTGAAGTCGCTCAGTTGTGTCTGACTCTTTGTGGAAGGCACCATTTTTTAATAAGAAAAAGAGATTCAGTTATCATAGGAAACAAAAAACTTTGCCTCTATTCCAAGTTTCTAAATTCTTGTCTATTGAAGAAAAACGTTTGTTTTTTAATGCAGTTAGTTTTTTGTTGTCTCGGTTGTAGGTTACAACGTGATTGTTGTAAATGTTTATTGAATTTGAAATAGTTACAACTCCTCCACTGGGGCCATTTTAAAGAGGCAGATGACAGGATATAGGAATTTTTTGCTTTCATCCCTGTCCTTGGAAACTGAGTAGCTGTAAGCACCCACAGTTCTGTTGGGAACAGTCTCTGAGGGCTTGAGAAAAGCAGAGGAAGAAATGTGAATTAGGGTCATGACTTCAGTTTCCTGATGTATCTTGTTGCTTTGCACTGAATTAGCAAGAGCAGTGAAAACTTTTTTTTTTAAGTTACAAAAATAATTCATGGCGATTCATTCAGCACATATGTGAGCATCTATTGTATAAGCCAGATATTGTTTTAGGTGTATGGGATAAACAAGGAACAGAACAAACCAAAACCCTTGCTATATTCTAATGGAGGTAGACGGACAAGGAACAAATGAAATGTAAATGGATGATGTGATAGGTGTAGAGAAAAGTGGAGCTGGATAAGTGGATGGTGTGTATGTGTGTGCGCCCAAGTGTGAGCCAGTGGATGGGATGATGGTTGTTATTTTGTATGGCATGAGTAAGAAGGATTCAGGGATAACATGACTTTTGAGTAGAGATCTGAGTACATGAAAGAGTGAACCATGCAGGTATCTGGAGGGTGAGGGCTACAGGCTGAAGAATATTTGATGATCAACAGTGAGGTCAATGCAGTTTTATTCCACTTGTCAGTGGAAACATCATCATAGATATCTTTAAGTACTTCCTCAACAGCAATAATAAATAATAAAGTACATAGCCTCCAGAAAAATACCAATTTAGATTCCCTGATGGCTTAGGTGGTAAAGAATCCGCCTGCAGTGTAGGAGACCTGGGTTTAATCCCTGGCTTGGGAAGATCCCCTGCAGAAGGAAATGGCAACCCACTCCAGTGTTACTGCCTGGAGAATCCATCCCATGGATAGAGGAGGCTGGCAGGTTACAGTCCATGGGGTCGCAAAGAGTTGGACATACTGAGCGACTAACACTTACACACATATCCCACAGCAGTATATGAAGGCATTAATTTTATGACCCCCTTTATTACATATCACTTTTTAAAAACTGATAGTTTCTTGGGCAAAACTTGGTATATTATTGTTTTTTTTTAAAGATTGGCTTAGTTTTTAAATTATTTATTTATTTATTTTTAGCTCTGCTGGGTCTCTGTGGCTATGCTTGGGCTTTCTCTTGTTGCAAAGAGCAGATGCTACTCTACTTGCAGTGCCTAGGCTTCTCATCGTAGTGCTTCTCTTGTTGCAGAGAGCACAGGCTCTAACTAGGCGGGCTTCACTAATTGCAGCACATCGACTCAGTAGTTGCGGCACGTGGGCTTAGTTGCTCCTTAAGAACCAGGGATCGAACCCATGTCCCCTGCATTAACAAGCAGATTTCCTGTCCTCTGTATCACCAGGAAAGTCCAGTATATCATTGTTTAATTTTAAAATTCTTGTAGTATAATGGACGTTGAATAATTTTTCATATGTTTATTGGCCATTTGTATTTCTTGTGTGTATATGGGTATGAGAGAGAGACACAAAACCTATTTTTGTCATTTGACTGTTTTTCTTTTTTCTTTTGGGGAATTGGTTCTTCTGTCATTGATTTATAAACACTCATCCTACATCAAGCATATTGAACTCCAACCACTTTTATGTGTTGCCTATATTTTTCCTGGTTTGTTAATCATCTTGTTAGTTCATTTTCTTCATGATATTTTTGGCCATTTTATTTAGGCAGATCTCTCAATCTTTCCTAGTGGCTCCTGTCCTTGGAGTTATGTATGGAAAACCCAGAAGCAGAACATTTATTGAATATTGTTTTTAACGTGCCGTGCACTGCCCCAGATGCTGCTTATTCATTCTCTTAGCTAATCATCTCAGTAGCCTTTTGAACATTATTATCCTTATTTTATAAATGAAAAAAGTGAGCTTTCACTGCAAACTAGCTTTTGAGCTGGGGTAAAAACCAACTGGCTTTAGAGTTGGGATATAGACCTGCTGAGTAGGAAGGTTTGCCTGACCGTATTCTTTCTACTACATACAACCCCCTGCTCTGTATTTGTGCATCCTTCCTGCCCCCACCCCTAGATGACCTTGATGACCCCTAGATAACCCCCACCTAGAAGACAGGGCACAGCCCACCCAGAGATGTGAGTGAAATCTGTCAGTCTCTTAGAGCTGTTGGTTAAAGTTAGCTGACTGCTGGAACAGTCCTTGGAAGTGAAGAGAGCTAATCATAATTTCCGAGACTTGGGCAACCATGTGACTATTACAAGATTATAGTCTCCAGTGCCCAGAACTAGATATGATTTTCATCACTTACTGCTATATCTTCTGAGAAAAGAATCCTCAGTTTTAGCTGAGCTAACTAGGATGTCAAAATTATAGTTTCCTTTCTTCCTGAAGAAAGGATTTTAAAGAACTGCTTTAAGAGATGACAAAAACGCTAAGAAGCACCACCCTCGCAGCTCGTGTCTTCACCTTGTCTCCACACTGCCTGGAAGATCATGGAAAGTTCAATTGTCCTGAATTTTACCTGCCCCAGTAGCTGTTGAAAGGTCTGACCCCTCCATATTGTGAGACCCACTCACAGTTGTGAAAACTCTGGAAGCCAGAGATCCAAATTAGAATTCCTGAAGCAGCCTGTGTATATTTTTTTTCTGGTTGAAGTTCTTTCTTTCTTTTTTTTTTAAAAGTCTTTATTGAATTTCTTACAATATTGTTTCTGTGGTACATTTTTTGGATTTTTGTCCATGAGGCATGTAGGATCTTAGCTCCCCAACCAGGGGTCTAACTGGCACCCCCTGCATTGGATGGCGAAGTCTTAACCACCTGACCACCAGGGAAGTCCCCTTTCTTTTTTTTTAATAACAAAAAGAAACATGTTTTATTGAGGGAAAAAAATTCTACTCTAGTAGTAAGATATGGAGGAAGATTTAGTCAGACCTTATGCCATGCTCCATACTTATAGTACTTACAGAGATAGAATTTTTTTCCACTTAAAAATAACACAAATTTATTATCTTACACTTCTGGAGTCCAGAAGTCTAAGATGGCTTCACTTGGGATGACAAGTCTTTGGTGGTAAAGACTTTGCTACAATTAAGAGATTTTTCCCTCATTTTTTTGTGTTTCAAAACTTTGCATTACAACCTTTTCAGAGGTCCCAGTTGCTTTTCAGAGTCTGCTGACAATTTTCATCCAGAAAAAAAAATGTTTATTTGTACATATCTTCTAATTTTGCCTAAACTTTCTCTTTTTTAAAAAAAATACACATTTTAAAAATGTTGGTGGTATTTTCAAGCTGAACAGTCAATACTGTTTTGTTTTTGTTTATTTATTTTGGCCACACCGCCCAGCATATAGGATCATAATTCCTCAACCAGGGCTTGAACCCACATACCCTGCACTGGAAGGCAGACTCCCGACTGATGGACCTCCAGGGAAGTCCCTGTTGTGCAGATTTTTAAAATGATAACAGCATAGAAAATATTTAGCACCGGGCCTAGTTTGTAGGAAAGGCTCAAACAATGTCAGTGGTGATGCTGGTAATATTAACTCTGCTGTGAGCACCTTGGCAGTTGCTATGAGTTTTGGCTGAATGAATGTGTACAGGAGGTAGGGTTTGAAGGCCTTATTTGAGACTAAAAGCATTTCCATGCTGCATTTTCTGGGAGGTTGTGCAAAAAGCAGGTCTGATGATAGATAAAGTCCCTGCTCATGTTAATCCAATTAACAAAGAACATTTCATGAACAGGCACCATCCGAGGAGAGCAGTTCATTGAGTTACTTGGATTATTATATTATATCCTGCAGGAATGCTTTCATTAATTCATATTTATTATTAGAATGACTCTGGGAACTTGCATTAGCCAACTGAATGCATTTGTAACTAATGGGGAAAGCACACATCAGTAATGTGTGCTCTACGTAAAGCCTGGGATTTTGCTTTTCTTGAGGAGAGCAAGACCCTCAGCTGAGTTGAAAAAGCAGTTCTTGGTGTGGCCACAATGTAATTGAAGAAATGTGCCCTTGAGAAGTCCTTAGAGATTTCTTGAACTGGCATCCCAGGTTAGCTGTTGAGGCTTAGCACATGGCCACCCAGCTCAAGTTCAAGGTCTGGTTTCAATTCCATCCTTTTACACTGTGGCTCCTTTCGTGGTTCGATGGAGCTGTTTGGTACCTTGCTAGGTGTGTGCATGCTTAGTGGCTCAGTCGTGTCTGACACTTGAGACCCCATAGACTGTAGCCTGCCAGGCTTCTTTGTCCATGGGACTTTTCAGCAGGAATACTAGACCGGATTGTCCTTTTCCTCCTCCAGGGGATCTTCCCAACCCAGGGATTGAACCTGCACCTCTTATGTCTCCTGCACTGCAGGCAAATTCTTTACCTGCTGAGCCATTGGGGAAGCCCTTTGCTGGGTAAATAGCTTTTAAAAAAATTTAAAAGGAATTTGGTGTGGCTTCAAAGCATCTGGCTACTTAAATTTCAAAGAATAATGTTCACTGCTCCTTAACAAAAAAAAATCAGGTCTGTTCTGTCTCCCAACCTGCAGGAAGTCTTTTTCTGTCTCTAGCTCGTCTGTGGCTGATTGTGGGGCCAGTAACACCACATCATTGGCTGAGTGATGGGCTGTAGGCAGAATGTTTTGGTCAGCCTTCATCCCGCTTGATGATACAGACTGTGTCAGGCTTCACCAGTCACCTGGGGATGCTTAGACAACCACGGGTGCTGTATTTGGTGTATAGGAGGGTCATATCTTCCAGGGAGGTCTTTTGGACAGAAATATTATGGCCTCTTTCCCTCTTTTTCAGATCTGATGTTTTGACATGGCTTCCTGCTTCAGTGCTATTTGTGGGTATCATCTATGCTGGTTCCAGAGCACTGTCCAGACTGGTAAGTGTGAGAGCCTTTGAGGTGGGACAGTCCTTTTCTCATCTTCCTCTCTGCCTTTTAACTGGTTGCACCTCGGATCAATAGTGTACAGAGCATCAGCTTTAACGATGGTACAGCTAGATTGGAGAACTAGTCTTCGGGCTGAGGCCAATGTGGAGCCTTTTACCCCCTCCTCCTGAATTGAAGGGAACCACGTAACAGGGAAGGGACTTCCCTATAGCTCAGATGGTAAAGAATCTGCCTGCAATGCAGGAGACCTGGGTTCGATCCCTGAATCAGGAAGATCTCCTGGAGAAGGAAATGGCTACCCGCTCCAGTATTCCTGCCTGAGAAATCCCATGGGCAGAGGAGCCTGGTGGGCTATAGTCCATGGGATCGCAAAGAGTCAGACACAACTGAGTGACTAATACACACACGTAACAGGGAAGGACAGACTTGTATTATGAAATAGAGAGACACAGGTGGAGACTCAGAAAGACAGAGTAGGGATATTTGTGGAGCCTGCTCTGTGTGAATGCAGCCTGTCCTTGGGAGCAGGGAGGGCGGGCTCAGTCTGCTCTTTACTTCCGGGGACCGTGACCCCACCCATCAGTAACGCTGCCTGAGAGCGCTGGGCTTACTTGTGGGTGCACATGCCTGGCCTGAAATTGATGCCCATGACACGTGCACCCTAGTGAAACAAGTGTTCATTCTGTCCTCCCACCCAGCCCCCAGAATTGAGCTCCTCAAAGGAGGCTACTGTGAGGAACAGATTCCTTCCAGTTACATTATATAGTATGTGGAACTCCAGAAATTTATTTTGCCACCAAAAGAGAGCCCTCAAATATCACTATTGACCAGAGTCAGAATGTGGCTTAAAAATCAGGAACGGTGTTAAGACCTCTTCCCTTTTAAAATCCCCTAATTACTACTTTTATCTATCAGAAAATGATTGTATTCTGATGTTGGAAAAATGCAAACTTTTCACACAATTTAGTTTTCTGTTTTAAATGCATACTTCTCCAACTGATTTATTTCGGTAAAGGAATAGATTTTCAGGAGAAAAAACATGGGGCAGAGAGGTATGGAATAGAAAATAAGTACAGATGTAAGCTATTTTGCTAGTTGCAGTATAACCACAACAAACTAGTACAGAAAATGTTCTGGGCAAAACAACACAATAAAGGTTCAGAGATCAAGGTGTTCCCTTAAGCAAGACTGAAGATTTCAGTCTCTGGTATTTGGAATTTAGGCTGCAGTCCTTGTTTTTGGATGGATCACTTGGTATGTGGCCCAGTCCATGCTTTAAACCAGATTTGAACCAGAAAATGGCCCCTTGGCCCAGGTAGAAGTCGATGAAGTGTTTGGTTTCATGTGTCACGTAACCGGCAAAGTTCCTCCCCATGATGCTCTGCCGGGTGGGGTGTACTTCTTGTCAGACACCTTCTTGATGTGGGCAGCAATGTCCTTCTCTGATTATATGTCTCCAATGCCTGAGTAGCACACTCCACCAAGTCCTGTTGCATCTCCTCTGGCATATCAGCATTTAAAAAATTATTATTTTTAAAAAATATTTATTTATTTATTTATTTGGCTGTTCAGGGTCTTAGTTTCAGCATGTGGGATCTTTAGTTGCGTTATTCGAACTCTTAGGGCTTCCCTGGTGGTTCATTCAGTAAAGAATCTGCCTGCAATGCAGGAGACTCGAGTTCAGTCCCTGGGTCAGGAAGATCCCCTGGAGAAGAAAATGGCAACCCACTCCAGTATTCTTGCCTGGAGAATCCCATGAACAGAGCCTGTTGGGCTACACCTCATGGGGTTGCAAGAGCCAGACACCACTTAGCAACTAAATCACCATCATGTGAACTCTTAGGTTTGGCATGTGCAATCTAGCTCCCTGATCCTGGGCCCCCTGCATTGGGAATGTGGAGTCTTAGCCACTGGACCACCAGGGAAGTCCGCATATTGGCATTTTTGATCATGGCCTTTTGGTCACACGTGGTTACCAAGGAGCAGTGTGTGTGCTTAGTCGCTCAGTTGTGTCCAACTCTTTTCAACCCTATGGACTGTAGCCCACAAGGCTCCTCTGTCCATGGGGATTCTCCAGGCAAGAATACTGGAGTAGGTTGCTATGCCCTCCTCCAAGGGATCTTCCCAACCCAGGGATCGAACCTTGGGCTTCCCTCATGGTTCAGCTGGTAAAGAATCTGTCTGCAATGCAGGAGACCTGGGTTTGATCCCTGGGTTGGGAAGATCCCCTGGAGAAGGGAACAGCTACCTACTCCAGAATTCTGGCCTGGAGAATTCCATGGACTGTATAGTCCATGGAGTCACAAAGAGTTGGATATGACTAAGCGACTTTCACTTTCTTTACCATCTAAACCACCAGCTACTAGGGAAGCCCAAGAATACTGGAGTGGGTAGCCTATCCTGTCTCCAGGGCATCTTCCCAACTCAGGAATTGAACCAGAATCTCCTGCATTGCAGGCAGATTCTTTACCAGCTAAGCTACCAGGGAAGCCTGCCAAGGATCAGAGGGTTGGCCAACTGCGATGGTCTCCTGGGGGAGAGGCTGAAGAGGTTCAGACTTGTTGGGAGCGGTCATCGCTACCTAAGCCATGATGTTTCTCCAAATAATTTAGTTTTTTTTTTTTTTGGCCATGATGCATGGCATGTGGGATCTTAGTCCTCCTCCAGGAGTTGAATCTGCACCCCCCTGTATTGGAAGCATGGAGTCTTAACCACTAGACTGCCAGGGAAGTTCCAAAACAATATTGTTTTTTAACATAAAGTTTATTGTGTGCTGGCTCCTTAGAAGTCAGATATGAAAACGTGTTATGGTAGCTGTTCTCAAAAACAAACAAAATCTGCCTCTCTGGATAATGATAGCGTTGTTAAGGACAACTCCGAGGTTGCAAAATAGCGGTTGAGAATTAGTACTGGTAATTTCTAAATGAAATCATCATTTTTCTTTCGTGATTCATAAGCTTGAGTAAGTGGGATGTTGTGTGTGATGGGGGAGAGAACAGCCTGACTGACCTAAGAGGTGAGCCGCCACACCGCGTTGGTGGGTACTGATCCTGGAATAGGGGCCAGGCTGGCTCACCACTGCCCATCTTGATGCGGTCGGGCTCCTTGGGTCTGCGGCCTCACTTTATGCCCTCTGGCCTGTAGGGGGAGCTGCTTCTCCAACCATAGAGTATAGGATTTGTTTGGGGAAAAAAAAATCTATAGTTGTACAAAAGCTTGTAAAATTTTTTGTATGCTCTGGATAGTTATGGATCCCACAATTTTTTAGTTTGAATAAGCAAGGTGTCATGTTAATAATGATGATGATTTTTTGCTTGTATGGTGCTTTTTCATATGTTTCTGGAGTGATTTCCTTTGTATCTCTCCGTGGGGTTCTTCCAGTCACCTGACAGAGGAAGGAACTTAGGTGTGGCAAGTTACCAAGACTTTCTGCACCTAATGGAAAGCTCTTCTGACTCCCCACCTTTCACCTTTTCTGATTTGTCTTTTTAGGGTCAGTGTATGTGGATTTTCAAATGAGCCCTGGGTATAATAGTCTTGCATAGACTTGAGACTCTTATGGTTGCAAGTGCTAGAAAGCTCACCAACTGTTCTGAGCAAAGGCGAAATCTCCTGGTTTACATTAATGAAAAGTCATCCGTTAGAAACTGCTTTAGGCATGGCTTGATTGAGAGATTTGAACTGTGGTGTTGGAGAAGACTCTTGAGAGTCTCTTGGACTGGGAGGAGATCCAACCAGTCTATCCTAAAGGAGATCAGTCCTGGGTGTTCACTGGAAGGACTGATGTTGAAGCTGAAACTCCAATACTTTGGCCACCTCATGCGAAGAACTGACTCATTGGAAAAGACCCTGATGCTGGGAAAGATTGAGGGCAGGAGGAGAAGAGGACGACAGAGGATGAGATGGTTGGATGGCATCACCGACTCTATGGACATGGGTTTGGGTGGACTCTGGGAGTTGGTGATGGACAGGGAGGCCTGGTGTGCTGCGGTTCATGAGGTCGCAAAGAGTCAGACACGACTGAGCGACTGAACTGAACTGTTAGAGAGATTCCAGAGACCTACTCAGAATCCAGATGCTATCTGTCTGTCAGTTCTGCTCTGTCTTTGCTTCATCTCACAGTTCAGCTTTCCCCTCATGAGTCTTGTTGATTCCAGGCTCACATCCTTACAACTTCAAGTCTAATGGAAAAAGACTGTCTTCTTTGCAGCTTCTGCATAATTTCCAGGATTCACTCTGATTGCATCAGTTAGGGCCACTGCCCATCCCAGGTCTAAAAACTAAAAACTAACCAGGATGGAGTTATGCTGATTGGCCGGCCCTGGATCATGTCCTCCCTGAACCATTCACCGTGACTGGAAAGACCGAGAACACTATTTGGCCAGCCCTGGTCACACAGGATCCCCACCCACACCCATAGACTGATAAAGAAGGAGGCACATCCTCGATATTGGGGTGTTTCATCAAAGAAAGGGATCAGGAGATGAGGTAGCCAATAAACCCTCAAAAGTCCATTGTAAATGTCAGTCCTGTATGTCTCAGGCACATGGAGAGCTCTCTAACCTGGAGCAGTGCCTCTTCAAGTGTAGTCCACAGGCGGTGACAGCCTATGAGCTCTTGTTCAGTTCAGTTCAGTTGCTCAGTTGTGTCCAACTCTTTGCAACCCCATGCACTGCAGCACGCCAGGCCTCCCTATCCATCACCAACTCCCAGAGTCTACCCAAACTCATGTCCATTGTGTCAGTGATGCCATCCAACCATCTCATCCTCTGTCTTCCCCTTCTCCTCCTGCCTTCAATCTTTCCCAGCATCAGAGTCTTTTCCAATGAGTCAGTTCTTCACATCAGGTGGCCAAAGTATTGGAGTTTCAGCTTCAACGTCAGTCCTTCCAGTGAACACTCAGGATTGATCTCCTTTAGGATGGACTGGTTGGATCTCCTTGCAGTCCAAGGGACTCTCAAGAATCTTCTCCAACACCACAGTTCAAAAGCATCAATTCTTCCGTGCTCAGCTTTCTTCACAGTCCAACTCTCACATCCATACATGACTACTGGAAAAACCATAGCCTTGACTAGACGGACCTTTGTTGGCAAAGTAATGTCTCTGCTTTTTAATATGCTGTCTAGGTTGGTCATAACTTTTCTTCCAAGGAGTAAGCATCTTTTAATTTCATGGCTGCAGTCACAATCTGCAGTGATTTTGGAGCCCCCCAAAAATAAAGTCTGCCACTGTTTCCACTATTTCCACATCTATTTGCCATGAAGTGATGGGACTGGATGCCATGATCTTAGTTTTCTGAATGTTGATCTTTAAGTCAACTTTTTCACTCTCCTCTTTCACTTTCATCAAGAGCTCTTGTTACCTGGCCCTAAGCAGACTGTGCCAGAGTGAACATCAAGCTTGGCGCTAAACACATTGTTTAGTTGAGCTGGCTTTTTTTTTTTTCACAGCCATACTTTTTGAAGAAGGAAGCAGTGCACCGACTTACATTCTGTGTGTGAGCTCCTTATTGTCTTTTTTTAAAAAAAATTTAATTTATTTATTTGGCTGCTCTGGGTCTTAGTTTGAAAGTGAGAGATCTTCGATCTTAAATGCAGCAGGCTGGATCTATTTCCCTGATCTGGGCCCCCTGCATTGGGAGAGCGGAGTCTTTAGTCACTGGACCACCAGGGAAGTCCCTGGAGCTCCTTTTCGTCTGAGGGGACTGCAATTTTAATGGCCCTGACCTAGAACACAGATTTTTTTCATGGGCAGAAAGAAGTTGCTGCATTTCAAACACCAAGCAAAGCGAAACAACCCCAAACCAAATACACCTGGCTAGAGGAGGAAGAAGACAGAAAGGAGACACTTATTTTTTTCTTTTTTAGTGAAATAACTCAACCCAGCATCTTTTCTTTGTTTTCTGAGTTTTTTTGTTTTTACATAGTTGCTTAAAAATCTACAACAGAGTGGATGAAACATGAGGTACTTGTACAGCTTGTCTTAGATGGAAAACAGGTATCAACATGCTGGTGCCAAGCTGTCAGTTTCATGGATCCACGAGGAACTGGGGGAGAAAGCACTCAGTTAAAATCCGTGGGCGTGTTGTTATGCAAAACACTTATGGAGGTGCTTTGCTCCATAAAGGCCTCCTTTATCCAACAAGACTTTGAAGCCTTTCTTCTGATGTGTACCTCCTGAGAGGAAGCTGACTTAACTCTGCAAAGGCAAGGTGGGGACATTCTTTATTGATTTTTCCACCTTAAACTCACAACCAAATGATAGAATTAAGGCAAGATTATTTTTGGGGCTCTCTATTCAGCAAATATTTTATTGGGGAGTCTACTACTGGGGGCTTAACAAGGAAGAAGACCCAATCAAAAAGTGGGCCAAAGAACTAAACAGACATTTCTCCAAAGAAGACATACAGATGGCTAGCAAACACATGAAAAGATGCTCAACATCACTCATTATCAGAGAAATGCAAATCAAAACCACTATGAGGTACCATTACACGCCAGTCAGGATGGCTGCTATCCAAAAGTCTACAAGCAATAAATGCTGGAGAGGGTGTGGAGAAAAGGGAACCCTCTTACACTGTTGGTGGGAATGCAAACTAGTACAGCCGCTGTGGAGAACAGGGTGGAGATTCCTTAAACAACTGGAAATAGAACTGCCATATGACCCAGCAATCCCACTTCTGGGCATACACACTGAGGAAACCAGATCTGAAAGAGACACGTGCACCCCAATGTTCATCGCAGCACTGTTTGTAATAGCCAGGACATGGAAGCAACCTAGATGCCCATCAGCAGATGAATGGATAAGAAAGCTGTGGTACATATACACAATGGAATATTACTCAGCCATTAAAAAGAATTCATTTGAGTCAATTCTAATGAGATGGATGAAACTGGAGCCCATTATACAGAGTGAAGTAAGCCAGAAAGAAAAACACCAATACAGTATACTAACCCATATATATGGAATTTAGAAAGGTGGTAACGATAACCCTGTATGCGAGACAGCAAAAGAGACACAGATGTATTGAACAGTCTTTTGGACTCTGTGGGAGAGGACGAGGGCGGGATGATATGGGAGAATGGCATTGAAACATGTAAATTATCATATGTGAAACGAATTGCCAGTTCAGGTTCAATGCATGAGACAGGGTGCTCGGGGCTGGTGCACTGGGATGAACCAGAGGGATGGGATGGGGAGGAAGTTGGGAGGGGAGTTCAGGATGGGGAACACATGTACACCCATGGAGGATTCAAGTCAATGTATGGCAAAACCAATACAATATTATAAAGTAAAATAAATAAACAAATAATAAACAAATAAAATCTTAAAATGGAAAAAATAAAAGAAATCTAGGTCAAGGGAAATAGAAGAAGGCCACAGAGAGACTTAGTACATAGAAATTTATGCTATAGCATCTTATGAAACAAATATAATTGGGCGTTGGTTTCAGCTCTTTATCTTTTTGCAGTGAAGTAAAGAAGTTACAAGACTCTGCATGCTTGTAAGATAAATGCAAGCTTTTGCTGAAGAAACGCAGTGTCCTTCTTTGCTCTCAGTTCCTTCTGTATGCTCTGTGCTCAGTTGTGTCCAACTCTTTGCGACCCAGTGGACTTTATAACCCACCAGGCTCCTCTGTCCCTGGCACTTCCCAGGCAAAAATACTGAAGTGGCTTGCCATTTCTTCCCCAGGGACTCTTCCCAACCCAGGGATCAAACCCGCATCTCCTGTGTCTCCTGCATCATAGGCAGATTCTTTACCCATGGGACTCTCAGTTACTTAGTCCTCATTATGGGTAGGATTGGCCACATAGGGTCTTTGGTCTCATTCTTATAACAAACCCAATGGTAACCTAGTTTCTGGGATTCCTAGTCCGTTTGGTAGCATGATGACAGCATGGTTCAGTAGGAACAGTTCTCTGGGGTTAAAACTGCTGCTCTGCAATTATCTCACTCCTTTCCTTTAGGAACATTTATTTCTGCAGGCATGATTTTGATAAAAAACTAGGCAGACAAGTGTTCAAAGGTATATTCTTTGGCAAGAACCTGGCAATGAATTATTCTATAATATATTGTAGATTGAAGTCACACACATCCAAATTGAAGGTAGGATTGATGTTCTACAAAACTAAGAAGCCAACCCACAGCTTGGCTAAGCGAGCCATCCACACTCCTGCAGAGGGACCCGAGGCCGTGCCTGTGGTCAGAGCCAGAGCTTTCCATAGAAAACTGTTTTAAGTCAGTCCCAACACCTGAACAAACAACAATCAAGGCTTGAAAATTCCACGCTGGGAAGCATGGGAATAATGAGAAATTTGAAGTAAAAGTTACTGATTTCTTTTTACAGCCAGAGAAAAATTTCCAACGGTGCATGGACAAAATGTTGAATTTTAAGTGAATGGACTCCAAGAATAAATTAGTTGCAAATTATGCCCCTGAGTCATGAAATGAATTGGACTGCAGTGTAGTTGAACTTGGTCAATTATGTTTTATGTCAAAAATGATGA
Source organism: Cervus elaphus (assembly GCF_910594005.1). Taxonomy (NCBI): domain Eukaryota; kingdom Metazoa; phylum Chordata; class Mammalia; order Artiodactyla; family Cervidae; genus Cervus; species Cervus elaphus. The sequence goes on from NC_057841.1 coordinate 36,488,957, forward strand.
TTTGGGTTTCATGGTAGTTGATCTTGGGCCATTTTTCCTAATGAAAGATGGTGGGACCTTTTGTTATTGAGGCCATTCCTAGCGCCTTGACAGTGTGGAAGAACAGACTTGATTTTCTGTTCTCTTTAGCAGCAAGCTAGTATCTAGGTTGTCTAAAAGTGGTTTCAGATTATTAAGAGGCAGGTTTAAAAAGAGAATCAAGGTATATTCCCTCCCTTTTCTCATCTGTATAATAGGAAAGTTATTTTAGTGTTTCTCTCAAAGGGTTATTATGATGATTCAACATGTAAAAGCAGTTAGGATGGAGTCTGGCACATAGGAAGCATTCAGGGTATCTCGACTGTTACTATTGTTATTATCATTTCTCAGAACTTTTTTTTTTTTTGGCCATACCATGTATCTTGTGGGACCTTAATTCCCCAACCAGGAATCAAACCCATGCCCCCTGCAGTGGAAGTGAGGAGTCTTAACCCCTAGACAGCCAGGGAAGTCCTCATTTCTCACAACTTTTGTCTGATTTCACAGAAGTAGGTCTACTGAACTTCAGTCTGTAAAGGGCAGGTTTTCTGAAATAATTGGTCACTGGCGTCTCTTGAACTAATCGCATAGTTCAGATTAAGGCTTGGTACACAGAGGTGGAGGCCAAGGGAAAGTCAGTAATTATAAGTTGCAGATTGCCTTAGTATTGTTCTTGATAAATCTCTTTGGAGGCCTATAAAAGTCAATGGTAGAGTTACTGTTTCTAAAGTCTGCTAGCTCCTTAGTCAAGAAAAATGGCTTGAGAAATTCAGATTAGACCATTTTAAAGTAGAAATGGATGATGTCCCTTTAAACATGGAGTTTACGCTAAGGTCATCCGTTTTAGATCACACCAGTTTTATCACTGGAGGACGAAGACTGGCAGATTTTGGAACAATACACAGTTGTGATGGACTTTGTACAGGTGTGGATCCAGGAAGCTTCCACTGGGAGCTTGCCATAACCTGGATCCTACAACTTCGAGGATGGGGCTTCCCTGGTGGCTCAGTAGTGAAGAACCCGCCTGCCAATGTAGGAGACATGGATTCTCTCCCTGGGTTGGGAAGATCCCCTGGAGAAGGAAATGACTACTCACTCCAATATTCTTGCCCGGGAAATCCCATGGACAGAGGAGCCTGGTGGGCTACAGTCCATGGTATCACAGAAGAGTCAGATGTGACTTAGCGACTAAACAACAACAAACATCAGGTCTGGGAGTGTGGGCTTTGCTGTTACTCAGTTGGAATCCTGGAGTCCCACCCTGAACCAGCTGTGAGCTCACCAACAAGCTGCCCCATCACCCTGAGCTTCAGTTTCCTTGTTCGTAAATCAGGGTAACAGCATCTATGGATACAGTTGTTGAGAGATGATTTAAATAAGAGAATGCAATTAAAATAATTAGCACTGTGCTGGACACATTGTTGGTACCTATTATTAGTGAACTTTAAGGTCAGTTCTATATGTACAGATAGATCCTTTTACAGAATCTGCTCAGATTCTGCTAGGGCGATGGAGGAACCTATTGACGGTTTATAAAATTGAGAAAATAAAACCTCTTTGAGGTCAAGAGTTAGAGTCTAGTGAAAGTGAAAGTCGCTCAGTCGTGTCCTACTCTTTGAGTCAATCCTAAATCTCATCTCCTTTCTGGTTTTATAGTCAAGGAGGCAAAAACATGTAAAATCAGGTCTTCTTGTTGTGTGCTCAGTCGCTCAGTCTTATCTAACTCTTTGTGACCCCATGGACTGTAGCCTGCCTGCCAGGCTCCTCTGTCCATGGGATTTCCCAGGCAAGAATACTGGAGTGGGATCCAGTTTGTTTTTCCAGGGGATCTTCCTGACCCAGGGATCAGGTCTTAATTTTAAATAAATATGATCTAGGTGGGCCTTTTATTTTCACTGTCATGTACTGCAGGATTAACCTAAAGATTTTCTGTTCTGTCTTCTTAGGCTCAGACCTGGAAGGCCAGGGCCCAAGTTTTCCCAACATGAACCTAATGGATGAGGCCAGTTAAAAAAATCTCTAGTAATCTTAAAATACATAAAACATAATAGGAAACATAAAAGCTTAAGAGGAATAAAAAGAGGCACAAAAGATGAAAAACATAGGAAATAATTATGATTTTAAAGGGAAAAAAAGAGTTGAGTTGAACTTTCAACGAAAAAGAGTAGAAAACATTAAAAAAAAAGGAAGAAAAATGTAAGGTAAGAGCTCAGAATGAAATGAAACAGTGTGAGTTAGAACAAAATACTAAAATAGGGCAGAGCTATAAAATTATAAAAGTCTTAATGACAAGGTAAAAATATATCCTCCCCAAAGTTAAGAATAAATCCACCTGGAAGTGATAGGACAGTAGCATCTGCTTAAAGACCCACTTAAGGGTCCTCGAAGCAGGAACAATTTCTCAGCTCAGATGGCCCTTTTATTTTCACTGTCATGTACCACAGGATTAACCTATAGATTTTCTGTTCTGTCTTCTTAGCTGTCCTCAATCGACACCACTGAGTGGAGGCTTAGTACCCGTTAACACTGACAGCCTTCATGCAGGGCTCCTGCATGGTTTCCACCTTCCTCCCAATAGCTTCAGGTTGTAGGTATTGTTATCCTCATACTACAGAGGAGCAAACTGTTTGGATGAGTGCCCTGCTCCATGAGCAGATGGTGGAGCTGGAGCCTGAAACCCAGGCTGATGCCAAAACCCATGCATATTCTTGATTTTCTTCTGCTTTCCAGGAAACATCACCAGTGGCAACAACAAAGATAATAGCAAATATCCCTTGCCCTTCAATCCCTCCCTTGGCCTTGTCAAGATCATCTGTCAAATTAGGAAAGACTGCTGTTCTTAGCAAACAGCCCGGCAATAGTCAGTGTGCAGTGGGTACTCTGTGTATCTTGACAGCCCACTGCTTGTTGTCCAGTCTTTAAGTTGTGTCCAACTCTTTGCAACCCCATGGACTGCAGCATGCCAGTTTCCCCCATCCTTCACCATCTCCCAGAGTTTGCTCAAGTTCACGTCTGTTGAGTCAGTGAGGCTATCTAACCATCTCATCCTCTGTTGCCCCTTTCTCCTTTTGCCTTCAATCTTTCCCATCATCAGGGTCTTTTCCAATGAGTCAGCTCTTCACATCAGGTGGCCAAAGTGTTGGAGCTTCAGCTTCAGCATTGGTCCTTCCAATGAATATTCAGGACTGATTGCCTTTAGGATCAACTGGTTTGATCTCCTTGCTGTCCAAGAGACTCTCAAGAGTCTTCTCCAGCACCACAATTTGAAAGCATCAGTTCTTTGGTGCTCGGCCTTCTTTATGGTCCAACTCTCACATCCATACATGACTACTGGAAAAACCCTAGCTTTGACTATATGGAACTCTGTCGGTAAAGTGATATCTCTGCTTTTTAATATGCAACCTAGGTTTGTCCCACTGGAGTGTAACATTTTAAAAATATTTTCTCCTTCTCCCCCTTTTTTGGGGGTTACAGTGTTGATCCCAGTTATTCCACCATTGACTTTAGTCTCCTAAATGTTTCCCTCCTGTGTCCACTTTTCTTCATCTCCACAGCCACTACCAGGTTCAGGCCGCCGTCTGGGGATTCCTTCTGTTAGTTTCCTGTAGCTACTGTGACAAATTACTACATCCCTGGGTGACTTAAAACAACAGAAACTTATTCTCTCCCAGTTCTGGAGGCCAGGGTTCTGAAACGGCTGTGCTCCCTCCAGAGGCTCTTGGGGAGAATCCGGGCCTCGCCTCTTCCAATTTCTGGGGGCTGCTGACATGCCTTGGCTTGTGGCTGCATCCCTCTGTCTCTGCCTCTGGGGTCACATTGCCTATTCTCTATGTGTGTCACATCTCTGCTTCTCTCTTAGGAGGATACATGTATTTGCATTTGGGACCCACCTAGATCATCCAGGGTATTCGCTCCATCTCCAGATTCTCGATTTAATTATATTTGCAAAGGCCCTTTTTTACTGTATGAGGTGACTTTAACAAATCCGAGGGATTAGGACTTGGGCATAGTTTTTATTTTTAACACTTATTTTCATGTGTTTATATGTATTTGTGTGTATTTATATGTATTAGTATGCATGCAGCTGTGCTGGGTCTTGGTTGCAGCGCTCAGCCTCCTCAATCTTTGTTGCGATATGCAGGATCCTTAGTTGTGCCATTTGGGATCTGATTCTCTGACCAGGGATTGAACCCAGGCCCCCTGCTTTGGGAGCACAGAGTCTTAGCCACTGGACCACCAGGGAAGTCCTGCGGCTAGAGTTTTGAGGGTTTTCAATTTTCAATCTGCCACACCGCTAAACTTCTGTAATCATCTCTGTCTCTTCTGCACCCAGCAGCCCAAGTTCCTATAAACATGCAGATGTAGTCATGTCACTTGGACTTTAAACTCTTCAGCATCTCCTATGGCCCTTTGGATGGTCCTGACTGCTTGATATGGTTACCTCCTCACCTTCCCCTCGCCCACCTTCCCCTTCCACACTATTTCCACCCCACTCAGATCCTCTGGGCTTTCGTGTGCTCTTCTGTCTCCAGCCTTCTCCCACCTTATCTCTTTTTGCTGTGCTCATTCTAGCTCATCATTCGGTTCCTGTTTAGACTTTGGGCTTCACTTCCTCCGAGAAGGCGTGCTCTGCCCACGCTGGGTTAGTTTTGCCTTTCTGTGCATCTGGTCAGAGCTCTCACCTCTAGAGAGACAGCCTATCTGTCACGTGTGCAGCTGTTCATGGGATGTGTCCCCTACACCTGGCACAGTCCCCAACACACAGTAGGTGCTTAATAAGTGGTGAGAAAACCCATAAGAAGGGAGTCCCTACACCTACCAAGCATCATGCCAGCAGCGAGAACGCTGATCCACGCAGAAGGGTTTTTGCTGGAGAGGAGTAGCTATGTGAATGCCAACAGTTCCCACAGATCTTTTATTTTGAAGCAGACATCAAGAATTATGTAATTATGAGATCAAAGAAATATTTTCATGCTTATTCCTTTGTTTTCTTTCAGGCCATTCCTGTGTTTCTCACTTTGCATAATGCAGCCGAAGTTATCATCTGTGGGCACCAGAAGTGTTTTCGGAAAGAGGTAAATGATTACGCAAAAGGCTAGTTTCACTTCCCTTGCTTGAAATTTCAAAGACATGCTTTTTATGTACGGCCCAGGTTAGTGCCTGCCTTTTTCCTGCCATCTGTTTCCAGTCAAGGCTGCCTGACGGTGGTCATTAATTATTTTCAAGGACCACAGTTTCGACATCCCTTTCGGTTACCCAGCATACGCTTATGGGTCTGAACAGAACTCACCTCCAGGCCAGTAATGAACCAGGGGCTGAGGGGGGGCTGAGGAAGAGATGCCTGTGGGCCTGGGGGCTGTGGGGGAGTGGGCATTACCCCACCGCATCCCAGCACCACGAGGAAATTGATGGCAAGCTTCCCATAGGGTGCTGGGAGCTTTAGCCCACCCCAGGGAAAACTTCTTTTCTTCCCCACCCCAGCTCTGCCTTCCACCACCTGGAACAGCTTCCCTCACCTTCTGGGCCTCCATCTGTGCAACGGGGAGAGAAATGTCACCCACCCAAGAGTCGTAGGAAGACCCTATCAACTACTTGGTGCTCCCAACACTTTCTGGCACATAGTAGGTGCTTTGTACTCATGAGCTATGATTTTTAATCTTATGAGTGGTAGATTTTTTTGTATATTGTAGTGGTTTTTTGCCATACATTGACATGAATCAGCCATGGAGGGTAGTTTTATTTTTTAATAATTTTATTTATTTATGTTTTATCTTTGGCTGTGCTGGTCTTTGTTTCTGTGCAAGCTTTTCTCTAGTTGCGGTGCCCAGGCTTCTCACTGCGGTGACTTCTCCTGTGGCAGGGCACAGGCCCTAGGGCTTCAGTAGCTGTGGCTCCCAGGCTCTAGAGGACAGGCTCATTAGTTGTGGAGTGTGGGCTCAGTTGCTCCACGTGATCTTCCCGGATCAGGGCTTGAATCTCTGTCTCCTGCACTGACAGGCAGATTCTTTACTACTGAGCCGCCAGGGATGCCCATTGGTGCTTTTAGTTTGGTACCTCTTTTGAGAGTTCCTTTTTTCTAATATCTGCCTATTTCAGATGACTTCCATCAAAAATTTGGAACTCTTAAACTCGAGAGAGGCTAGTGGGTCATTCAGGCAACACATTTTTTATAGGCGTGCCGGGAAGATAGGTGGCCTTCCTGTGGCCAAGGCCACTCCACTCACTCCAAGGGACCAAGGGACTTTTCTGACACACAGATCTGATCATGTTCCCCCACATACAGCTCTTCAGGACTGCCCAGAACCTACCTGGAGGCACGCAAAGCCCTTCACCACCTGGGCCCCGTCCATCTGTCTGGCTGTAGAAATTCCAGCCATAGCCAAACTTCTGTCTTTTCCTAGACCATGTCTTGATGTTTCTCTCCTCTGATCTGTCCAGAAACTTCTTCTCGCACCCCCACCCCCATTCACTCTGTGAATATTTCTGCATCCCTGGGTGTGTGGCTGCCCTGCCAGGCCCTGGGTCTACAGTCATGAACAAGAAGCGTAGTTTCTGCTCTTAAGGACATGACCGAGCCACTGACATTCACGTGGGCACACGCCGCTGCATTGGAAGCTCAGAGTCTTAACCGTTGGACCGCCAGGGAAGTCCTGAGCATCCCTTTCGTTCTCATCTTCATTTCTACTCTTCCTCCAAACTCTGGAGATGTTGGCTGTGTTTAGCTCAGAATCTGTTAGTGACACGTTTTCCCAAGTTGGGGGCAGTTATCCAGGTGGCAGGCCAGGTCACCTCTGGTGACCCAGGTGTCATCCTTCTGGGACCGAAGGGATTCGAATCTCCACCAGGGGGCAGGGGAGTCAAGGTCCGCTTTGCCTTTTGGACTGTTGAGGCGGGTTCCACGAAGATGAGAGAGAACATAGGAGAGGTAACAAAGGCTCTAAAGACGGGAACCATGGCTCTGTTCACAGACGCCTCGTGTTCATTAAACCAGTACCAACCGGATGATTTAGTCACATGTGAAAACTTAAGAGAGCCTTCACAGCAAACCACACAATTCTCTTGCCAGTGCTTTACCTTCTTAAAAAAAAAAAAATTGAGATATACTTGAAAGATAAAATTATATTCATTTCAGGTGTTCTGTATAATGATTCAGTGTGTATATTTCGAAATGATCACCACAGTGACTCCAGTTAACATCCATCACCATGCATAGTTACAACATTTTTTTTTCTTGTGATGAGAATTTTAAGATCTATTCTCTTAACAACTTCCAAAACATGCAGTAGACTGTTGTTAACTATAGGCACTGTGCTGTACATTATCACATCATCAGCACTTGCTCATTTTATAATAAATGGGAGTTCGTACCTTTTAAGTGTGTCACTTTTATAGTATTATTTATTTATTTCATTTTTAGCTGTGCTGGATCTTTCTTGCTCCACGACCTTTTCTCTAGTTGTGGAGAGCGAGGGCTACTCTCTAGTTACAGTGCACGGGCTTCTCATTGCAGTTCCTTCTCTTGTTGGGAAGCACAGGTCCTGGGATTCGAGGGCTTCACTAGTTGCAGCTCCCAGGCTCTAAAGCACAAACTCAGTAGTTAGTTCCTCGCCTGTATGCTGGATCTTCCCAGATCAGGGATTGAACTCCTGTCTCCTGCACTGGCAGGAGATGGATTCTTTACCTCTGAGCCACCAGGGAAGCCCAGTGCTTCACTTTTAAATAATATGGTCGTACTTCACACTTTGAGCCAGAGGAAGGAAAAAACCCCAAAACTGTAGTTTGTCCTCAACTAGCAAAATAATCCTTCTGAAATGTACCTGGCCATTTTCCTTATCAAATGTAGAAAAATCTATGCTTCTCCCTGCTAGAGATTTCTTCCCAAGTGCCAAGGCCTAATTCCCTTAAAGTAATAAAAAAGGAAGTAATAAAGGTGGAGTCTGTGTTAAAATTTCTTTGTTTCTTCATTTCAGGGAGCTTTAAACGCCAAGTTCCGATTTCCCCAATCTGCCCTTTTTTCCTTCTCTCTAGGGGTGGAATCAAATGTCCCTGGTCCTTTTTTTTTCTGTTTCCTAATTTACACATCATACCAGAGAATTTATAGCGCTGCTCAGAGTCAGAGCTGGATTAATGAAAGGAAAATTTAAAGAGACAGAGTGGAATAGAAGTTGAACCAGAGCCTGATTTCTTTTCCTGCACAGGATACATCAATTTCTGTCTCCTTTTCATGGCGCATGAGATATTTGAAGGCATGGGCGTGGTGGCATTGTGCTTTTTTGTGGGTAAACAGAGTTCTAATGGTGAGAGTGGTAAAACTTCTCATCCAGAAGTGACTCACCTCTGGACCTCTGAGTCATCCTTCATTTGGTCCAAGCAGAAAAAGCCTCAATAAAAACTGAAGTGCAGCAACTTGTTAAGACCCCAATAAACTTACTCATAATTTATGTGCTTCTTGATCTAAATATTTTCTTTTAAGGAGAACAAAAAAAAAATTTTTTTATGACTAATGCTAAGTCTTTTTATTTTCATACAGAAAACTTCTCCTGCAAAGATTTGTAGGTAAGTTTAAAAAAAAAAAAAACCAACTCCACAAACCTCTAAAATAGAAGATTTAACCTGATTTTAAACTCTGATAAGAAACCGTCTGTTGATGATTCATTCTTGAGAGTTGACAGAGGAATTTCTTACAAACACTCGTATATCCCTGTTTCATGTCTTATTCAAAAATTTACTTCCTTTTTTTTCCCTGAAATATTTTATTTCTAAGGGGAAAACAACCCGTGCTAGGTTTCAACCACTGATGCCCAGAATTTCGCTGAGTTGCGCAATACTGATGAAGAATGAAAATGGAAAAATGGAAACGACTTAAAGTTTTAAAAATAAGGTTTGCAGTTTACTGAGTTTTTAAGAATTCCCACGGTGGAAAAAGGTGCATCCAGGGATCTGAGTCGTGGTTTTGGGCCACATGGCACCATGGCCGTGGACAGACTGCACACCCCTCTGTTTCTCAGTGTCCCCAGTTAAAACATGAGCAGTGACCCGCCTCCCCCCACAACCCATCCCTGTGCCCCCTTTTGTGCAAATTCTGATCCGAGTGCCTCATTCTCTGATGACTTCCTGTCTCCTCCGCAGTAGCTGCGAAGCTCAGTCCTGTAGATAGAAAATCAGCAGAAATGCTTTGATGCATGGATTTGGGCCTTTTTGTTTCAGCTATTTCTGGGCTTTTATCCAATCTCCTTTTTTTTTCGGCCTGTATTACAGGCTGCTACTTGAAGAAGAAAAAAAACCCCACAGTCAGGACTCATCCTCTTGTTTAAGAGATTAGCAGGTGTTAAAGAGAGGCATTAAAACCCATTCATGCCATGCCTGGTGGAATCAGGTGTTGCTCAAGGGCAAGTTTGGTGGGAACCTGGGCTCTCCCACACCTGGCTGACCCCCTTCTCCCCTCAGTCCCAAGGGCCTGTCTGTCTGAGGGCTCTCACACTCATGGCCTGTGGATGGTGAAGTGTCCTATGTCTGAAGCAGGGGTCCCCAACCTCCAGGATCTAATGCCTGATGATCTGAGGTGGGACCGATGTAATAATAATAGCAATAAAGCGCACAGTAACTGTAATGTGCCAGAATCATCCCCAAACCATCCCCCTACCCTGGTCCATGGAAAAAAATTGTCTTCCATGAAACCGGCCCGTTGTGCCAAAAAGGATGGGGACCGGAGCTCCAAAGCCTTCTGTCCACTGCAGGCAGACACTGAAGCCATGCGGGTCCTCCTCTCCCCACACGTGCAGCCTGTCTATTCATGTGCAGTTGCAGGAACCCTCGCTGTGAGCCTCCCTCCCATCGTCTTACCCTGGCCTCTGAGTTGCTCTGCAATTGGGTGCCAGGGAGTCTTCTTGAGGCCATTTGTGTGTGTGCCTTGAAAGTTGGCAAGACTGCAGGAGTGGGTGGGCTGGAGTGGAGAACCTCTGCCTGTCATCCTGCCCCTCCCAAGGCCCTGAGGCCCCAGCTCCAAGGCTTCCCCCGTGCCCGTCCTGTTCCGGGCTGGGCTAGCCAGGCCAGTCTGTCAGGTACATGTGTGTGTCATGATAACATTGAGGACTTGGGGGGACGGTGTGTGGACAGAACTGATTAGCATCACTATTGCCAGTGTACTTAAGTTATGAAGAGCCTGTTGTCATGTATTACATATATATGTAAGTAATACAGAATTCAATACGTAAATAGAATATATGGCTTCCCAGGTGCGCAGTGGGTAAAGAATTTGCCTGCAATGCAAGCAGACGCAGGAGATGCGGGTTCAATCCCTGGGTCGGGAAATCTCCTGGAGGAGGGCATGGCAACCCATTCCAGTATTCTTACCTGGAGAATCCCATGGACAGAGGATCCTGGTGGGTTACAGCCCACGGGGTCGCAAAGAGTTGGACACGACTGAAGCGACTGAGTACGCATAGAATATATATGGGTGTGAGATGTCCCACGATAAAATCCTCTAATGGTGAAAATGCTGTATTCACTGTCCCTGTTCATGTCCTTGATCCTTTGCTGTTTGCTGCCTGATGCAATGGTCAGAAGGGACCCAATCCTAAGTATGTTGCTGCCTCATAAATGGAAAAAAGGGAAAAGAGCATGTGATCATGTGGGTGTTGTGTTTTCTGCTGCCTTCCTTTAGGAAGAGAGAATGACTGGGACAAGATAGAGGGCAAGGTATGTTGGTATAGGAAACCCAAATACCATATAAAAACCATTTATTTCTAAGTCAAAAAATAACTCCAAATAGACTTTCTCATGAATGAGAAAATTTGAAAATACCTATGATTGGCAATGTTACTTTTTTGTGCAAGAATTTTTTTAAAAAAGCCTTTTATGATGGCAATTTCTAAATATATATATAAAAAATAAAAAGAATAGTAAAATGAGCGTCTGTAGATTCATCACTGAGATTCAACAATTTGCAACTTAAGCCTGCACCCAGCACCTCATTTCAGCAAATCCCAGGCTCTGTAGGATTTCATCCATAAATATTTTTGTATGTATAAGAGATTTTTTTCCTAATGAAATTTTTAATTATTATTACTATTTGGCTGTGCCAGTGACTTGCAGGATCTTACTTTCCTGACCAAGGATTGAACCTGGGCCCTTGGCAGTAAAAATGGTCAGAGTCATAACCACTGACCACCAAGGAATTCTCTTATTTGGGAAAAAAGTTTAAACTGGTAGAAAAGTTGCAGGCATATTACAATGAACTCCCATATACCTTTTATTTAGTGTCACTCATTGATAACAGTTTTTGTATTTGCTTTCTTTCTCTCTCCATATATATACACACACACACATATACACATGGTGGCCCAGCAGTAAAGCGCCTCAGCCGATGCAGGAGATGCGGGTTTGATCCCTGGGTCAGGAAAATCCTCTGGAAAAGGAAATGGCTACCCACTCCAGTATTCTTGCCTGGAGAATTCCATGGACAGAGGAGCTTGGCAGGCTACAGTCCATGGGATCGCAAAAGAGTTGGACACAAGTTAGTGATTAAACAACAACAACATATGTGTCACACAAAATATATATCAGAATATATATAATTATTCTTACTCATATTTTTTCTGGACCATTTGAGAATATGTTGCAGGGATTATGACTATACCCCTAAATACTTCAAAGTGTGTCTCCTAAAGATAATAATCTTTTGTGTAACCACAGTGCAATGATTATGTTTAGAAAATTAACATCTCATACAGTACTGTTATGTAATATTGAGTCGATGTTCAAATTTGGTCAATTATCCTGTTATTTTCTTTTGTAGTATTCACCTCCCCCAAAGATGCTGTGTCTCTTCCTAACCTTTATTTTTTTTTATATAACCTTTAATCTGGAACAGTTCCTTGGTATTTTATTGCCTTTCATTGCCTTCAGATTTTTGAATAGTATAAGCCCATTGTTTTGTGGACTGTCCCTGAGTTTGGGTTTGTCTCAGCGTTTCCCTGAGATTCAGTCTAGGTTGTGCATACTAACACATGAGTGGCACTGTACCCTTCTCAGTACATCATATCAGGAGGCACATGATATTGATCTGTCCCACTACTGGAGATGTTAAGTTTGATTATTTGAGTGAGTTGTTAAGATTGTAATATGCTTTCCACAATGTTTTCTTATTGGTAAGCAGCAAAACTGTAGTCTGCTTGGCCACATTTCCCACTTCCCTAGTGGTTCAGATGTTAAAGAATCTGCCTGTAATGTGGGAGACCTGAGTTCAATCCCTGGGTTGGGAAGATCCCCTGGAGGAGGGCATGACAACCCACTCCAGTGTGCTTGAGAATCCCTTGGACAGAGGAGCCTGGTCGGCTGTAGTCCCTCGGACAGAGGAGCTTGGTGGGCTGTAGTCCATGGGGTTGCAAAGAGGTGGACACGACTGAGCGACTGACACTTTCACTGGCCAGTTTTCCGCTAGTGTATTTGTTGGGATCGGTAGTTTTAAAAAATCTCCTTTTATGTACACTTTTTTTTTTTTTTTAACCTCGACATGTGGCATGTGGGATCTTAGTTCCTCAACCGGCCATCCAACCCATGCTCCCTGCATTGGAAGCACAGACTCTTAGCCACTGGACCACCAGGGAAGTTCCTATATATACTGTTGTTCTTGAGTGAGCCAGCTGTGGTTTTATACATGTCCTGCAAATGCCTCTTTCTGGGAAGATGGCTCACTGAGCCCCAGAGAAGGAACTGTTTGGTGTCAGCAGAGCACGTAACTGAAAACTAGACGGATAATGTGGTGCTCAGAGGATGAACAGGGCAGCTGGGTGTGGTCTTTCGGGATCTCTGCCTCACCGGAGCTCCAGTTCACCCTCTTCGGGACGCCCTTCATTTGAATAATAAAGCTGTGTCTTTTACCTCCTCTCCACAGTGCCCTCTTCCTCCTGGCCGCCGCCGGGTGCCTGCCCTTCAATGACTCCCAGGTAAGTTCAGGTAGACTCACTTTGCGAACTTCCAGGCAGGGCCTAGGGGATCCGTCGGCCAGGCCAGCACCTCCCCTCGGGTCTTTGCCTTCTGTCTGTGTGTGGCAGGGTGGCCCGCAGAGCTCAGACCTCTGGGTGCTGTGATGGGGGTAGTCCACCCTCTGTACCAGCTCGGAGGACCTGCGAGCCCAAATGACCCACACACCGAGGCAAAATTGATTTTCCACTCTCATCCCAAGGGGGCTTCCCAATGGCTTAGCGGATAAAGAGTCTGCCTGCAATGCAGGAGACACAGGAGACGTGGGTTTGATCCTTTGGTTAAAATGATCCCCTTGAGGAGGCAATGGCAGCCTATTCCAGTATTCTTGCCTGGAAAAATCCCAGGGGCAGAGGAGCTTGATGAGCTGTTGTCCATGGGGTCGCTAAGAGTCGGACATGACTGACCAACTACCATTTTCACTTTCACATCCCAAGGGCCTCACCTACACAGTGATTTTCACTCTGTTTTCCTGAGTTTTTCTTTCTTAGGCACTGAGGGCCCACCCCCACCTCCAGGAATCATCTCTTGCCTGGGTCTTTTTTCCCTTCTTTCCTTCCCCAGCATTGATTAAAATCCCCATCAAGTGTCAGGCACCAAGCCAGGCTCTGGGGGCACAAAGAGAAATTGCCTTCGTCCGGGCAGAAGCTGGAGTCTAGTCAGAGCAAAGAGGAGGGGGCAGACAACGAACAGATAATTATAACCCGGGGAGGCCAGGGCTCTGTCCGGGGCGGGGTGGGATCCTGCCAGGCGCCTGGGAAGAGTTGGAGGCTCAGAGGAGGAAGAGCTGATGATTATATTGAGCTTGCTGGGTGCCAGGCTCTGGGCCAATGCTTTAGTGCCTTATTTTATTTAATCTCACAACAATTCCACAAGGGTAGCGGCTATTATTGTCTCTATTTTGTAGTTAAAGAATAGTGAGGCCCAAAAGGTCACCAGCTAACAAGTAAGTGGAGATTTTAGAATTTAACCCAGATCTTTCTGATGCTGGAGCCAGGCTCTGTTTACTGGACCTAAATCTTTCTTTATTTGGCTGTTCTTCATGGCAGCGCACGGGGCTTCTCTGTGGTTGTGGCTCATGGAGTTCTCTCTCTAGTTATGGTGTGGGCTCTAGCAGCTTAGTAGCTTGAGTTTAGTGGCCCCGTGGCATGTGGGATCTTAGTTCCCTGACCAGAGATCGAGCCCACATCCCCTGCATGGGGAGGTAGATTCTTAACCACTGGCCACCAGGCAAGTCCCTGGACCTAAATCTTGAAGGGTGAGGAGGAGTGAGCCAGGAGAAGAAGGCAGGGGCGGACAGAGTCGTGGAGGTCTCCTAAGTGCTCTGTGACTCAGCCTCATGGATCACCTACCGTGTGTGTGCCCCTGGGCTAATTCCTGCCCTCTTGGAATTGACCATCTCATGGAGGGTGAAGACAGAGACAGATCATAAGCTAAATGGAATGTGTCAGGTGAGATAAATGAAAAAAATAAGGGAGGGAGGGAGAGGAGGGAGTGCCCCTTGGCCAAGTTGGCTGGGGAAGTGCAAGTTCTCTTTCTCTGAAGAGGGGATGGGCAGTGGATGGGACTGGTTGGGTTGACAGGGGCTTATCACGGGGGTTCTTGGGTGCCTTGTGTTCGGATTTCATCCTGAAGCCACTGGGGGACTGTTGGATGATTTTAAGCAATAGGTGACACCATCTGATCTGCCTTTTTTTAAAGGCGATGATTCTTTTATTTATTTTGTTTGGCTGTGCTGGATTTTTGTTGCTGCCTGGGTTTGCCCTTATCATGGAGAGCAGGGGCTACTCTCTATTTGTGGTGCGTGGGCTTCTCACTACCATGGCTTCTTTGTAGTGGAGCACGGCTTAGGGTGCCCAGGGGGCTTCAGTAGTTTCGACACATCTTCTTAGTAGTTGCAGCTCTTGAGCTCTAGAGCACAGGCTTAATAGTTATGCATAGGGGCTTAGTTGCTCTGTGGCATGTGGGATCTTCCCAGACCAGGTATCGAACCCGTGTCTCCTGCAGTGGCAGGCAGATTTTTTTTATCACTGAGTCACCAGGGAAGCCCCTTGGATCTGCCTTTTAAAGATGTGGTGCTGGGGTGTGTTGGGGGTAGGGAAAGAGATGCTGGAGGCAGAGAGCCCAGTTAGGGAGATGTCGCGTAGGCCAGCTGGGTGAGGAATAAGGAGTGGCTGGCCCAAGGTCCCAGAGTCCTGTCTGGCACCGTGCCTGGCGCTGTGTGTTGGCATTTAAAATTGCCACGCTGGATCCTGTTTGTCTGTACTTACAGCCTTTTCTTTTTTTTAAAACCCTGTGTTACAGTTTGATCCAGATGGATATTTCTGGGCTGTAATTCACTTACTCTGTATAGGTAAGTTTTTAAAGAATTCTTACTTAAACAATTGAGACTTATTATTTAGACCTCATCATGTATCCACTTTTTAGTGATCCCAGACAATAGGAAGATTAAATCCAAGATGTCAAGGTTAAAATTAAATGGACATTTTTTTCTGGTTTGATTTTCCTATTTTGGAGTTTTCCCAAAATGGTTCCAGTCCCCATAGAGTCTCCTCTTTCTCATGAAAAAATGTTAACTAACGCACCAGGGCCTAGGTTCCGTTTGCCCAGATCCACTTGTGCAGTGCTAGCTGGTCTTCTTTAAAAAATGGTGGGAAGAATTCCATATCCAGAAGTTTGTGTCCATAAAAACTCTCTTTCAGCAGTACGCTTAAAAAAAAAAAAATAGTGGGTGAAGTAAAAGGACCGTCTACTTTATTTCAAACCAGTGTTTCCTCTCTTAGAGGGAAAGCAGTGCCCTGACTTTGTGACACACACAGTTCAGAAATCCAGTGATGTTTCTCATGGCACCCTCAGAGGAAACCCAGCCTCCTGTTGACTGTGTCCTTCTGTGGACCATGAACCTCATGGGCCCAGCCCTTTTTATGAACTGCATCATCTGGGGGATTATCAGATGCGCATGCTTAAAGTCCTCTAGAGTGCCGTGGGTCACCCTCTGTGGGCTGCGGGGGACCCTTGTGGGGAAGAGGGGCCCTTCTCCCCAAGGAGTTCGTGTCCTCTGCAGAATTCCCTGTCAGTGACTCCTGTTGCTTCTTCTCCAGGGGCTTATAAGATACTACAGAAATCCCAGAAACCCAACAAGTTAAGGTAAACGTTTAAAAAAATACATGTATTATTTTGTATGGAGCTTCCCTGGTGGCTCAAATGGTAAAGAATCTGCCTGCAACGCAGGAGACCCAGGTTTGATCCCTGGATTGGGAAGATCCCCTGGAGAAGGGAATGGCCAGTATTCTTGCCTGGAGAATCCCATGGACAGAGGAGCCCAGCGGGCTACAGTCCATAGGGTTGCAGAATTGGACATGACTGAGTGACTTGCACACATATATTTTATAATTAATTAATTAAAAATTTTTGTTTGCAATGGGATTTGGTTACTACTCACCAGCTTTCTCTAGTTTCGGCAAGCAGGGACTCTTCATTGCAGTGCACGGGCTTCTCATTGCCGTGGCTCCTCGTGTTGAGGAGCATGGGCTGTAGGCACACGGGCTTCAGTAGTTGCAGCGCTCGGGCTCAGTAGTTGTGGCTCAAGGGCTTAGTTGCTCTGTGGCATGTAGAATCTTCCAAGACCAGGGATTGAACCCATGTCCGCTGCTTTGGCAGGCAAATTCTTATTCACTCTGCCACCAGGGAACTTTTGAAGTCTGGTAAGTCAATGTTTCGCTAAAGTAAAGGGGGAGACCCATGGGGTTGTGAGCTTCTTCCATCAGAGAGACTCTTGAGAGTCCAGGGTGTGGGGAGGGCAGCAGTCTGGGTCCTCCAGGAGCTGAAATGTGCCAGCTGCCAGCCATGTGCGAAGAGCCTGGAAGTCTCTCCTCTTCCCTCAGGGCAGCCATTTAGATGACATTTTGACAAAAATTATGTGACTGGCCTCCTTGGGCCCCAGTTCATTTCTTGCAGCTCAGAAGCACAAGTCTTTTTTCTTGTTTCTCCAGCCCCTTCCAAACTAGACCCAGAAGTCCCTCCCATCTCTAGCTCTGTTCTGAGGTAAAATGAAGCCTTTGTTGAAGGCAGTCAGGGGCGCAGTTGCTGAATGTAAATGAAAAAGATGAGAATTCAGGCCTCGGTCAGGCTGGAGCTGCCAGGTCAAAGCCCCCTAGTGATCAGCTGGGTTTTGGGGCCAGGTGAGGCCCACAGAGAAAGGTCTGAAGGGACTGACTCCTGGGAGAAGGCAGTATATACTCTGACGGTGTGTGATGGGTCCTAAGGCATCATATTTTCTTTGAATAAAGTGTTTTTGCAGCAAGAAGTTGGTAGAGTTGTTAAGATAATATACAGGATACCCAGTTAAATTTGAATTTCAGTGAATGATTTTTTTAGTTGAAGTATGTTTCATGCAATATTTGGAACACATTTATACTAAAGCATTATTCTTTACCCGAAATTCAGATTTATTTGGGTGTGCTGTATTTTTACTTGTCAAATATGGTAGCCTTAGAAGCCAGTCCAATGGCCTGAGAGAGCTGACACTCCTTTTATTTTTTATTTTTTGACCAAGCCTGGTGGCATGTGGGATCTTAGTTCCCTGACAAGGGATCAAACCCTCGCCCCCTGCACTGGAAGGGTGGAGTCTTAACCACTGCACCACCACAGAAGTCCCAACACAGCTTTTAAAACTGCAGATGTACCCAAAGGAAATAATAGACCAAAGTGAAAATGCATTTGATGGTACTAACTTAGGAAATGGTTTTCGAAATTGAACCAGGAATTGGTTTTGAATATGAAGTACACTTTGTGTTGTTTCTTGATAATTTATAAATGTAACTTGTACATAGGTACAATTTATTAATAGAGGAAAATTATTATTCTGTATATGTAAAACATCTATTATTTCATCTTTTATCTTTTTTTTTCTTATTCCTTAGTGACATTGACCAGCAGTACTTAAACTATCTATTCAGGTAAAATATAATTTAAAATTTCAAAAAATAATTCATATTCTTCTAGAACTAATAGATTTTTATTTTCAATAATATCTTGATTAGGGAGATCTGAGCCAGTGTGCCTGCCATCAAGGCAACCTAAATAATTGGGGAGATGATCAGAATTGAGGAAACTAAATAGTAGTCCTATCCTCAGGCCAGACTAGCAGGGCTTCCACCCAGCCCAGACTTCAGAGGGCTATGCCTCTCCCTAGGGATTTTGGAGTCTGTAAGACTAATAAGAACCCACACCTTTTCTTCTAAACTGGGCCCTGAAATTTCCTACCCAAGTGGATTCCAAGTTTGTCTTTTTAACTCATTCCCAGACCCAGTGGATGTCCAAGGAAAGGATTTTAGTGGGAAGGTTGTGGGTGGAGGATGGACTTGCAGGCTGAGATGTCCACACACAACACACATGTCTGAGGTCCTTTGGGTGCAGAATGGAGCCTGGTTTGGGGAGACAAGAGGGTGCTTTGGGGGTCGGGAGCCAGAGGCTGGACTTTCCCCACACCACCACCTTCTGACATGAAGCTCCAGGGACTCAGAATTCTGCTTTAATCTGGACTTCCAGGTTGTTTTGAAGGTGTTTTTGTTAAGGTAAGATGAAGTTTGAGGCTTGGTTTATGACATTTAAGTGTAATTGAATAGATTACACTTAAATGTTATAAATCAAGCATAACATTGAGTATATGGGCTTTCTTGGTAGCTCAGTGGTAGAGAATCTGCCTGCACTGCGGGAGCTGTAGGAGACCAGGGTTCAATTCCTGGGTTGGGAAGATTCCCTGGAAAAGGAAATGGCTACCCACTCCAGTATTCTTTCGTGGAGAATCCCATGGACAGAGGAGCCTGGTGGCTACAGTCCATGGGGTCACAGAGTTGGACAAGACTAAAGCGACTTAGCATGCATGCATGCATTGAATATGTGCATCCTTTTGTACCCTTGCCCCAAAACAGGCATAGAATAGGGTTTAGCCACTCAGTAGAATAGCCTGGGAGCATTCTTGAATCCTGAGAGCCCCCGGGGCACCCTGCGGGACCTAACTGAGAAACAGCGAGGTTTGTGTCCGAAGCTCAAGTTTGCCTAATGCAATGGCATTCTGTCCAGAGGACTGAGTTCACGGAGGTGCCTTTCAACATTTGGTGGTTTAGTCGCTAAGTCGTGTCCTACTCTTGCAATCCCATGGACTGTAATCCACTACACTCCTCTGTCCATGGGATTCTCCAGGCAAGAATACTGGAGTGGGTTGCTGTTTCCTTCTCCAGAGGATCTTCCCGACCCAGGAATTGAACCCAGGTCTCCTGTATTGCAGGCAGATTCTTTACCAACTGAACTATGAGGGAAGCCCCTATCAGTTTTGGCCTCATGGATTTCTGGAGGAAGTTACTCAGCTTAAAATGTTCGACATGAGCTGTATTCTCCACCTACAGATAAAGTTCCTGAATATCTGAGTATTTATGAAAATGCCATTTTGAAGGCAAGATTCAACCCAAACATAGCTGTGGCCTCTTTTGTACTCAGCTGAAAACAGTCATTAGTTCCACTCTGCCCAGACCCATCAGCTGCCTTTTCAAGAGATGTTTCTGAAAATGCAGAAAGACTCTTGGTGTTTGAAATGTTTCCATGACATCGCACCACTTTAGACAATTCTCTGCACCCCCCCCCCCGAAATTATAGCCAAGTTGAGCAGCAGCAGAGGGTTAAGGGGATGGAAAATCAAACTGCTGTGACCACCCCCACCTGCTAGTTCTTCTGCCTGTCCCCCTGTGTGAGGGTTTCACTGCCGAGGAGCCTGATGCTCAAGGCTTCCTGCCTTAGACTGCTGATTCTGTTTCTAAGTCTTTTCAGTACAAGTGAAGAAGGTGAACCAGGGCTGAGATTCGATTTGCCACGGGCCCTGAGCATCCAAACCCAAAGATCTGCAGTTGGTCAGATCTGTCTGGACCTCTGCCTGCTGGTTTGATCTCTCTACTGGTTTGAAAACACAGAGAGAACCTGCTGTGTATCTGACCCTGCTAAATACTTGAGATCGAAAGATGAATAAAATATGGCTTTTGCTCCCAAGGCCATCATTGTAGGAATTAGGAAGGTGTGACATTATATTTACAAATTTTCAGATGTAGACTAGAGAACCAACTCTTTTATTTAATGATTTATTTTTACCCCCTAGTCTTTTCTTTTAGAGTCACCCTTTGGGGTGATCCTGATGATGGCATTTGGAATGCCATGACAGGCCCTGGGAGATATTTTGGGATGGAAAAGGGGTCCCTTACATCCTACCATAAAAGCAATAACTTCCACTGCTGAAGTTATAAGTGGAAGGGGATCCAGTGAGCTAAAATAATGGAGTATGTAGAGGGTATGTGCTTTCTGGAGAAAGAAGAGACAGCAAGCAGACAGCCTGTGTGAAGGATAGAAAAGCTCATTTTGTTTGTGGTGTGTATGTTTTTTACAGCTGCATGTAAACACTTATCTTACAAACCTACAACTTCTGAATGGCCAGAATGTGGCTATTCTCCTTGGCCTTTGTCCTGACCCTCCTCTCTTCTCACCTCTTTCTGTGATGCCGCTCCTCTGGGAGCTGTCAGAAAATCAGAAATGGTGCTGGGAGGTAACTCAAGAGCAGGGCAGGGCAGGGCTGATGAACTCACATTGGTTTCCCTGTAAAACTGGCCTCTTCTACTTCTCTGTAATGTCACCAACTGCAGATCTGAGGCAGTGGTTCTCAGCCCTGGTACTTTAGAGCTTCCAGGAGCCATGGCAAAGTAAAACCATGGATGCCCAGACTATTCCCTTAGAGATTCTAGCCAGGATACTGGGCTATTCAGATGTGTTTGCAGGGTTAAGAATCAGAGTGAGGCCATCCAACATTAAAACAAACAAACAAACATTCTTTCTTCTATTTGAATACAAGGTTTTATTCCTACCTCCAATTAAACCAGCTGCCTGGTAGCATGAGTTTTGATAGAAGAGGGTATGGAAGGTGGGCTTAGGGCCACACGAAGGTGCTTGTAGACAGGCACTGGGAGATGGGACAGGTTTCCAGAGAGGAAGATGGGAGAGAGCCAAACAGATATGACCTGCATCGTCCCTTACAGCATCAACTACAGATTGGTCCAGGTAGTTTTCAGGCACAGGGTGGATGGCATGGACCATGTTGTGGATTAGTTTCTTGGAAATCTAACACTCCTTTTGTAGTTAATTTTGTGATTTAGCTCACAAGTTGATTTAGCTTACATTCAACAGCTAGCTTTTAGGCTGCAGCCTGTTTGTAATTTAAAGTCTGTTCTGTTTCGCTGACAAGGACTCTCTTTAGATGAGCTGGCTATGATGATCATTTGTGGTACAGCTGATGCTCAAAGAAAAGTGTGGACCCTCAGAATCATCACAGGAGATCCAACCCTTTTGCCAAAACTCGAGGCATTTCAGGAGATTCTCACTCTCTTCCTGATGAGTTAGATTTCATCAGAATGAGAACACACAGTGTAGATAATTTGCTTTTAGGCAAATCTCACTATTTCCAAGTATAATGGGTGGAAATGGATGTTGTTTTCTCAGTGCTGGGGAAGCGTTCTTTACCAGTCTGCTGTTTCTTTTTCAGCGTGGTGCTCCTGACTTTAGCAGCTCACCCCACAGGTAAGATTTTGTTTATTTGTTTGTCTTACATTCCCCACTTGACCCAGTGCTCTGACCCTGCTTGTATCTCTGAGGGAAATTTTGTAAGGGAAAGTGGCTGCCTTCCAGGGTGTCACACTCGGGTCAGGAATGGCCACATACTTGAAACTGCTCTTAGTGTTCCATCGCGGAATTCCCTGTCCATGTGCACGTGTGGAAGCCCTCAGTCACTCAGTGGTGTCCAGCGCTTTGCGACCCCATGGACTGTATTCCCCACCAGGCTCCTCTGTCCATGAGATTCTTCAGGCAGGGATACTGGAGTGGATTGCCATTTCCTCCTACTTTTATGTGAATTGGCAACAAATAAAACTGTGGTCTATATAAACAGAGCAGTTGTTTGGAACGAAGTTGTATAATACATAACTTTGTGCCGCACAAACAGCAGCCCATTGCTTCAAAAAGCACACAGGTTTGTCAGAGTAGGTAGTTAAGGCCGGTAGATATTAAGGTAGGAATTTGGTATGTGAGATTACAGAAGCTCTGAATCTAGAAGATCCCTTGGAGATCAGTTTTTCCCATTTTATAAAGCCAGGTCACTTGACCTAAACCCTCTGATGGGTCCTGGTGATGTTTTCTCATAGGACCATAAGGTTGATAACAAAATGTAAGCAGCTAAAACAGCGGAGGAAACTCCCTCTCCTCCAGAAGTGTCCAAGGACTACCCTGATTATGCGGCTCTAATTCCTGCCAATGTGTTAGCTTTCTCATAACACCCAGCCCTCTGGGTAGTTTAGCCCATTTTTAAGACACAAGGACACTTCATTCTTTCCCGCTTGCTTATTACACTTTCCATGTGAAATGTCCACCTCACAGAATGGGTGTGGGTCAGCCAGAGTGCTTTCAAGACTCCTTATATCTGCACCAATTAAGACACAGTAAGAATCAGGACCCATGGGTGCAGTCTTTTTCTTTTTTTTTTTCTTAAGGCTCTGTTAATTTCCTTCTTTTTTTCTTTTGGCCATTTTGTACCACTTGTGGCATCTTAGTTCCCTAACCAGGAATTGAACCTGGGAAGTTCAGAGTCCTAACCACTGGACTGCCAGGGAATACCTTCTGTTAATTTCTGACATTTTAAAACAGGGCTTTATCCTTTTTGGTTTTGTCTTACCTCTTCTTCTTCTTTTTTTTTTTTACTTGTGTCTTCATTATTTAGTAGTACTTTGAAAACATTTTAAAATTGAAATATGATTTACACAAAGGAAATGCATATTCTTAAATGTACAGTTTGATCAATTTTGACAAAGGTACACACCCATGTAACTCACACCTCTATCAAGATATAGAAAACTTCTGTCACTCCAGAAAGTCTTCTTGTGTCCCTTCGTAGTCATTCCCTCCTTACCAACCACCAGAAGCCCCTATTGATCTGATTTCTGTTACCATACAAAAGTTCTGTCTATTCTAGAGTCTCATACAAATGGAAACACATAGGAAGTATTCTTCTGTGTCAGGCTCTTGCATTCAGCGGAGTGTTGAGGTTCATCCAGGTTGTCGTGTGTCTCTCTAGTCTGTTCCCTTTATTGCTGATGAGTGTGCCAGTGTATGAACCTTTTGTTTACCATTCACCTTATGAATGGTAAACACATTAATGGTGCACATTAATTGTTCCAGATTAGGGCTGGTTTGAATAAAGTTGCCATCAACATTCTCATAAAAGACTTTTTGTAGACTTGTTTTCAGCCCTCTTGGATAAATACCTAGGAGTAGAATTTCTGGGTCTTAGAGTAGGCATATGTTTACCCTTGAAATAAAGTGCCAGTTTTCTAAAGCATTTGTATTGTTTTACTTCCCACCCAACTGCTAGTGGTAAAGAACCCACCTGCCAACGCAGGAGACAGATGCAGGTTCAATCCCTGAGGTGGGAAGATCCCCTGGAAGAGGGGCATGGAAACCCTCTCCAGTATTCTTGCTTGGAGAATCGCTAGGACAGAGGAACCTAGTGGGCTACAGTCCATAGGGTTCCAAAGAGTCAGACATGACTGAAGTGTCTTAGCATGGAAGCACGCACAGTAATGCATGAGGCTCCGATTACTCCATGTCTTCACCAGCCTTTGGTGTTGTCTGTCTTATGTTAGCTGCTCTCCTAGGTGGGTGATGGTCTCTCAGTAGTGCTTTTGACTGAGCTGCGCTTCTCACTCATTCCTGAGTAGCTAGAAAGATAAGCTTTCCTGTGATGCAGATGGTGTGGCTTTGACACCCACCTTTGGGATGCGCTGGGACATGGTGTTAGGTAGGGACCAGGTAGACAGTTCGCTGTGTCCTGGGTGCAGACCCTGATACTTCTCCCCTTTCAGGCATTTGGTTTCCTTCTTGGTGAGTGGGGTCTACAACTCCATCTAATCTTGCAAAGCCACAGTTCATGCAGAAGCTCCAAGAATCTTGGAACCTTGCTTTCCCTGAGACTATTTTAGGTAAGAGTAGGGAAAAGAAATTCTTCCTTTGTTTGAAAGGTTGCATTTCCTCTTTGTGTGAGGGCCCTCTGCGGTGGCATTTTCAAGAGAGAACATTTCATAGAACCAGAAGGGCAGGAGGACTCGCAGGAATCTGACCAGAAATGACCTTGTCACCTGGTATCTATTGCTAGTACTGAGATAAAGCCAACAGTACTCACTACATCTTGGAAATGACCTTCTGCTTTCCCACTGATTCTGAGGACTAAAATGTGGCGAGAGGAAATTTTCCTGCTGTTCAAATATCAATTGTTCTTGGATGTAATAAGATCATTGCCACACTTTTCACTGTGGCAATTTCATGCTCCATTATCTTCAGAGAGATGGGATTCACTCCCTCAGAGAGTCAGCAGAATTTTAACCGTGGAGTATGAGAATGAAGGCTTAACTCAGACCTTGGTGTATAAGCTGCGTGTTGATACCACCAGACATGTTTACAACGCTTAGACCACTTACTTGTGCTTAAAGTGGGCATTCTGCTCTTGCGGTGCAGGAGTGTTGTCTTTTGAGCATCTTTACACCATTTTTTAGGCTCCTGGGTTTAGTTCCTACGTGGTTGGGTCCAGCCAGCCACATACTGCAAGATCTTCAGGGCTAATTTTGTAGCACAGTTGAGAAGCTGGTGTGTACCCTCTCTGTTAAAGTAAAAAAAGAGGCCAGCTAAAGTCATCAGAGGGGAAGCATTGGGGGTCGATTTGAGATTGATTGGGCTTCCCTGGTGGCTCAGACCATAAAGAATCTGCCTGCAATGCAGGATGCCCAGATTTCATCCCTGGAAGATCCCCTGGAGAAGGAAATGGCAACCCACTCCAGTATTCTTTCCTGAAGACTCCCACGGACAGAGGAGCCTGGTGGGCTACAGTCCATGGGGTCACAAAGAGTTGGACATAACTGAGCGACTAACATAAAACTTGAGATTGAAGACCAGCAGAGCCAAGTGGAAAGTATTTGGAACATTCTCTGTAGGGAAAGCAGGAGGTGTTGAGGTCTCCTGGATACCCTTGGTTCACTAGCACTTGTTATTTGTCAGAGATGGCCCTAACACAGTGGATACAAGTGATGAATAATCATAGAATCATTGCAGTTAAGAATGGGATGGTTCTAGAAGAGACTGTCATGGGATCAACTCCATGACAAATGTGTGGAGGTTTTAGAAATGGCTCAAAGAGAAGAGCCAGCTGTGCTGTCTCTTGCTCTCAATAATATGCAATCAATTTTTCAGATTTGGGCGAGGATTATCATGTAACTGGTCAATCCCTTAGGATGGTGATTTTTTTTTGCTTTATCTTCCTCCCTCTCTATCTACTCAGGACCACTCTACTGCCCTTCAGATCCCTCCACAGCTTGGGCTGGGCTGTCAAGACTGCCCCTTGCCCCCTCCTCGCTGTTCTGGGCACCAGGAAGGAGCCCAGTTCACCTCCCCTGAGTGAGGGGGTAGCACCCAAGGAAACATGAGGTCGTGTATTTAATGTATGCCTCTCTGCCTAGTTCTCCTGATCACACTGACTGCACTGCAGTCTCCCTTACTCTGAAAGGGAGGTTGGGAAAAAGCCAAGAACCAACAGCCGCTAAAGATACAGAACAAAGCCTCGGAGAGAACAGCTTTCCACCCTCCCAGCAGGGGGTCGGAGCTGCCCGCTAGGATCCGGGTGCTCAAGGTTACCCTGGCTGTTGCTTCTGGAAAGAAAGGGACTTCAGAAGCAGTGGAGCTCTTCATGCACTTTACACGTCTGGGCCTGATGTTAGTTACAAAGTCCCTCACTCAAATAAGTCTCGAGTAGACAACAGAGGTGTTCAGTGGGGCCAAATATAAAGAGAACCAAAACTCTTAGCCTTTTGCTGGGCTGTGAGAAAACCAGATCCTTGAAGACCCTCTCACTTTAAACACAGGTACATATGCACCAACCAAACCAAACAAAGTCACAATAGTTACGGTAGAAAAAAAGCTACCCTCCAGAGAAATGGAATTCACACCTTTCTTTCCCAGTTGATGGTGGAATCATTTGAGATCATTTTTTAAAAATTTAATTTTTTTTAACACCAAAATCATTTTGTATTGGGGTATAGCCAATTAACAATGTTGTGATAGTTTCAAATGAATAGTGAAGGATTCATTTGAGATCATTTAAGGCTGAGGAAGTATAGCATGCCCTGTGTCTTTAGTTCTGAAACTCTTGATTAATAAGCTTAGTGATCTAATTTTACATATGGTAATATATATGACTCAATGCTACTCTCTCAATTCATCCCACCCTCTCCTTCACCCACCCCCTGTCCACAAGTCTGTTCTCTATGTCTGCCTCTCCATTGCTGTCTTGCAAATAGGTTCATTAGTACCAGCCAGTGGAAATTCACTGGGAACTCAAATCTGGTACTCTTCTCCCAACCTAGAGAGGTGGGATGGGGTGGGAGGTAGGAGGAGGTTCAGGAGGGAGGGCTGTATACCTATGGCTGATTCATGTTGGTGTATGGCAGAAACCGATACAGCAATTGTAAAGCAATTATCCTCTGATTAAAAAATAAAAAAAAAGAAAAAGTGATGAAGAACGTTCCACTGCCCCTACCGTGCTGTGAATACTCAGAAAAATCAGCCTTTCTGGCTCCAGACCATCCAGAACTGAGAGACAGACCCAGGCCTGGGGGTCTTAAAGGCCTGGCGCCTCCAGAATCTCAGAAATTCGAGATTTGGATGGATTAGGCTCTCTGCCGTGGAAATGCTTAATTCCTTTTCTCTGGACATTTTTGGAAGGCTTTCTGCTTTTTTAATCTCCTGACTTCTTGTTTGTGACCAAGTTCAAATTCCAGAGAGGGAAGCAGCCAATATGTGTGATTTTCCTCTTACACCAAGTGGAACTAAAAGAATGAACTTACTTCACTAGAAATAAATGTACCCTTTGGACCTTAAACTAAAATGAGTATGCATGGCTGTTGGCCCCTGCTCTCTTTGTGTGGTAATTAAAACACAAAAATGAGAAAAGATGTCTGAGGCATGCACTCATGATCCTTTTTTAGATATAAGAAAAAAAATAATAGAAAAATCTTTTAAAAAAAAAAAAAAGAAAAAAGATTCTTTTTGTCCTGTCCTCTGGCTGAGGCAGAGGTGGCTGCCTGGTGAAGAGCAAAAATCTTAGGGTTTGGAGTGACCAGGGCCCGTGTTCTGGCTCCAGAGTTCAAGAGTTGTGTAATCTGAGACACTTCACTTCTCTGAGCTCCAGTTGAAATGGGGACAAGAAAGCCTCACAGATTGTTACAAGGATTGGAAAAAAAACGATGTACGGAACGCTTTTAGCCCAGGGTCCTGCTCAGGGCAGACTCTCACTAAATGGGTGATAACTGTCGTCATGCTTGGGCTTCCCAGGTGGTTCTAGTGGTAAAGAACCTGCCTGCCAGTGCAGGAGACACAAGAGACGCAGGTTTGATGCCTGGGTTGGGAAGATCCCCTGGGGGAGGGCATGGCAACCCACTCCAGTATTCTTGCCTGAATCCCATGGACAGAGGAGCCTGGTGGGCTACAGTCCATGGGGTTGCAAAGAGTCAGACACGACCAAAGTGACTTAGCATAGCACATCATACTACTTTTAATATATTAAGACAGTGCTAATGACATAGAGACCCTCGAATGCTGGAGTGAATTCGCTGATACAGTGTGTTTCTGGGCAGCGGTGGGCAGGGGGCTCTCGGGCATGGCGTCTCACTCTTGCTGTTCCCACCAGGTGACCTCCTCAGCGTCCTGGACTTTCCGTTGCTGTATTTCTACGGATTCCACGGCAGCTGTTGTGCCAGGTAATCCCGGCTCGTAAGGCCCCTCACACGGTGGATCCGTATGCTTCTGTCCTACCACGTGTGTCTTTGTGAAGCCCAGGCTCACTGCCCGTTGTCTGAATGTGCCGCAGAAGAAAGTGGTGCCCAGTGCCAATGAGGACGGTCTCCCCCTCTGCCATCAGGGGCTTGTTAAAGGACATTCTTGGATGCTCAGAGCTGGCCTGGGACCTGCGAGGTCCCCTGTCCTGAATAATTTTCTTGGCCAGAGCAGTGGTTTTCAGAATTGCAGGAGAGAGAGAATTCTCCCACTTTTTTTTTCCTCGACAAGCAGTTCTTAAACAGAACTTCAGTATGTAAAAATGATGAAACTGATTCAGTTCAAGGTAAGATTCTGGTGCAGATTCACACCCTGTCAGCTTCTGCCTTGACTTCTCCCTTGTTTCTAAGGGGTGACCTCCAAAAAACCTTGACTGAACCCCAAGACTCTTAGATTTTGAAACCAACAGCTAGGAGCTATCTAGACCACAAGGTGATCCCTAATATTTGGCTTTGGGAAGTATCAGAGATGTGGACCAATTAGATGGATACATTTATGGTGCTACTAATAAAGAATTCGCCTGCCAGTGCAGGAAATGCAGGAGACACGGGTTCAATCCTTGGATCAAGAAGATACCCTGGAGGAGGGCATGGCAACCCACTCCAATATTCTGGCCTAGAGAATCCCATGGACCAAAGAACCGGGTTGGCTGCAGTCCATGGGGTTGCAAAGAGTTGGACACACCTGAATGTCTGAGCATCACAGATAACCAAAAGTTCATCCCATTCTACCCACCCTCTTTCCTGCATGACCCCCACTTCACCTGACTTTCTTGTGCTGAGAAATGGAAAGGCTTCTGTGGATAACCTCAAAGGATGGATTCTTTATTTTTTTTTATCATTATTTTTTAAAACATTTTTATGTATTTATTTGGCAGCACTGGGTCTTAGTTGCAGCATGTGGGATCTAGTTCCCTGACCAAGGAGCAAAGCCAGGCTGCCTGCATTGGGAGTGCAAAGTCTTAGCCTCTGGACCACCAGGGAAGTCTCAGAAACATGGATTCTGATATATTTGAAAGATTACACTTGGGTTGAATTCTAGCCTTGCTGTTTGCTCCTTTGTGTCTTTGGGCAAGTTATCCTAGTTCTCTCAAACTTTAGTTTAGTTTTCTCATCTGTAAAATGGAAAGATCATACCAATACAGGGTGACTGTGTGTATTAAATAAGGTACATAAAGTTCTAAGCATCTTGCCCAGCCCAGCAATGGTGAGCATTATTATTATCTGTAAATAGAATGTCAACAGACCAGGAGCAATTGCTGCATGAAAGCCAGATCACTTGTTCCCACACAAAAGAGATTGTGCTTGTGAAGCAGTGATTCTTCACAGAGTCAAAAAACTGATATGTAGGCTAGGTGCTGTTTCTGATGGGGGTGTGTTAGCACACACACACACACACACACACACTCAATATTATAGAGTATGCTTCTGCATTTGGGGCTTCCCTGGTGGCTCAGATGGTAAAGAATCTGCCTGCAATGCAGGAGTTGCAAGAGACCAAGTTTCGATCCCTGGGTGGGGAAGATCCCCTGGAAAAGGGAATGGCTCCCCACTCCAGTATTCTTGCCTGGAGAATCCCATGGACAGAGGTGCCTGGTGGGCTACAGTCCATGGGATCACGAAAGAGTCGGACACGACTGAGTGCCAACACTTTTCTGCATTTGAGCCTCAGAATGATTAAAAAAATAAAAAAATCATCCTCAGAGAAGTTTCAGGAAAGCACTGACAGAATTCATCTTCTCTGTTCCTGTCTCTTTGGTCAGGCCTTGTCACTTGCCTGTTAGCTAGGATTTGTGGTGTGAGTGTCCATGGGCTTGCTTCCCTTTGAGCCTGGTTATTTGACTGCCTTGGGTGACCAGGGTGCGGAGGGAGGGCACCAGGCTTGGTTAATTTGATCAGAGCAACAGAGTTCACGGCCCATGGGTGATGGCTTTGTGGGGTAATCTTCTGCCTCCATTTGTGTCCCTTTTAATCTGTCTCATAACCCAACATGAAAAATCAGGTTTTTTCATTTAAAAGATTTGGAAATCTTTACTTGAGTTAGTTTAACTCTCCATTACATTCTACCTCTCGCTTCAGCACACAGAGCTTACCCTCTTCTAAGAATGTGTCAGGACCTCCCTGGTGGTCCAGTGGTTAAGAATCCACCTGCCAAGGCAGGGCACATGGGTTCAATCCCTGGTCCGGGAAGATTCCACATGCCACAGAGCAACTAAGCCTGTATGCCCTATAGCCCATGCTCTGCAAGTAGAGTAGCCTCCCTAACCCCTGCCACTCGCTGCAACTAGAGAAAGCCTGTGTGCAACAACAAAGACCCAGCACGGCCAAAAATTTTAAAAAATTGTAAAATTTTAAAAAAGGAATGTCTCAGTTTTCCCCACATCCTCTCATGGCTCCCCCATAACTGTATCTCAGACTACAAGTTGTCACCTTCAGAGGTACTGAATGGCTTCCCTTGTGGCTCAGATGGTAAAGCATCTGCCTACAATGCGGGAGACCCAGGTTGGATTCCTGGGTTGGGAAGATCCCCTGGAGGAGGAAATGGCAACCCACTCCAGTACTCTTGCCTGGAAAATCCCATGGACGGAGGAGCCCAGTAGGCTACAGTCCATGGGGTCTCAAAGAGTCAGACACGACTGAGCAACTTCACTTCACTTCAAAGGTACTGGGGGAGCTCAGGAGGGGTCATGGAGGCCTGAGGGATCAGAGACCCCATTAACAGGGAGCCCCAGGCTCCCTCACTCCTGGGGTCCACCCAGTGCTTTTTAAGACCTACCTCCACATTGAGAGGTAGGCGAGCTGGAAGTGGAAGAGCTGGATGAGAGCAGGACCCACAAATCATTTAGAAACGATTAACCGACATGGAAGTCAGGTGATGGGAAGGGCTCATGGGTACTTTCAGGAGTTTGTTGGTCGCAGACCAGGGGTAGCTCAGTCCTCGTAGAGTCTGTGCTAAGGGGAAAGGTCGACATGGAACCGTGCCCTCAGGAGAGGACAGGAGGAACCCCGAGTGGACCGAGGTATGGCAGGTGAGAGCCAGGCACCTGTGATGTTGGGGCTGTGGGGCATGGATGCCACCAAGGGGAACCCTGGAGGGCCGGCCAGCCTCACAGTCACAGGCACCCAGAGCGTCTCACTCCGTCTCTCCGGCGGAGAGCACATTTCCACAGCGAGTTCTGAAGGGCCGCGGAGAGCTTTGGAAGAGCCAGGAAACCTGGACCCCAATTGTGTCTCTGTCTTAGTTTGCTTGTTAATAAAATGAGACTTGGGGCTGGGGAGCCTTTCTCTTTTGAAGATCTGATTCCCTTCAGGTGGGATGAAATGACTATCCTTATTCCTACTTTGAGAACACAGAACCGAACCTGGGGCAAGAAAAAAAAAGGGGAAGAAAACTGGGGATTTGGTCAAGGTTACACGGGTCAGTGAGCACAGCCAGGAACAGAATCGCAGGTCACTGGATTCCCAGCCTCCTGCTTCCCCAGAGGGACTCCTGTGGGGGCGACTCAACGCCTTAATCCAGAGCGGGCCAGGCTTCCATGCCTGCAGAGGCAGACCTGTGCAAACTTTGCAGGTTGTTAGGCCAAACGGGCTGGATTGCACACAGAGGAAACCTAATCCCCGTCTCTGGTTCTGCCCCAAGAATGTGAGCTCATCGAATCTAATGAAGTGAAGGCGCGCATTTCTGTGAAATCTGGCCTTAGGTGTGTTTAGTCAGTTCAACCCGCTTCTAAGTACACCTGTCAAGACACTTACGTAATGCCTGCTGAGACCAAGGCACCTTGTTTGAGTCTGTTGGGGAAATACAGAGACGCCCAACATGGGACCCCTCCCTCTCAGGGCTCATGAGCTGGGTGGGAGCCACACCCAAGCGCCTATAATAGAGATCAGATGGCAGGATGGCACCCGACACCCCTGAAAGTACCAAGGAGGAGGTACATAGAGGCCAAACCCCTGGGAGGCCAGCCTCAGGTCCCCTTGGGAAGCGAAGGCTCTTTCAGGCATTATTCCCAATGCATCTCTTCTGTGTAGATCCCCTTGTTTTGGGGGACTTCTATTACGTAGCCTTCTGCTTGGACAGCAAGGAGATCAAACCAGTTGATCCTAAAAGAAATCAACCCTGAATATTCATTTGAAAGGACTGATGCTGAAGCTGAAGCTGTAATACTTTGGCCACCTGATGTGAAGAGCCGACTTATTGGAAAAGACCCTGATGCTGGGAAAGATTGAAGGCGGGAGGAGAAGGGGATGACAGAGGATGAGATGGTTGGATTGGGATCATCAACTCAATGGATATGAGTGTGAGCAAATTCCAGGAGATAGTGAAGGACAGGGAGGCCTGGGGTGCTGCAGTTCGACTTAGCAACTGAACAACAACAACCCCTTTAGATTCTTTTTTGTTTAAACTTCTTGTTTTACATTGAAGTATAGCTTACTAACAATATTGTAATTGTTTCAGGTGGACAGCAAAGGGACTCAGCCATACATTTATCCATTTTCCCCCAAATATCCCTCCTATCTAGGCTGCCAGTTAACATTGAGCAGAGTTCCCTTGGTTCTTACCTTGAACGTAGGGGCCAGTCCACACCCTCTGACTTCATATGATGAGTGTTTTCTTGGAAGTCTTTTCCTAACAGTTTGTTCTGTTTGAAAAAAAGAAAAAGTTGAAGCACTGCCTTGGCAAACACCACGCTCCAGAAGTATTATAGGAGGGAGCAGGAGATACTGTCCTCCAGATTTTTTTTTCTTTCATGATTTACCCAGAGATCTTCCAGATTTCTATACCCACTCCCCACCTCCAGGGAAATGATCTCATCATAGCTCCTTGGCATAGTAGAGCTTAATGGTTTTTTTTTTTTAACTTTTGATGTTTTTATCCAGAGATCACTAGAAAACAGAGGTGAGATAGAGCTGCTGTAATAACTAAAAGTTGACTAATGTTTGTACAGGTAACTAAAAAATGTCACAGAAAATAGCTACTGGCTACAGGAAGATAAGTCTCACTTAAAAAAATCTATTTTCTCCTTGCAGCGGATTTTTAGGATTCTTTCTCATGTTCAGCACCATGAAACTAAAAAGCCTTATGGCCCCGGGGCAGTGCGCAGCCTGGATTTTCTTTGCTAAGGTAAGAGGGAGGGGGAGGGTGGGGAACCCATCTCAGGGTGGGGAGGGTGGGGAACCCATCTCAGGAGCTCCCGTGTCCAGTCTTCTCAGAGTCCATGTGCTTCAGCTTGGTCTTTAGGGACTCATCTCTAGTTACTGACCCTGAATCTCGTCCTTCACTTGTTTGGGTAACAATTTCCAAGGGCTTCTGCCTAATTTTAGGCTTCCCCTGTGGCTCAGACGGTAAAGAATCCTGCCAGTAGACACAGGTTTGGTCCCTGGGTCGGGAAGATCCCCTGGAGGAGGACATGGCAGCTCACTCCAGTATTCTTGCCTGGAGAATCCCATGGACAGAGGAGCCTGGCGGTCTACAGTCCATGGGGTTGCAAAGAGTCAGACAAGGCTCACGCAACTTAGTAGGCATGCACGCATGGTTGATTTACAACTTGTGTTAGTTTTTGGTGTACAGCAAAGTGAGTTAGTTTTACATATATCCACCCATTGTTAGATTATTTTCCCATATAGGTCATTACAGAGTATTGAGTAGAGTTCTCAATGCATGCTATGTAGTAGGTTCTCACTAGTTATCTATTTTGTATATAGTAATGTGTATGTGTCAATTCCAATCTTCCAGTTTATCCTTCCCTCCCCTTTCCCCCCTCAGTAATCATAATGTTTTCTATGCCTGTGAGTCTGTTTTGTATATAGATTCAGTTCAGTTCAGTTCAGTTCAGCTGCTCAGTCGTGTCCGACTCTTTGTGACCCCGTGAACCACAGCATGCCAGGCCTACCTGTCCATCACCAACTCCCAGAGTCCACCCAAACCCATGTCCATCGAGTCGGCAATGCCATCCAACCATCTCATCCTCTGTCATCCCCTTCTCCTCTTGCCCTCGATCTTTCCCAGCATCAGGGTCTTTTCCAATGAGTCAGCTCTTCACATCAGTGGCCAAAGTATTGGAGTTTCAGCTTCAACATCAGTCCTTCCAATGAACACCCAGGACTGATCTCCTTTGGATGGACTGGTTGGATCTCCTTACAGCCCAAGGGACTCTCAAGAGTCTTCTCCAACACCGCAGTTCAAAAGCATCAATTCTTTGGTGCTCAGCTTTCTTTAGAGTCCAACTCTCACATCCATACATGATCACTGGGAAATATAGATTCATCTGTATTATTTTTTAGATTACACATACAGGTGATATATAATATTTGTCTTTCTCCATCTGACTTATATCACTTAGTATGACAGTCTCTAGGTCTGTCCATGTTGCTGCAAATGGCATTATTTCCCTTTTTTTATGGCTGTGTACTATTCTGTTGTTGGTATGCATCTCATCTTTATCCATCCTCTGTCTATGGACATTTAGGTTGCTTCCATGTCTTGGTTATTGTAAATAGTGCTGCAGTGACTCATTTGAGAAGACCTTGATGCTGGGAAAGATTGAGGGCAGGAGGAGAAGGGGACGACAGAGGATGAGATGGTTGGATGGCATCACCAACTCAATGGACATGGGTTTGGGTAGACTCTGGCAGTTGGTGATGGATAGGGAAGCCTGGCGTGCTATGGTTCATGGGGTTGCAAAGAGTTGGATACGACTGAACACTGAACTGAACTGAACTGAACATTGGTGTGCATGTATGGGAAGAAATACATTTAACTAGATTGGGAGGAACTTCGGGGGAGTAGGAGAAAATTGGGCACAGAAGAGTCAGATTATAGGAGTCCCTAAAAGCCAAGCCATAGAGAGCATTGTGAACTTTTGAATGAGACTGACCATGGGTAATTTTTTTCTTTTTTCCTGTATCTTATGGCTTGTGGGATCTCAGTTTCCTGACCAGGGATTGAGCCTGAGTCCTGGCAGTGAAACCCTGGAATCCTAACCACTAGGCCACCAGGGAGGTCCCCCGAGGGTAATGTTTTAAGCAGATTAATAAGGTGACAGTGCTTAAGACAGATTGGAAATGACTTCCAAGCATTTAGAAGAGAGGTGAATCAAGGTAGAGATGGCAGGAAGAAAGGTGAAAGGTCATACTTGTCTTACAATTTGATCCCGATCCAGGGATGGAACCTGAGTGTCCTGCATCTCCTGCATTGTCAGGCGGATTCTTTACCACTCAGCCGCCTGGGAAGCCTGACTTATAATTAGAAGGAAAATAAATTTTAATTATACTATTTGTCCTATAGCTGTTACGTGATGTGATAAAATTAGCTAACAAAGACTCAGATCATTTTAGAACAGATTTTGGGGATAGTTTGGACAAAGGAATGATGAATATTGTTTGTTATTGTTTAGTTTGCTAAGTCGTGTCCAACTCTTTGTGATCCCATTGACTGTAGCCCACCAGGCTCCTATGTCCATGGGACTTCCCAGATGAGAATACTAGAGTGGGGTGCCATTTCCTTCTCTAGGGGATCTTCCCAACCCAGGGATAGGACCTGCATCTCCTGCACTGATTGGTGGGTTCTTTGCCACTGAGCCACCGGAGAAGCCCAGTGATGAATATGGACGGTGACAAGTGACTCCAAGGTTTTTGCTAGAGACAAGTGAGATCTGTGGCCTTAACAAACAGAAATGAGGGTGATTATGAAAGAACATCCTTTAGGACAAAGCTGGCGATATACATTTTAGACAGATGTGTATAGTGATAAAACATCTGCATGGAGCTCTTTTGTGTTGGAAACATGGGGTGAAATGTAGGTAAGTGTTCAGGGATTTGTCCATTTGGGCTTCGCCTGTAGAAAGATGCAGTTGAAATCAAGAAAACCTATCCATCAAGGAGCTCACTAAGAGAGTGAAAGGATTTGGGGAGAGCAGAGCAGAATCTTAGGACTTAGCCTGGGAGAAACTTAGATGCCAGGGGCCAATAATGAGCAGGAAAGCAAAGTCATAACTGGAAGGTAGAGGGAATCAGAGAAGTTCAGAGCAGGGAAGTCTAAAGGAGAACTGTAAGGAGTAAAGGAGAATACTACCCAAAGGTCAAAGTGATCACACTGAGAAGAGTCTAGAGCAGGCATTTTGCTAAGCTTTGAGGAAACAGTTTAAGGAAAAGGGCAGGAGTGGGAGTGGGCAGGGGGGATCATAAACACTCAACAATACCTAAGATGTGGAGAGAAGATTGTGACTGGTGGTGGGCAGAGTTAATGAAGATAACTTCTTTTGTAGGAAAAGAGGGACTTGGGTGAGCTTGAAAGTAGAAAAGGAGACACCCTGATACAGAGATTTCATGATGCTAGAGAATGAGGAGAACATTTGGAAAATAAGTTGCAAAGGAAAGTGGAAGGAGTGTGTGTGTGTGGGCGGGGGAGGGGGCGGTGGGGGGAGGAATGTAAAACCTTTTCCCTGGGCTTTACTTGAAGGTAAAGGGCTTCCCAGGTAGCTCAGTGGTAAAGAATCTGCCTGCCAGTGCAGGAGATGCTATAGATGCAGGATCAATCCCTGGGTTGGGAAGATCCCTGTAGGAGGAAATGACAAATCAAACCAGTATTCTTGTCTGGGAAATCCCATGGACAGAGGAACCTGGTGGGCTACAGTCCATGGGGTTGCAAAGAGCCAGACATGGCTGAGCACACATGCACTCATGGGAAGGTAAACAGGCTGTTCTCTGAGTCACGTGGCAGAGAAACTGGGATTCCTGGGAATTCAGGGAAGGGGAGACTGACTTTGATCACGACGCATTGAACCCCTTTAGTCCTTAGTTTTTTTGTCCATAAAGCAAGGGATCTATCTGGACCAGAAGACAGAGAGATAGTTAAAAAATATGATTCTGACAGGGAATGTTTCATACTTGGGACTAAACGCTGATGGCATCTATATCCAATTGTAGGATTATCTATTATGAAGATCTGCTGGGAACCATATCATTGATTGTCAGTGCCTACTTAGTAAAACGTGTGCCAGATTTTAAAAGTCTTTCATAGAACTGATCAGAATAAAGTAGGAAACCACGTAGCCATCGGACTTTCTTTCATATCTATTATCAAATTCCATCTTCTCCTGGGGAAGATTATGTATAAAGGCCAATGTATGGCCTTTATGTATAAAGGCCATTAGATATGTATAAAGATTATACCAGAATGTTCATCTGTGTTCTTATTTAGAGTCTTTGTTATTGTTTTTTTTGTTGTTGCATGCATGCTCAGTCATGTCCAGCTGTTTGTGACCCCATGGATTTGTAGCCCACCAGGCTCCTCTGTCCATGGGATTCTTCAGGCAAGAATACTGGAGTGGGTTGCCATGCTCTCCTCCAGGGGATCCTCCCAACCCTGGGATCAAACCTGTGTCTCTAGCATCTCCTGCATTGGAAGGCAGGTTATTTACCACTAGTACCACCTGAGAAGCCCCTGTGAGATAATGTATGTAAGGATAAACCACAGAGTGCTATGCAAACACAGCATGGTGTAGAATCACTTAAACCCTGACCAAGATTGAATTTATGAACTGGGTCTGAGTCCTAGCTCGGCCACACTTTCTAGGTGTGCGCTTTGTTTTCTCATCTGTAAACAAATATAATAATGTCTACTTTCAGAGAGGGTTGAATAATATTTAGATAGCCCTGGAATAGTGAGTGTCGGGCAGCTGACAGGCCCTCCTTGGCCCTGTCGACCCCTGGTTTAATTCTTCCACCAGATTAACCGGTGATTTCCTGAGTCTGTATTTTCCATTTGTATTTGCTGGTTCTAGATTGTGAATTCAGTTGGGAACTGCCTGCTCCAGACTCTGCTCAGAGATCTAAGCTCAGGAGAATAGACCCTCTCACAGCGTATTTCATGAGAACACTGCCTAACAAAAGATGCAATTGATGTACCATTCACAATGTTTTTCTGCCTATATAAAGAGTCATTGATTCAGAGCAGTTGCTGTGCCTGTGAAAACGTGTGTTTGTTGGTCTCCGTGGAGACCACCTCTGGCTGTTCCGTGACCACCAGACTTAATTATACACTGAGGTTGCCAAGGGAGCCTGCAGAGCTGTCTCCATAACAACACATCCTTGTGTAGTAAAAGGACCGCAGTCCTGAACTGTTTTCCATTTAGGAGTTTCTCTTAAAAGAGTTGAGAAGGTTGTGCTGGGAAGTAGCAGCCTTCTTTTGATTTATCCTTAGGAAGAACTCTTGAGTGGATAGGAATTGCTCTGAGTTTTGACCTCCTCTTCCTCGGGTTGTTCGGCCAGGTCTTGGGAGCATGACCTGGCATCTTCTTTTTTTCCAGTGGACATGTTGACATTTCTCTTGACCTATTGCCAAGATATTGAACTGAGAAGGAAGCTTGGCTAAGTGAGTTTCAACGTGTTTTAAGTATAGGATGAACTTGTGAAAATGTCCTCAACAGATGCTGTGATGGTTTGGTGTTTGGAATTTTCAAATGTCTCCCAAGACCATCGGGGAAACGCTTGCTGTTTCTGGTGGAACTGCAACAAAGAAAAAAAAGAGGCAGGCTAGTGTCTTTTATAATGGAATCACACAGATTTCAAAACTTCTAAATAACATAATTTTTTCCCATCAAATTTTTTTTCTGATGTATTTGTAGGAAAGTTTCAGAGCTTAACATAAAGCCATACCTTGAACTTCTGAGAAAGTGACAAGTAAATAAATCCTTCAGGTTCTGGAATAGATGTAGATTCAGTTTCTGGTGCATACATGCTTGTTTGTGCATGCGTGCATGCACACACACACACACACACACAGACATTGTAGAAAGATCCTGGAAGTACAGCTGTGATCCCCATCACGCTTTGCTCTCTCTAGTTCTAGTCTACACTGAACAGAGTGTTAGTTCTCCTCTGTCTTCTATTTCCTACTCTGTTACAACTCTTACTTTTTTTTTTTCCAGTTTCATACAAATATAACTGTCACATAGCATGGTATTAAGATGTGCAACATATTGACTTGATATTCGTATATACAGATGATCACCACAATATATTTAGTTAACATCCCTCACCTCCCATAGTTACAAAAAATATAGATTTGCTTTGTGAATTTGCGTGTCATCCTTATCCATGTGATTCTGGTTTAGTATACGTGCTGCTGAAACAAGCACAGTTACTTCATTTTCTTTATCATCATCATCATCCCCATCATCTTCATCACCATCTGTTGGGTGTGGAGAGCCTGTTGCTGTCTTTCCTTGCTTCCTGGGTGGTAAAAGGTAATCCCCAAAGAGAAGGTTACACCCCTCAGTTTATTATTGGTGTGGTGTGCTCAGTCATGTCTGACTCTTTGCGACCCATGGACTGTAGCCCACCAGGCTCCTCTGTCCATGGGATTCTCCAGGCAAGAATACTGGAATGGGCTGCCATTTCCTAGTCCAGGGGATCTTCACGACCCAGGGATCGAACCTGAGTCTCCTGTGTCTCCTGCATTGGCAGGCAGATTCTTTAACCATTGTGCCACCTAGGAAGCCCTTCCCCTCACTTTGGTATTTGCATTTCTTCCTATTTTCTCAGCTTTTTTAGACTCATCACTCGTTCTTCCTGTCACATTTAAAATCTCATTTGAACAGATTACTTTCTGGGTGGCAGTTTCGTATTTCTTTATTTTCTTCCTCAAGCTGTTATTCAGCACCTTGATGTGTTCTGGAATGGTCTGATGAAAAGAACTGATTCAACCCAATGTAGCTGTAGCTTTTTTTAAAAAAATTTTTCTTTTTAGCTTTAATTTTTATGTTGAAAGAATGTGCCTACAAAATCTAATTATGACTGTTTCCTAATTAAATCATTTTTCTTTATCACAGTCTAAGTGGCTAGGGCAATGAGAAAAAATTTTTCATGGAAAATGGAAACTTAGAGGCAGCAGCATAATTTCCTTTACAGTCTCTAACTGGGCAATAATAACATGTCTATGTCTTTCCATGACATCACCGCTGAGGCGACGGGAGCATGAAATAGCAAGTTCAGAAGCTGCTCTCTGTTTGTTGAACTATATGGAAACAGTCAGCAAGAAGCTGGTTATCTGGGAATTGCTCGTTTATAAGCAAGGTTTTCCCAGAGGACATGTGAGAGGGGAAATACAGTTTTGGACTGAGGGGGGAAAATTAAATTCCATTTCCTTTTGTCAAAATAATTCCTAGGGAAGTGAGTGATGTTAATGGACATTTTGCTATTTTGGATAAGGCTGTTGTTTTTTCTTGTTTCTGATTATGAACTCCTGATTTTTTTCTGGGCTATTTTTAGTGCCATTGATCATCACAGTGTTTTCTGCTGCAAAAATGTGATAACGATTCTGGACTTCTCAACTTTTGACCTGAATGAATTTGCTTTAAAGGAAATACCCGGAATTTCTGCTCATGTTCTGACTGCAAGGTTTATAGGAATTCTGTCAGTATCCAAGATAATTTATAATACCTAAATTAAAGTTATTGGCAATACAAAGAGCAGTTAATTGGGAAAGTTTACAAGGCCTCCACTGTAGGGATGAATTGATGTTTCCTTGGTTCATTGTGGATACAATAAATGATGGCTGAGTGAATGTTTATTTTATGCATCTTTGCAGGCTTGTGCACTCAGATCAGAAATAAAGGTACAATTCTGCACATATCTTGTAAAGTCCCTTCCACTGCCTCCAGTTATGCTCTTATAATGTATGTGCCTCTGTCTTTAGCTGTGCCATGAATCCTGTTTGAGTCACTTTTCCTTATGAAGATCTTTTGTCCCAATCATTAGATCCAAGTTCCCCAGGGTGTGGCTGGACACAAGGTAATTAGCAGGGTGCACTTCACCATCTGTATGTGCCCAAACCAGAGGGCAAGCTTCAGGCCTGTGTCATTGGAGAATGAGTTGGCAGTCAGAGCTAATAAAATGAAGCAGTATTTGGGAAATCAGAAGGAGCAAACTTTCATTATGAGAAAGCTTAAGTTTTTTGTTGTTGTTTTGTTTTTTAAATTTATTTGGCTGTGCCAGGTCTTACTTGTGACCAGGGATGGAACCCAGGCCCACTGCATTGGGTGCTCAGAGTCCTAACCAATGGGCCACTAGGGAAGTCCTGGGAAAGCTCAGTTTTGACACATGATAATATAAAAGAATGACATGTGGATCTGAAAAACTTAGTAGACATCTACTTGGTGCCATTTTGGGCAAATAACTTCTCTCTCCCACAGTGCCTTAGAGACATCTTGGTGACCTGGCCCCCCAGGGGCCCCAAGTACCCCACTGGATCTTGCCCCATACCTGTTCTCCTGTTTTATCCCCCAAAGTGGAATTTGCTTAAAATTCCAGTGGTTCAGATGATAAAGAATCTGCCTGCAATGCGGGAGACCCAGATTCGATCTCCAGGTCAAGGAAGATCCCCTGGAGAAGGGAAAGGCAACCCACTCCAGTATTCTTTCCTGGAGAACTTCATGGACAGAGAAGCATGACGGGTTACAGTCCATGGGGTCACAAAGAGCAGCTAACATCGCAGAGATAGTCATTTGCTCATTTTTTTCTTTTGAAAATGCCCTCCCTTACAAAAAGTAGTCCAAACTTGCTCCCCTCCCCCCCGCCCCCCCACCCCGACTCCCCATCGGCACTTTAAAATGACCCAGTGGCTCTTTAGGTTAAGATTTCTGATGTTGTTTTTGTTTTTCTCTAAGTAGACTGCGTCAGACTGTAAGGCCAGGCAGTTCAGTATTGAACACAAGCTGTTATGTGACACCAAAACAGCCAGTTCATTAGTCAAATGTGTGGTAGAAAAGGCTTTTTACAATCAACAGTTAATTGCCTGATATTATGTAAGATGTACTAAGTTGCTTCATTTGTGTCTGATTCTTTGCAACACTATGGTCTGTAGCCTGCCAGGCTCCTCTGTCCATGGGATTCTCCAGACTAGAATACTGGAGTGGGTTGCCATGCCCTCCTTCAGGGGATCTTCCTGACCCAGGGATTGAACCTGAGTCTCCTGCATTAGCGGTTGGGTTCTTTATCACTGGCGCCATCTGGGAAGCAGATATTATATAAGCTAGACCACATTTGACCACGTGTTAGAACACATGTGTAATTGTATTTGATTGTTTCTGTGCACACCTGGGGGTTTGGGGTAGTAGATTATGAGAGGAACAGGCTGTCTCTGGCTACATTTCCACATCTGTCTTCTTGTCATGTGACTTCTGGGGGTGTTGCAGGGGATACAAGGAGACACCCTTCCTTCAGTTATTTGAAATGAACTTCTTTTATAATGTCTTGAGTGTTCTAGCTATCTGTGAAGGACAGAACATATCAAGCATATTCCAACAAAAAGGGAAATGGAATAATTGCTAAAACGTTCCCTCTCAAAGTGTTGAGCTCCCAAATCCTAACAATCCTGTATTGTTTATCTTTAAAACAATTTTTTTTTAAATTAGAGTATGGTTGATTTAAGGCTTCCCAAGTGGCACTGGTGGTAAAGAATGTGTCTGCCAGTGCAGGAGATGCAAGAGAAATAGGTTTGATCCCTGGGTCAGGAAGATCCCCTACAGGAGGGCACGGCAACCCACTCCAGTATTCTTGCCTGGAGAATCCCATTGACAGAGGAGCCTGGAGGGCTACAGTCCATGGGGTCTCAAAGAGTCAGACACTACTTAGCATGCACCCGCAGATATGGTTGGTTTTTGGTGTTGTGTTAGTTTCTGCTGTATAGCAAAGTGAATCAGTTGTGCCTGTATTAACACATGTATCCACTCTCTCTTAGATTCTTTTCCCATAGGCCCTTACAGAGTTTTTTTCATTTTTTATTTTTTATTGACATATAATTGCTTTACAATGTTGCATTAGTTTCTGGTATACAACAAAACAAATCAGCTCTATGTATATATATATATATTCCCTCTCTCTTGAACCTCCCTCCCACGAAATCCTAACATTTTCAGGGTGCACAGAGAGAAGTAAAAAACTCTGGCATGGTCAGGTGGGAGCATACATTTGGCAGTTTGGAACAGGAGTGCCGACACCACTTACAGCAGGGTTTATAAGATGGGAATGCAAGCCTTGAGGTGGTGAGCATGTCTCTGACTCTCACTTGAAGGGAAAAACCAGCCCAGTTCTGAGCCCAGGGAAATGGTGCTTTTTCTACTGGTGTATCCCTGCTCTGACATCTGAGCTGAGCTTCACCACGTGAACCACTCAGATCCCATCAAGTCCTGACGCATCTTTTGTGAAGCCAGTCATGCTTATTCTTATTTTCAAGTTATGCTCAGACAGTTGACTGTTCACTCTAAGAATTATATAATCATGACTCCATTTCAATACTCACACCTCCTATGAGGGTTTTCTTTTCCCTGAAAAAAAATGTTTCAAGTTGTTCTGTGGGAAGTTGATGTATTCAACAGAGATTCATAGAGTGACCTGTCACAGTCCAGGCTGAGAAGATGAGACAGCAAGGGGAAGTGACAAAGAGTCCTGCATTTTGGAGACAGAGGATTGGATAAAAATCCCACTCTCCAACAGTGTAACTTTGAAAAGATTCCTCATCAGGAATGTATCAGTTTTCTCATCTGTAAAATGGGAATAATTGTATAACTTTCGCAGAAATATTACAGGGATTATTTGAAATAATGTACTGTTGTTGTTGCCCAGTTGCTTAGTCCTGTCTGATTCTTTGCGACCCCATGGACTGCAGCACGCCCGGCTTTCCTGTCCTTCACTCTCTCCCAAAATTTGCACAAACTCATATCCATAGAGTCAGTGATGCCATCCCACCATCTCACCCTCTATTGTCCCTGTCTCCTCCCGCCCTTAATCTTCCTCAGCATCAGGGTATTTTCCAATGAGTCGGCTCTTCGCATTAGGTGGCCAAAGTATTACAGCTTCAGCTTCAGCATCAGTCCTTCCAATGAATATTCAGGGTTGATTTTCTTTATGGTTGACTGGTTTGATCTCCTTGCTGTCCAAGGGACTCTCAAGAGTCTTCTCTAGCACCATGATTTGAAAGCATCAGTTCTTTGGTGCTCAGCCTTCTTTTTGGTCCAACTCTCATATCAGTATATGACTACTGGAAAAACCATAGGTCTGACTACAGGGACCTTTGTTGGAAATAATGTATGTTGAGCGGTTAAAGTTTGCTCATACTAATTGAAAAGAATAAGCTTTTCCCTTGCAGATGGAGAAATGTTTGAAGTACTCTTTGTATTTTGGATTTGGCTATAATTTGAGAGCTGCTGACTTGTATCATTAGAAAACCTTCGCTTCTGCTTTGTTCCAATTTGACAATCTAGTGTCAAGAGGGATTTAAAATGACCAGATTCAAGTGGCATCCTACGTTTTAAAGTTCTTTTTTCAAGTAACTCAGGGAACCTAATTTATCATTTGATCTAACATTTTGGAAGTCACAGATGTCTATTCTAAAAAAGAAAGGGAAAGAGGAAGCAGCAGTCCTAAGGTTGATG
Source organism: Cervus elaphus (assembly GCF_910594005.1). NCBI lineage: Eukaryota > Metazoa > Chordata > Mammalia > Artiodactyla > Cervidae > Cervus > Cervus elaphus. The sequence continues at coordinate 36,533,352 of NC_057841.1, forward strand.
GATGAGCCTTCAGTAGGGAAATGCAGCTTTCAGTCTGTGCTAGTTTGGTTGTCAGAGAATGGGGGTTTGAGACAGAAGTGGTTTTAAATCTGACATAGAACCACACACCCACCAGAATGACTAAAATTAAAGAGACTGACAATACCAAGTGTGGGTGAGGATTTGAAATAATGCCTGGTTTAGAAAACACTGAAGCTAAACAAGATTTGTTATGACTAGGCAGCCTTGCTGTTGGTTTATACCCACAAGAAATGAAGACATATACCCGCAGCAAGGCATGTTCGGTGGTAGGGAATTAGAGGTGATGGTCCCACGACTCTGTGAATAGAGTAAGAATTTTTTTTTTTTTTTTTTTGCCACACCATGCAGCTTGTGGAATCTTAGTTCCCCAGTCAGGGACTGAACGCATGCCATGGCAGTGAAAGTACCAAGTCCTAACCATTGGACCTCCACGGAATTTCCCATACTAAACAACTATTGAATGGTACACTTTTAACAGGGTGAATTTTATAATATGTACATTCTATGTCAGTAAGACTTATTTTTTAAAAAATCCATAATAGGAATATCCACAGTAGTTTTACTCATAACAGCCTCAACCTGGAGGAAGTAGTCCATATGTCGGTCAAGGAGAAATAAATTTTGGCCTAGCCATACAATGGACCAGTACACTGCGATAAAAGAGCCTATAGCCACAAAAGTGATTTGGATGTATTGATTGGGAAAGAACCTTGTGAGATGCTGAAAGGGTTTGTTTTCTTTCTGGCGGTGGTTACATGGGTACTTAAAGATGTAAACATTCAACAAACCCCACACTTAAAATTTAAGCTTGTCATGCACTTTACTGTATTTGTGTTATAATTCGATTTTTACAAGTCTAATGCGGGTACTGCAAGGGTGCGGTCCTCAGAAAACACAGCTGAGCCGCCTCTCCAGCTGGTCCCTCGGAAGCCCAGGTGTTGGGGCCGGCAGACCCTCCCGGCTCTGACCTTGACCCTGTCTTTGCACTGCAGATGGCCTGGGTTTTCACTTACTGGAGAAAGAGAAGAGCCCACAGGCTGGAGCCTTGCTGATCTGGGCCCTGGCCATCAGTTCTCTTGAATATCATGGTTGGAGAGGATTTCTAATCAATATTCAGCTCAGTGCCAAGGCAAAGAAAGTGAGACCAGGCTTCCTGGTAGCATTGCAGAAGTACTTATTGTTCTGCCTCTGTTCCACAGGCTTCAGTGTTTCTTCAGTAAGTAGTAGCCTCCGCTGAACCCTCTCTCCTTGACAGAGGGGGCATTCGATAGGCTCCTGGCTGCACCCGGAGGAGGGTGGGTCCACAATCGCTCCCTGCACTCAGGCTTCCTGGTTTCTTTGATGGCACCCAGGCAGGACCACAGTGCATATTGCTCTGTTCTTAGCTTTCTAAATTATTCAGGGGATACTCCTTGTAAATTGCACGGGGACTGCCTCACTCTAGCCAGCTGCCCAGGTTTTCTAAGTTAACTGAGCTCTGATTTTGGGGGGGGGGAAAAAGTGTTTATACACACACGCATATATGTATATATATATGAATGTATGTAACTGTGTTTACAGTTTAAACTTCGGAGACAGGCTAACATTAGGGATATTTTGTTGTTCTTCAGTCGCCAAGTCATGTCCAACTCTTCGTGACCCCATGGACTGCAGCACGCCAGCCCTCCCTGTCCATCACCAACTCCTGGAGCTTGCTCAAACTCATGCCCATTGAGTCAGTGATGCCATCCAACCATCTCATCCTCTGTCATCCCCTTCTCCTCCTGCCTTCACTCTTGCCCAGCATCAGGGTCTTCCAATGAGTCAGTTCTTTACATCAGGTGGCCAGAGTATTGGAGTTTTAGCTTCAGCAGCTGTCTTTCCAGTGAATATTCTGGGTTGATTTCCTTTATGATATATCCCTGGTTAGGGATATTACTCAGCCTTAAAAAAGAGCGAAACTGGATCATTTGTAGAGATGTAGATGGCTTAAAGCTCAACATTCAGAAAACTAAGATCATGGCATCTGGTCCCATTACTTCATGGGAAATAGATGGGGAAACAGTGGAAACAGTGTCAGACTTTATTTTTTTGGGCTCCAAAATCACTGCAGATGGTGACTGCAGCCATGAAATTAAAAGACGCTTACTCCTTGGAAGGAAAGTTATGACCAACCTGGATAGCATATTAAAAAGCAGAGACATTACTTTGCCAACAAAGGTCCATCTAGTCAAGGCTATGGTTTTTCCAGTGGTCATGTATGGATGTGAGAGTTGGACTGTGAAGAAAACTGAACGCTGAAGAACTGATGCTTTTGAACTGTGGTGTTGGAGAAGACTCTTGAGAGTTCCTTGGACTGCAAGGAGATCCAACCAGTCCACCCTAAAGGAGATCAGTCCTGGGTGTTCATTGGAAGGACTGATGCTGAAGCTGAAACTCCAGTACTTTGGCCACCTCATGCGAAGAGTTGACTTATTGGAAAAGACCCTGATGCTGGGAGGGATTGGGGTCAGGAGGAGAAGGGGACGACAGAGGATGAGATGGCTAGATGGTATCACCGACTCGAGGGACATGAGTTTGAGTGAACTCCGGGAGTTGGTGATGGACAGGGAGGCCTGGCGTGCTGCGATTCATGGGGTCGCAAAGAGACGGACACGACTGAGCGACTGAACTGACTAACTAACTAGATGGACCCACAGAGTGTCATACACAGTAAAGTAGGTCAGAAAGAGAAAAACAAATACCGTCTATTAACTCATGTGTGTGAAGTCTAGAAAAATGGGACAGATGGACCTATCTGCCGGGCAGGAATAGAGATGCTGATGTAGGGAATGGATGTGTGGTCACGGGGCAGGGAGATGGCCTGGGGGATTGGGATTGACTTGTGTGCACTGCCGTGTGTGAAATAGATGGCTCGTGGGGACCTGAGGGCAGAGAGCTCAGCTCGGTGCTCTGCAGTGACTTAGATAGGTGGGGTGGAGGGTGGGGAGTGAGGTCCAGAAGGGAGGGGATGCATGTATGCGTATGTATGCATGTAGCTGATTCACTTCATTGTACAGCAGAAACTAACACAGCATTGTAAAGTAACTATACTCCAATTACAAAAAAAAAAAAAAGCTGACTAACATTGAGTGGTTTCTCCCACGAAGTCGTTCTGCCTGCCTCTTGGGGACACATGTTGTGTGTCTGATCATGGACCTTCTTGGCTTTGGCTGCAGTGAAACTCCTGAGCCGCCGCCGCCTCAGCTGTGTGCCCCCTCCCCACCACAAAGGTAGATGTATCTGGCATGGATTTGGCGTAATAGCCTCATCTCTGCTTCCCTATCTTTGTTTTCCTGCTCCCTTTATCTCTCTTATCTACTTCCTACAGACATGTTGAGTCTGTAACACTGTCTTTTTAAGCTTCTTGAAAATTCTCACTGGAACAAGTCAAGGAGTAAATCAAATTCCCCCTGTCCCTTTCAAAAAAAAGTTGTAAGTGAAAGAGTAAAATGCAGTCCCTGAGAAATGCTTTATAGGTGATTCCTTTGTCTTAGGGATGGGGAAACTGAAATCCAGAGAGGGGAATGGCCGGCCTGAGGTTAGTCAGTGAGTTTGTGGTTCAACAAGGGGACACTGGAGACTCTCGGAGTCCCGAGGCTGTCTCATAGATGTGGCACAAGAACAGATTAAGGTGAGCTCTTCTGAAGTCCAAGTTCAGACATCTGATGAAACTACACACCCCGTTGTCCTGGCCCTGGCTGCCCATGGTTTAGGGGATTTTTTGTGTGTTTTTGGCCACACTGTGCAGCTTGTGGGATCCTAGTTCCCTGACTAGGGGTCAAACCCTCACCCCTACATTGGAAGTGTGGAGTCCTAACCACTGAACCGCTAGGGAGGTTCCTGCCCATGGTCTTTAAGCGAATAGGATTCCCATGGGATTTTTGTTTTCAATACCTTGCAAGGAAAAAGAGTTTTCCAGCCATTGGTTTTTTCCTCTCTCTTCAGGTTTTCTTTGGCTTTAATGGTGGCCTCCACCCACCTCACACTTTCCATTTCCGTTAATACTAATACCCAGTGGCTTAGAGTTTGTGAGCTTGTTCATACTGTTCCTTCTATGTAGAAAGCCCTTTCCACCTTTCCTCACCTGGTAATTCTTAGCTGTCTTTCAGCATCAGCTCAGGAATAATCTCAGTGTGGGACTTGTTCCCATAATTGGGTACACCCATGTCTTGGCGTGTGTGTGTGCTCAGTCACTCAGTTGTATCCAACTCTTTGTGACTGTAGTCCTCCAGACTCCTCAGTCTGTGGGATTTCTGAGGCAAGAACACTGGAGTGGGTTGCCATTTCCTCCTCCAGGGGATCTTCCCGACCCAGGGATCAAACCCCTGCCTCCTGCATGGGCAGGCAGATTCTTTACCACTGCACCACCTGGGAATCCCATACCCACGTCTTAGCACTTGTCATAGGATATAGAAAGCATTTTCTTAGTAACCTCTGGAAATGGCTAACCTAGAATAAGGGTGCTAGGGGCAGTTTCTTACCTTTCCTTTTTATCTCTTTAGTTCCTAGCCAAGGGAATTTGACCTTAGCTTCATTCCAGCAATAATTCAAAGCCCTTTTCCTCTTTCCTTTCTAGTTCAGTGAAAGCTTCTTCTGAAGCAGTTCGTTGTTTTTTTAGCTTTCCTTTTTTAAACTCTCCAAAAGAGCAAGGAATAATGCCTTAGCTCTGGCTGCCATAACAAAATGTCATAGACTGGGAGGCTTGAACAGCAGACGTTTATTTCTCACAGTTTGGGAGGCTGAGAAGTCCAAGATCAAGGTGCCAGCAGGGTCGGCCTCTGGTGGGAGCTCTCTCCGCGGGTCGCAGGTGGTGGTCTTCTGTCTACATCTTCACATGGCAGAGAGAGGGCATGAGCTCTCTGATCTTTTCTTATGAGTTCACTAAACCCATCACATGAGCTCGTCTAACCCTAATTACCTTCCAAGGGCCCCATCTCCAAATACCATAATGTTGGAAGGTAGGGTTTCAACATGAATTTAGGGTGGAGGACAGGCACACAGTTTAATTCATAGGCAAAAAGTGCACGGGTGACCCACTGACATTTTGCAGTGAGTGCCAAGAGTGCACGGGTGACCCACTGACATTTTGCAGTGAGTGCCGAGAGTGCACGGGTGACCCACTGACATTTTGCAGTGAGTGCCGAGAGTGCACGGGTGACCCACTGACAATTTGCAGTGAGTGCCGAGAGTGCACGGGTGACCCACTGACAATTTGCAGTGAGTGCCGAGAGTGCACGGGTGACCCACTGACATTTTGCAGTGAGTGCCGAGAGTGCACGGGTGACCCACTGACATTTTGCAGTGAGTGCCGAGTTGGGAGGCAAGAGCTAGAAAGCCTTCATGGTTTACAGAAATCCCTCAGGTGGAACTGAGCTGGTGGAGTGAGTCTTGTGCAAGCTTTGTCTGTTTCTAAGGCGTTCTCACTCTGGTCATGTGAAACTGGGTGTGATCAGACCTGGATCTGACATACAGCCCTTGACATCATGGATTCCCTTCTCCCAACTGATCCTCCTTCAGGAATTGTTGGGATTAAGTAAAGAAGCAGGTTAAAAGTAGCAAAAAGGTTTTTTCACCAAATGAGTACCACATTTCCTATCTTGAAACATTGCAAGCAGATTTTTTCTCTTTTTTTCCTTTCTCTCTCTCTCTCTCTTTTTGGCTGCACTGCCTGGCATGTGAGAGCTTAGTTCCCCAACCAGGGATTGAACCCATGCCCCTTGCAGTGGAACCATGGAGTCTTAACCACTGGACTGCCAGGGAATTCCCTGCAAGCAGGTCTTGCTGCGTATCTTTTGGTAAATCTATTCTTTCACTTCCATTATTTCCAAGTATAACAATATGAAAGTGAAAGTCACTCAGTCATGTCCGACTCTTTGCGACCCCATAGACTATGCAGCCCATGGAATTCTCCAGGCCAGAATACTGGAGTGGGTAGCCTTTCCCTTTTCCAGGGGATCTTCCCAACCCAGGGATTGAACCCAGGTCTCCCACATTGCAGGCAGATTCTTTACCAGCTGAGTCACAAGGGAAGCCCAAGTATTAAGTATAACAATAATGTAAAGTTACTGTTAAATCAAATGGAGATTGAAAAAAAATCCTCATGGCCTTGGAGTAAGTATAATTATGGTGCTTTTATTTAAAGCTCATTTGAGCTTAAATTCATTTTATTGCTAAAATTTGATGGCAGTGATTAGATCCATTCTGTGAGTGAATCAAAATAACTTAGAAAATAAAAACACTTGGGTCCTCTTCTTTCCAGAAGCACAGAGTAACTGCTTAGCTGGGAGACCGAACAACATTTTAATCAATAGGACAAAAGTTTGAAAAATAACTTTGGCAGAAATCCATCTTTACAAAAGTAAGTCTTTCAGTAGATGAGTGCATTTACTGAATAGAGTGGGCTTCCCTGGTGGCTCAGATGGTAGAGAATCTGCCTGTAATGCAGGAGACCTGGGTTCAATCCTTGGGTCAGGAAGATCCCCTGGAGAAGGGAATGGCAACCCACTCTGGTATTCTTGCCTGGAGAATTCCATTAACAGAGGAGCCTGGTGGGCTGCAGTCCGTGGGCTTGCAAAGAGTCCTAGATGACAGAGTGACTAACACCCTGAATAGAATGAGACTGAAAAAGTTGAAAAAAAGTACTAGAATGAAGAATCTATCGAGTCTATACCAGGCTGTCACTGAATTGAATTTGAAGGAAAATTAGAGTAGTCTCAAATTCTTCTTTTGTCTTCAACAATTGGATGTTCTGATTATATAATTTAGCCCTTTATACTTCTTGCAAAGAAACAATACTTGGGGGAAAAAAAAAGAAGCAATACTTGGCAAATTGTAGCCCCTTTATTTATTTATTTTTTAGATTTTTTTTTTTTTTATGTGGGCCATTTTTAGTGTTTATTGAATTTGTTACAGTACTGCTTCTGTTTAATGTTTTTGATTTTTGGCCCTGAGTGATGTGGGATCTTAGCTTCCTGACCAGGGACTGAACTTGCACCCCCTGCACTGGAAGGCGAAATCTTAACCACTGGATCCCCAGGGAAGTCCCAATAGCCCTTTTATTTAAAGAATTATAGTATGTTATAGAAAACAAAACAACCAACAAAATTAGATAATTTAGGATGAGCAGAAGTGGAATGCCCACAGAGATAGATGAAAGGCACCACCCCACAGGTGCCAAGGAACACCGCTTCAGCGGACATGATATTAATACAGCCTCTTGAGAAATGTTTGAGTACTCAAGAGAAAAGTCTCCCAGCTCTCAGGGAGAACCAATACTTTCTGGCACTACTGATCCAGGAAGATTGTGGGTCCCAGATAGAAGGTCCAAAGGTCCACAGGTTTCTAAAAGTGAAACCAAAGGACCAGTGCCAAATGGTATAAAAAGTCACAGGTCTTTTCAGCACACAGCATGTGTTAAAGATATCAGAGTTTTGCTATTTGAATTCTTCTGTCCATTTATCCTCCCTTCTTGGGATGTAGACTAAGAGAACATATGAGACTTCCTGGTGGCTCAGTGGTAAAGAATCCACCTGCCAACGCAGGAGACACGGGTTTGACCCCTGATCCAGGAAGATCCCACATGCCTCGGAGCATCTAAGCCCATGTGCCACAACTACTGAGCCGGTGCTCTAGAGCCTGGGAGCTGAAATGACAGAGCCCATGTGCTGTAACTACTGAAGCCTGTGCACCTAAAGCCTATGGTCTGCAACAAGAGAAGCCACTGCAGTGGGAAGCCTGCGTACCACCACTAGAACGTAGCGTCTGTTCTCTGAAACTATAGAAAGCCCATGCACAGCAACGAAGACCCTACACAGCCAAAAATAAATAAATAAATTGTATTAATAAAAAAGAAAGAGAACATATGGACAAGGCAAGTGGGAAACAAATTGGAATTGAAAAACTCAGCGTTGGTTTAGAGACATAACGCTTTCTGTTCCTTGTAGGAGGCATGCCTTCCTCTCTACCCTCCACTCCCATCCCAACAGGTGGAGACAGAGGGTAAAGAGAATTTTATTGCATGGATTCCAAAGAAGAAATAAACCATGTGGAGTTTGGATTCTTGCCTTTAAAGCACTGGAGTCCCACTAACTAGCGTAATGAGCCTCATCAAGTGTACAATCAGATGAATAATTTTTTCCACTAGAGTGATCTTGGAAGAGATTGAAAGGATGAAAGGCAGAAGGTTTTCCTCCACCTAGGCAGAGAGAATCATGAAGAAAGAAAACTGTGTGTTCCTCTCACCTCCAGTTTGCCCGATTAATCATCATCAATTGCATCATATCTGACTCTGTGTCTGAAGAGAAGGAGACTGGGCCTTTGAGAAAGTCCTGTTGCTGCTGGCCGTTACATACAAGATCCTAAACTATAATAAAAAGACAAAGCCAATTAAAATTGTGATGATGAGTTAATATGATTGTTACTGATCAGGAAGGTGTTCAGAACAAATCAAATAAAACCCCACCTTGCTAGAGAATCCATCTGCCAGTGCAGGAGACAGGGGTTTGATGCCTGATCAGGGAAGACCCCATATGCCGAGGAGCACCCAAGTCCATGCACCTCAACTACTGAAACTGTGCTTTAGAGCCCAGGAAGCTGCAACTACTGAGCCCACTTGTCGTGACTGTTGAAGCCCACATGCCCTGGAGCCTGTGCTTCGCAACAAGAGAAGCCACTACAGTGAGAAGTCCACATACTTCAACTAAAGAGTAGCCCCTGCTCACCACAACTAGAGAAAAGCCTGAGCAGCAATGAAGACCCAGCATAGCCATAAATAAATGAATAAACAAAATTATTTCTTAAGAACAACCCCCCCCACCCCGCCCCACCATGACATCCTAGGTGGCTCTAGGGAAATTGTGGTCAGCCAAACCTGGTTTGAAAAGCAATGCCTTACCATCTCTCTGCGTCTTAGCTTTCTCATCTGTGTAACAAGGGGAAATCCTCTGCTTCCGAGTAGAATGTTGTGCATTGTGACAGGCCAACATTCAACTGAAACAACTGGGAGAAAAACAAATCAATTGCAAAATATCATATTTTTAAAGTAATCCAAGATCTATGAAGGCAATGAGAACCAAATTAGATATATTTCCAGAGAAGGAAGAACCCTGCCTAGGTATACTAAGTAACACAGGTTATTGTTTTTCCCAGAGTGGGGTTGGAGGATGAAGGATAATTGTTGATTCTGGGTGTGGCCTAAGGATCTGACTTAGTCCAAGAAGAGGAAATATTCTGTGGGAAGGAGAAACTAGCAGATCTTTTTGGCAGTCGTGTGGAACTGGCTTGATGGGTTGGAAAGAAGAGGAGCCCCAAAGGCAAGTCCAGTGTTCCCACGAGACATTTGCTGAGCTCTGAAGCAGTTCTGGGGGATGCAGGCTCGCCCAGGAAGGCAAAGCAAAAGCTCATAATATTGGGGGTACTAGGAAACAAATTCTGTTTTTGGTGTTTTTTTTGTAGCAGCATTCGAACTTTTTTAGTTCTTTATTTTATATTGGTGTATAGCCAGTTAACAATGTTGTGATAGTTTCAGGTGGACAACAGAGGAACTCAGCCATACACCTACATGTATCCATTCTTCCCCAAACTCCCCTCCCATCCAGGCTGTCACATCACATTGGGCAGAGTTCCCTGTGCTATCCAGAGGTCCCTGATGGTTATTCATTTTAAATATAACAGTGTGTACATGTTCATCCCAAACTCCCTAACTGTTCCTTCCCCTCATCCCTGGCAACCATAAGTTCCTTCTCTGAGAGACAAAATCTTGCTAGAAAGAGGACCCTGAAGCAAATATATGATGAGTCTTCACCTAAAGACTGTTGCCAAATTTTGAATCTGTATGGGATGAGAAGCTAAGAAGCTAAGGTCAAAATTTTTGAAAGGCAGAACTTACAGGAATGAGAAGACAGATCAAGCTCTTAAGCATAAGTCTCGGAGGGCCACACCTGAAGGGCTAGGTAAAGAAGAGGTGAATTGAGCCTTACTAGAGCTGCAGCCCCGGAGAAGGCAATGGCAACCCACTCCAGTACTCTCGCCTGGAGAATCCCATGGACGGAGGAGCCTGGTAGGCTGCAGTCCATAGGGTCGCTGAGAGTTGGACACAACTGAGTGACTTCACTTTCACTTTTCACTTTCATGCATTGGAGAAGGAAATGGCAACCCACTCCAGTGTTCTTGCCTAGAGAATCCCAGGGACGGGGGAGCCTGGTGGGCTGCCATCTATGGGGTCGCACAGAGTCAGACACGACTGAAGCGACTTAGCAGCAGCAGCAGCAGCAGAGCTACAGCCCATCAGATTCACTCAATCCTTGATTATAGTTCCTTTATATACAGTGTTCGATATATAAAGTTGTAGAGGACTTCTGTGATGATCCAGTGGTTAAGACACTATGCTTCCACTGCAAGGGCACAGGTTTGATCCCCAGTCAGAGAAGCTCTGGATGCCGCTTGGTATGGTCAAAAAATAAATACATAAAAACTCAAAGTTGTAGATATGTGAAGAGTCAGGAACACTGACTGATAAGTAAAAAAAATACTGAGAATGTAAACACAAAGGATCTGGATTTTTAGAGCTAGTGATAACTTAAAGTGACTATGAAGAATATGTTAAAGAAAATTGAGGAAAATATGAGTTAAATGATAGAATTTCATTGCAAAATTGGAATCTGTAAAAAAAAACAAAGTTATTACTGAACTGAAAAACTATATGTCAAATTAATAACTTAGTGGATGGGTCTAAGAACAGACTGGACTTAGTGTTACAGAATTAGTGAAGTACAGAGAGAAAAAATTCAGAAGTACAGAAAAAAGCGTGAGAGACATGGAGGAAATTCTCAAAGTCTAATATATAGGTAACTGAAGTTCTAGAAGGTGAAGAGAGAAGCAATGTATGAAGGAATAATAGCTGTGAATTTTCTAACAATGCTGAAAGGCATCAACCCACAGCTTCAAGAATCTCACCAAACCCCAAACAAAAAATACAAAGAAAAGTAAGTGTCAGGGCTTCCCTGATGGTCCAGTGGCTAAAACTCCACATTCCCAATGCAGGGGGACTGGGTTTGATCCCTGGTCAGGGAACTAGATCCCACATGTAGCTACTAAGACCCGACACAACCAAATATATAAATAAATATTTAGGAGAAAAGAAAAGTAAGTATCTTTAGGCATATCCTAGTTAAACTGTTGGAAGTCAAAGATAGAGAAAATCTTAAAATCAACCAGAGGAAAAAGACACCTCAAATTTAAAAAGTAATTGACTTTTCAGTTGAAACTATGAATACCAACAGATAGGGAATGACATCTTTAAAGTGTTGAAATTTAAGGGAGAAATTAGATAGTCTGAACACGCTATTCCTTTATTCTTACTTTATTTTTGGGGGGGGGGGATTTTTAGTTCTTTTTTTTTTTTTAATTTTTTTTTTTTTATTAGTTGGAGGCTAATTACTTCACAACATTTCAGTGGGTTTTGTCATACATTGACATGTTATTCTTACTTTATATTTGTTCATTTTTATTTACTTGGCTGCTCTGGCTTTTAGTTGCAGTATGTGGGATCTAATTCCCTGACAAGGGATCGAACCTGGGCCCCCTGCACTGGGAGCTCAGAGTCTTAGCCACTGAACCACCAGGGAAATCCCAGTGTTGTTTTTTAATACCTGGAAAAATAATGGTGAATTGTATATTTTAATGAGGTGATACCAGACATTGTTAGTGGCTGTGCCTGGAGTTTAGCATGATTTGTCTGTCATTAATAATTACACTGATCCTGGAATAAATCACAGGATTGATATTAAATTAATTCAGTATTTTAAAAACAATGAGCAGAGTTGTCAGCTTTAGCTGTGGTTTCTGTCTAATGGATTTGGAATAGTTTCTTTAGTCCTAGGTGAAAAAGAGAGCCTGCTCTCAGATTATACATTTTTGTTAGATTTACCCCTGAACCTAAAAGACAGGCGCCGCTGGTAACATTCACATGTGAATCTGTGACACAGATGGACTCCAGGACGGTCTGACACATGTGTCTACAGCGTGTGAGAAAGCTGGAGTCCACCCATCTCTGGAGATGGGACAGCACCATCTGGACAGTGTTGGAGCTGAACAGTATGAAGCAGAATTCCTCACATTTTAGCGTGCATGCATCTCACCAGGGGAGGAAGGGCTATTCCCTTGTAGATGGTGCTCAGGCAGTCTGGGGTGGAGCCCGAGATCCAGCCTTTCCTCCAGTCCTCCAGGCTCCCAGATGGTGTTGATGCTAAGGGTATAGAAGACAGCTGCCCTTCTTTCTGCCCAGCACTTTCCCTTCCTTCCTCCATTCCCACCGTGAAGTTCAAGGGTGAGCTTCCATGTTCTTACCTTACTCTGTTTCCCAGACCATAGTCAGGTGGTTCGGGGACCAATCAGAATCTTCTCTGACATTTTTAAACTTGGAGCCAGAGAACCAGCCTCAGATCTTCTCAGTGGAGATAATTGGTCAAAGAAACACAGATGAGGGACCAAGGGTTTATCTTTATGGTTCTCAGGTCTGGGTTCCAATGGTCCCTAATATATGAAAATTGATTTGAAAATCAACAACATCATGACCTTTGGGGTTATGTTAGCAGCTCTGATGACTGAGTGTATTTGCATAAAACGTTTCAGACACTTACCATAGGCAAGTCTCTGTTGCTGTGCCCTGAACATAAGAAGATGAATAGCTCACATCCTGGTTGGGGAGACTACCATTTCAGTAGAATTTGGCATGTACAATGATAAGGGTTTATGGAAGCCCCTAGAAGATCCTGATCCACTTGGATCTGTGAATGGCGGTCAGGGTCAGGAAAAGATTTCTAGAAATGTATTTTCAAAACGTGAGTAGGAATTGTTTGAGCCTATGAAACTATTACAAGTGGAGAGAACTTGCTGGGCAAAGGCAAGAGATGGGATGCAACAGTGTTTGGAAAAACTATAACCTGTTTACGTGGGAGGTGCCTGGCTGAAACTGGGGCAGTTATGGTGAAGGGCCTCATACATGTGCTGACTTGGTCACATTTTCCTTAAGTCACATGTATTTCAACAGACAACAACAACATCAAAACAATAATAAACAATAAAGCTAAATTTCTGATTCTCTTCCAAATCCTTGACTCTGGCAGGTTCCCACTAACAACTGCTCCTCTTTATTTTCCTTTAAACAAACAGGAAATTTGTCTCAGGATCGAAATGAATGTTTAAAAAACAAACCTGATCTGCTTTAAATACCAAAATCTGTTTAAAGAACACAGAGGTTGTGACATCCGTTGACAAAGCCAGGAAGTTCAAAGCCCCGCCGTTGACACAATGTATTGAGTTCTGCTGTTGTTGGCAGCCCAGACTGTGGCAGGTCCTGGTGTTTGTCATCCAGGTCTGCGTGTGCGCAAGGGAGACATTCCTGAGACCACAGGACTCTTTCTTCTTTGGGGAAACATTTGTATTTTTAAAAATGCTGTTCGAACGCAAGAACAATAATTGGCAGTAATGGCTGCTACTCCCATCTCTTGAATGGCAAGTCCCAAGAGTAACTTGGAGTCTTTCTCATGAGCAGATTTTAGCCATTTTAAAGGTTAAAAAAAAAAGTTTATGCTTTTACTGACATCCATCTCCAGAATTTTTTCATCAACCTAAATTGAAACTCTGTACTCATTAAATGCTAACTTCCCACTCCTGTCCTTCTCAGACCCTGGTAAAATTCATTCTGCTTTCTACCTCTATGAGATGGGCTGTTCTAAGTACCTTATATAAGTGGAATCATACAGTCCTTATCTGTGTCTGGTTGATTTCACTGAGTTTAATGTCTTCCAGGTTCACCCATGTTGTAGCATATGTCAAAATTTCCTTTCTCTTTAAGGCTGAAAAATATTCCATGGTATGCATATACTGTGTTTAGCTTATTCATTCATCCCTTGATGGACACTTGGGTTGCTTCCAGATTTTAGCTATCGTGAATAATGCTGCTGCAAACATGGGTTTGCAGATATTTGAGTCCTGGCCTTTAGTGGATTCTTATTGTCAAAAAGGCTATATGGAGCTCCTTTGGGTCCTCTCTGGCTATGAGAGGAAGCTGACCTGGGAGTCAGAGCCGGGGCTCCATGGCTCCCTGGCATGAAGTTGCCAGGCCCTGGAGTCAAGTCACACACCGTCTCTGGGTCACAGTTTCCCCACCTCTGAGCTTAGGGAGTCGATTGCACCTCTCAAGTTCTGCGCTCAGTTGCCTGTGAGAGAGACATTCAGTACCCAGACCTGCATAGTCAGCTATTCCTGGCTTCTGTTTGTTCCTCAGTGGATTTAGAAGTGAAGTGGACTCTTGGCACAAGCAGGTTTATCATTCACACTTTGAAGTGTTTTCAAGCAGCCCTGAAGGCCCATGGCATACGGAAATCTGTCGATTTGCTGAGGCATGAATTTGAAGTTCTTACAGGGTGAGGTCGGTGTGTGGGTACGTTGGGCTGGCCGCCCGCCCAGTGTCCGCCCCTCAGTGAAGTGTGACCGGCTGCTATTCATCCCTTATACAGTGACTTTTGTGAAGTGGTCGAAATTTGGTGACTGTGTGTGTAATACACACATACACACACACACACACACACACACACACACACGCACATGGGATGGGGCAGGGGGTGAGGGGCAGGGGGAATGAGAAATGCTTTTAAAAAGAGAGCTGATGGCTGGGGATGGTGATGGAAGTAAAGAAAGCAGAGAAGGGATCTCCCTGGCTGTCCAATGGTTAAGACTTCACCTTCCAATGCAGGGGGTAGGGGTTCAATCCCTGGTTGAGGAGCTAAGATCCCACATGCGTCATGGCCAATAAAATAAAACATAAAAAACAGAAGCAATATTGTCACAGATTCAATGCATGTGAGAACGTTGTCGCTTCAGTCGTGTCCAACTCTTTGCAGCCCTGTGGACTGTAGCCCGCCAGGCTCCTCTGTCCATGGGATTCTCCTGGCAAGAATACTGGAGTGGGTTGCCATGCCCTCCTCCAAGGGATCTTCCTGACCCAGGGATCGAACCCATGTCTCTTATATCTCCTGTATTGACAGGTGGGTTCTTTATCACTAGCGCCACCTGGGAAGCCCACAGAGTCAATAAAGACTTTTAAAAAAATGGTTCACATCAAAAAAAAAAAAAAACAACCAAAAGCAGAGAAACCTAAGGAACTAAGGGTCCTTCTGGAAATAGATTAAAAAGTGGCCCATCTAACTCCGCAGGAGCGTTACAGAGCAAACAAGGTCACTATAAATTCCCTACAGAAATAAGACAGATCCCTTTGTGAGATTTCACTGAGTGTCTCAGCCAGCAGAAAATTTGCTCCACGAGAGGGGAAAATATAGACATGTTTGAAAGAGGGGCCCAGGAGAAAGGCAGGGGACCATGCAAACGTTTCCAGGAAGCGGCAGATGGAAAGGCACCAGTCTGGCTACTAAACCAACCTTATTTTCAAGTCAGGGCTGGTTTGAAAATTTTCAGAGGTGTTTTTCTTGGCAAAAGGTGTGGTTAATAGGAACAAGCAGGCCAGCTGTCTATCTCACAGCAGACGAGATTCCTTCTGAGCTGAAAGAAACCTGCAGAGGGCTGGAGACGTAAGTGGCTGTGACTTTTGCAGGGTATGTGGGAGGTGACAGTGTCACAGAGGAGACTGAAAGTTGTATGGAAAAAGCCACCAGAAAAACTTCCCTGGTGGTCCATCGGCTAAGACTCCAAGCTCCCAAGGCAGGGGGCCCCGGTTCCATCATTGGTCAGGGAACTAGATCTGACATGCCACAACTAGGACCTGGCACCATCAAATAAATAAAAATATTTTTTAAAAAGCCATTAGATATCCACTACAATATTGTAAAGTAATTAGCCTCCAACTAATAAAAATAAATGGGAAAAAAAGCCATTAGAGAAGCCAGTCAGAGAAGGCCATGTATATATATGTGTATCCAGTCATGGTGTACAATTGAAATATATACAGTTACATTTGCCAACTTTATTCCTCAATAAAGTTGGCAAAAAAACAAGAGCTGGTAAAAAGGGTAAAGGAGATGAAGATAATGGTGAAGAGTTAAGAAAGTCTTCAGAAATTTCATGAGTTGTTCCATTAATGCCAAGCTGCCATCTCTAACCTCCCTCAGTACAAGAGAGGCTTTTTCAGCAATCCCAAGAAATAAATCTCTGTTGGCACTCTCCCATGAAATGTGCAGGAAGTTGCAAAAGTAAAGAGGGATTAATGAGATTAAGATTAACTTTGGTTGAGACTAAAGAAGGAAAGAGAAAAAAAAGTATGAGAAAATGATAATAAAAGTAAGAATAGGTACTCTTTTGCCCCCTTCTGATGCCTATGTCAGAAGCTTTCTCTATACTTTAATAAAACTTTATTACACAAAAAAAAAAAAAAAAAAAGTAAGAATAAAAGGGAAGATGATAAAAATGGGCACAAATGAGATAGAATAATGTTTCTACAAACTGCTGAATGTTAATGAATGGAAAACCTAGATGAAAAATATTTTTGGAAAAAAATGAAAATAACAAACTTGAATCCAGGAGAAAGAGAGGATTTGATTAGGACAGTGGCCATTAAAGGCCACCCCAATTAGGGCTTCCCGGTGACTCAGATGTAAAGAATCTGCCTGCAATGCAGGAGACCTGGGTTTGATCACTGGATCGGGAAGATCCCCTGGAGAAGGAAATGGCAACCCGCTCCAGTATTATTCCTGGGAAATCCCATTGACAGAGGAGCCTGGTGGGCTACATCCATGGGGTCACGAAGAGTCAGATGCAACTGAGTGACTAACACTTTCACTTTTCACTTTCAACTAGAACCGCCAGGTCCAGGGGCAGTCAGGTCAGAGTGGAGACCCCAGTAAAGACCATCTTTATCCTTTACAGAAAAAGAAGCAGGGAGGCTGATGTATTAACTTATGTGATTTGTATAACCTTGTTTCCAAAACTAGACAATCGCATTGCAAGATAATAAAATTTTAGGCCCACTTCATTTATGACTGTAGATGCAAAAGTCCTAAATAAAATGTCAAACAAGAAGAGGGGAGGATGGGGGAAGAAGAGCTACTCATTGAGATAAAAGCTCTTTAAGATAAAAACCAGCACTCTGTTTTCATTTTGAGAAATATTTCCTCTTGTCCTTTGTGTTCTGCTTTGCAACTGTTTCTCTGACTTTGTTGTCACTTCTTTTTTGTTCCTGAAGACACCACAGGTTCTTTTTTGTTGTCAAGGTTTTTAGCTGCAAATTGATACAGGGGAGCAAATAGAAAGTGACCTTAAATGAAAAAGCTATTACAAAGGTTCTAAGATCTCACAAGGTCTCTATACTGAGAGTTCCAGGTTTATATTTCCAGGCTTCTTTTTGAGATGGTAAATGAGTGAAGATGAGACTCATCAAACATACTGCCTCCTTCTTATTTTTTAAATTGTTTAAAAACATGTTTGGCTGCACTGAGTCTTCTTTGCAGTGTGGTCTTTCTCTAGTCATGGTGCACAGGCTCATTCGTTGTGGTTGCATGGGCTTAGTTGCTCCACAACACATGGAACCTTCGTTCCCTGACCAGGTATTGAACCCATGTCCCCTGAATTGGAAGATGGATTCTTAAACACTGGACCGCCATACTCCATACTCCCTTCTTCTGACCATCTGCTTGCTGCCTTGTTCCCATCTTGGGACCTGAAGAGGCCTCCAAGACAGGACATGACATCCCTTTGAGTGATATGGCAGTTGATATCTCTGAGGACACTCAGCCTGAGTGACCTGTCCTGATACAGCCTGCATTTTACTTCTTCTCATTGCAGAGAAGCAAGTTCTTAGGGTAACTTTCCTCACAGAAGCTGCTTTGCATTCCAGAGTACAGAATCCTGGGAGAGGGGAAAAAAAAAATTTTTTTTTACCTGAGCCGGCTGGTTCTCCAAACTTTTTGTGTTGACTTTTTAGAGGCATCTCGGGAGTCTGAGTCCCATTACTGCCACTTCTAAGAGGTTTTTTTGAATTTCTAGCTCTGACAAATGTGGAGTAACTCTTTTCTCTCCTTTGCCTCCTGTGTTCTGCTCAGTCACTGATTCAGTCAGGTCTGACTGTATGTGACCCCATGGATCATAGCCCGTCAGGCTCCTCTGTCCATGGGATTTTCCAGCAAGAACACTGGAGTGGGTTGCCATGTCCTTCTCCAGGGGATCTTCTCGACCCAGGGATCAAACCCTCATCTCTTTTGCCTCCTGTGTTGCTGGTGGGTTCTTTAGTGCTGAGCCACCAGGGAAACCCATTTACTGCCTCCTAGATGTTTGCAAATAATTAATGATTTCATTGCTCCCTCTCTTAGCAAGAACCTGGTTTCTCAGAATGTGAGCATTGGGCCAGAAAGACAGAGACATTAGGACAGGGCGAGAGACAGTGCTGTTGGCAAAGGTGGGTCAGCACCTCGGCTTTTAGCTGGAGGATCTGGGAATGGGTGAATGGATACTTCTGACCCTGGGGGTTCTTGTTGTGCAGCTGAGATAAGATGGAAACAGGTATTCTTGCTCTGCTGTTGCCCTGGAGAGAGAGGAGTACGATCTTAGCTGTGTGCCTCCTCTTTTGAAAAATTTGGAAATTAAATGCTTCTTTGAAGATTCTCATCTCAAAATAGATGAGGACTTAGCATTTTCCGTGAAACACTGGGGACTAGGAAGTGTGGGGGGATGGGAAAGACACAGAGTGGGAAGACATAGGTGATGTCTGGGATCTGAACTGCCACCAACTAAATGTGTGAAAAAATGGCTTTGGAGAAGGTCACCAGGGTCCTGCTGCTCTGATGACCTTTTGCTGAAATTGTTTCTGCAGATGATCACGTCTGGCTTATCGATGTTGCTGTTTGATATAATTCTGACCAAGGAAACCATGGGATGGTAAGTCTTTAGCAGAGAGAGGAGAGGAAAATAAGTTCTTTGGGTTTCCTTGGGATACTAATATTTGCTCTCAAATGTTAGTGTGCATGTTTGGGGTATATGTCTTATGGACATATAAATAAACATACATTCAGAAGAGTGCTTATATCATGAATATTTTCACAAACTGAATATATTATATCTGGTACAGCCAGCATTCAGGAAGCAGAACCTCACCAGGACACCTTTCAGCCACTCATCCACACAAGAGTAACCACGGTGGGTGAACCACTAATTATGTGTGTATATAGAACTATAAGTGTAACTATAAATATGTAACTATAACTTTAACTGTGACTATGTTTGTGTTTCTTCCTTTGATCCTTCAATTCATTTTTCTCTTAGACAAGCTCCAAACCATCCTTGTTTAGAATGCACTCACCCACTCACCCATTTGCTTAAAGACAGCACTGCCTCTCCCTCCCATATTTGAGCACAGACCTGAAGAAGTGGGGGAGTGAGCCCTGGGGACACTGGGAGGTAACAGAAATTGCAAAGGCCCTGACGTGGGAGGGTGCTTGGTTTGCTCAAGGAGCAATGTGACCAGAGCAGGTTGCTGGGTGAGAGTGGTAGGAGATGAGGGCTGGAGAGGTAGTAGGTGGTTGACCATGTGGGTTCTTAAAGGCCATTATAAGGGCTTGGCTTTACCGTGAGTGGAGGCGGGGAGGAGTGACCCAAGGATTTTTGAGCAGAGCTGCCACACACTCCTACTTTAAAATCATGTTCCTTGGTCTGCTGTGTGGAAGTAAGGTGTTAGGGGTCTGCCCCTGAACCCTGGACACAGACTGCTGATCGGTGACTGACCACATTAAGACTTCGATCTACTCCAGCTTATTAACATTCAAACCAGCTTACATGATGATCACCAAGGGTTGTGGTTGTCATCTTCAGGGAGGGTAAAGGTGAGATGGGGAATGATGCTGAGTTTAAACTGTTAGGACTGCTGTTGCTCCCCTCAATCAGTAGGGAAATCAAGCTATTTTGGGGGGTATGTACTTCAGTAGGGCTTCCCAGGTGGCACTAGTGGTAAAGAACACACCTGCCAAATGCAGGAGACATTAGAGACATAGGTTCGATCCCCGGGTTGGGAAGATCCCCTGGAGAAGGGAACGGCTACCCACTCCAGTATTCTTGCTTGAAGAATCCCATGGACAGAGAAGCCTGGTGGGCTGTCTTCCATAAGATTGCAAAGAGTTGGACACGACTGAAGCGACTTGGCATGCATGCTTATACTTAGGTATTTTATTTTATAATTTTTGGCTATGCTGGGTCTTGGTTGCTGTATGCAGGCTTAGTTGCCCCATGGCATGTGGGATCTTAGTTCCAGGACCAGGGATCAAACCCACGTCTCCTGTATTGGAAGGTGGTTTCTTAACCTCCAGACCAACAGGGAAGTCCCGATACTTATGTATTTTAAATCTATATAGTAATGTATGCTATTTGCACCATAAGCAAGGTAGTCAAAACTGCCATAATAGGCAGCAAAATTGGAAGGCAGTCAGTGTAGGGTTGACTTAGGACAAGGATGGAGAGTCATCTAGACTGTTGCTTAACAAGTTATAATAGAAATATATCAAAAATGGATAAGCAGAAGGCAGAGGTCATTTACCTAATTTAAAGTGACGATCCTTGGCCAGTTTCCAAACCTGAGTCAATTCTCAGAATCAGAATCTATCAACTGAAGGAGAGATAAGTTCCTAATGGATAAAGATTCAGTAGGAGACATTTACGACAATACAGAAATGCATCCAGTAAAAAGTATAGATCCTCTGTTTCCATGGTCTCCACTTGCCAGAAGTCACACGAGTTTGGCCTGATGGTGAGGACAATGCACTGTTTGACCAGGGAAGTCTGTGTGGAGGGAGGCGGGCTCTATTGTCTATAAAGCGAAACCACGCTGAGTGGTGCTTGTCGAGCCGAGCCTGATGAGCCTCTCAACGACCTGGGCATGGGTCAGTCCTTCCCAAGTCTTCACCCAGCTTCCAGCTGCTGGCCTGGTGACCCACAGCTTTCCTTTCCTGTGACCACGGCTGCCTGCTATATGGCCTGAATCACTAATGCAGCACCTTAAGGAGGATAATTTGTGTTGGTTCTTGCTACTCACTGTCTCTTATCCTCTGTTTTAAAAAGAAAAACAAGCCTAGGGCCACTTGAAGTTATATAATGCTTATTTCCATTCCAGTTTGAATATATTGTTTGGCAATACCCACCCCCACTCCCAGCACCAAGAATGGCACTCCAGAACTGAATTGCAGACAAGTTTTGGAGGTTTTTACATTTCTTTACCAGCATGATGGAAAGAAAAGCATTTTATTTAGTTTGCTGAAATAAGTCATAGTCCTAGAAAATCCATATTTTTTCCTCATGCTTGTTGTTGTTTAATTGCTAAGTCATGTCTGACTCTTTTGCAACCCCGTGGACTATAGCCTCCCAGGCTCCTCTGTCCCTGGAATTCTCCAGGCAAGAATACTGGAATGGGTTTCCATTTTCTTCTCCAGGGGATCTTTCTGACCCAGGGGTCGAACCTGTGTCTCCTGCATTGGCCGGCTATTCTTTACCACAGAGCTAGCAGGGAAGCGCCTCGCTTGGTATGAGAGTAATCCTAAGGGTTGGCTTCCTCCACCTCCTCCCCCAGTTTTTGCACTGGTTTTCACATTGGACCTGCAGAACTGTCACCTTTGGCTCCAAGGCCACAGTGCAGGTTGGTGGGGGCCAGCACTAGGCCCCATGTGTCCAGGGCAGCCTCCTGTCTCCCAGGACAACTTGTAAATAACCCCCCATCTTGTGCTGTCATAGCCCCCTCTCACCCCAACTCTCTCTCTCTCTCTCACACACACACACACACACACGGTGTCAAGTTTAACTTGTAAATAACCCCCCATCTTGTGCTGTCATAGCCCCCTCCCACCCCAACTCACACACACACACACACACACACACAAATGGTGTCAAGTTTAAACATCAGTATCACACACACACACACACACACACACAAATGGTGTCAAGTTTAAACATCAGTATGCGGTTTCTGCAGGATGAATGTGAAAGGCAGGACCAGGCTCCAGGAATGCCATGATGAGGAAGTCCAAGAGGCAACTTTGCATCTCCTGTGGCTTTGGGCTGGAAGGGGCTTGTTCAGTAAACAAATATTTCCTGGGACCCAGTATGTGCCAGGGCCAACTCTTGGATAAAAGTGAAAAGTCACTGCCCCTGGGATGTCAGTAGTTACTTATCTTCCTGCATGGTGTTAGTTGCTCAGTCATGTCTGACTCAATGAGACCCCAAGGACTATAGCCCACCAGGCGCCTCTGTCTACGGGATTCTCCAGGCAAGAATACTGGAGTGGGTTGCCATCCCCTTCTCTTCTCCAGGGAGCAGGTCTGTATCTAAACCATGCACACTGACAGAAATGAATCTTTTTGCTCATGGCATTCTGCAAAAGTGGTTTTTAGCCTCTCTCAAGAGCCCCTAATGGGGCACTTCCTGCCCTAAGAAGGAAAATGGAAGGAAAAGAAAAATTAAGAAATACTTCTACGCCATCCTCTTCCTCCTCCTCCTAATCTCTTCTCTTCATTTACATAACTAACCATTTATTGAGCAACTACTATATTTCAGACATTTTCATATTAATATTATATATCTCATTAACTTTCGCAGCAACCTTCCAATTTAGCCCCCATTTTAATTTTTAAAAAAATTTTTGGCTGTGCTGCATGGCATGTGGGGTCTCTGTTCCCTGACCAGGGATCAAACCCGCACCCCCTGCATTTGAAGTACCTCCTGCTTGAAGCACCTCCTGCAAGGAGTCTTAACCACTGGACTGCCAGGGAAGTTCCCTAGTCCTGTATTAAAGATGGAGAAGCTGAGATTCAGACATTTAACTGTTTTTTCCCCCAAGATTTTAGAGCTACTATGTGACTGGAAGAAAGGAAACGAAGTATTAGTTGCTCAGTCATGTCTGACTCTTTGCGACCCCATGGACTGTAACCCATTAGGCTTCTTTGTCCACGGGAGTCACCAAGCAAGAATACTGGAGTGAATAGCCATTTCCTCCTCCAGGGGATCTTCGCAACCCAGGGGTCGAACCCAGGTCTCTTGCATTGTAGGTGGATTCTTTACCATCTGAGGCAACCTCTAATGTTTCTCTTCCCACCAGTCTGATCATTTATAAGGAGTATCTGGATGATTCGGCAGCAATACAGAAGGAGCGTTACCCAAGACACATCGGCCCTATTTCTTATTCAGAGACTGACACAGTGAACTAGGAATGTCCAGTGGAACATTTTTAGGAAAAGAATCTCACTGCCTTAGATTTTTAATACTATAAGTTATATTTCTGTGAATTAACAAAAAATATGTATTGAGTGACTGGTGTATGCAGAGCATGTGGAAGTCGTTAAGGAACATAAGACATCATCCAGCCCTTGAGGAGTTTTCAGGAGAAGAAGTCATAAAGATAATTTCTGAGGTAGGATAGTAACTGTTTTTTTTTTCAAATATATATATATATATATATATATATATATATATGTTTTTGGCCGTGCCACTAGCACACAGCATGTGTGATCTTTCCCAACCAGGGGTCAGACCTGTGCTCCCTACATTGGGAGTGTGGAGTTTTTGTTGGTGGTGGTGGTTTTGTTTTTTGTTTTTAAGCCATTGGACCACCAGGGAAGTCTTGGATAGTATTTGTAAACACAGTGGGTGTGAAGAACAGAGGAGAGAGAGAGGCTGGGGTGATAGGGAGGGGCTTGAAACTGGACCTGATGCAGAAGGGAGAGGCTTAGCCAGGCTGTGGGTGGAGGAGGATTTGGTCCCTCTGGCCCCGGGAAGACAGGGAAGAACAGAGGGGCAGGAGGTGCCCCTTGGTGAGACTTAGCCATTTGGAACTAGAGCTGGGGCAGGAGCTGACCCTCCAGTCCCTCCTCCTTCCCCTCACCTGTCCTCCTGGGAAGGTGGGACACAGATGGTGGACAGGTTGATGTCCAGAAACCCAACCGCCAAGGTATCCTGGTGCACCCTTGAGACTGTTCCCGCAGTTTCTATATCTTAACCTTCATCTAATATCATGGCATCTGGTAGCGTCACTTTATGGCAAATAGATGGGGAAAAAATAGAGTGACAGACTTTATCTTCTTGGGCTCCAAAATCACTGTGCCTGGTGACAGCAGCCATGAAATTAAAAGACACTTGCTCCTTGGAAGAGAAGCTATGACCAACCTAGATAGCATGTTAAAAAGAAGAGACATTACTTTGCCAACAAAGGTCCATATCGTCAAAGCTATGGTTTTTCCAGTGGTCATGTATGGGTGTGAGAGTTGGACCGTGAAGAAGGCTGAGTGCCAAAGAATTGATGCTTTCGAACTGTGGTGCTGGTGAAGACTCTTGAGAGTCCCTAGGACAGCAAGGACATCAAACCAGTCAATCCTAAAGGAAATCAACCCTGAATATTCCTTGGAAGGACCGATGATGCTGAAACTGAAGCTCTAATACTTTGGCCACCTGATGCGAAGAGCTGACAGATTGGAAAAGACCCTGGGAAAGACTGAGGGCAGGAGGAGAAGAGGACAACAGAGGAATGAGATGGTTGGATGGCATCACCGATTCAGTGGACATGAGTTTGAGCAAACCCTGGGAGATAGCGAAGGACAGGGAAGCTTGGTGTGCAGCAGTCCATGGGGCCACAAAGAGTCGAACACAGCTGAGTGACTGAACAACAACAGCAACCTGTATAGTGACTATCTCAATTCTTGATGGCAGTTTTTCCCAAATAATTCTCATTGACTATATTTTGTACATAATTTCAGAATGAACGAAAAAAAACAACGAAAACCCAGGTGTTGAACTGAGTGTAAGAAATAAGCGTGAGATGCTCTGCAGGGGGGAGGACGTGCTTAGTCTGAAGGTTCCCACAGCCGTCTGTGGGAGCCGTGCCTACAGGCTGTCCCACATCCTGTGGACTTCATGGTATGCCCTGAACACGATGGAAAGAAGGGCTGTGTGTACCCAAGTCAAGGAAACAGCATGTGCGATCATTGCAAAAGGAACCTTGACTTTGGAATTTCCTGATTCTTGAGAACTTTTGAGTTTAAGGATGGTGTGTTTTCAGCCTCAAAGAATTTTCCGACCACAAAGTGAACCACCAGAAGAGGAGTGTCAGACTGTGTTTCAGATTTCCTGTCTTTTGCACAGAGCTGGTCTGCATTGTCCGTAGACTGGGTGTGTTCAGGCTATGACTGGGTGACCGGCTAATCGGATCCTGGGCAGGAATCCATGGCCCATCTCTGCCCTGTGGGAGCCTAGACTGATCAGAAGTCACAAAAGGCTGTTTGGTTTGGACCGACTGTGTTTGTCTGCATAGTTATCGTTTCTTTTTTTTTTTTCCCTTTGATTTTCAGATTTCAAATTATTCAACATTTAGAAATCAGGTGGTTTCCCTGTACAAGTCCAAATCTCCAGATTCTTTCAAAAATATGGAGCAGCTGATAAGTTGGGCCTGCACGTCCAAACGGCAGCAGTTGCTGGAGTGGGTGGAGGTGGGTAGAAGCTGCACAGCCACCCCCCTGCAGCCCGGCTGAGGCTGAGGACCCTGTAACCACTGACACCCTCACCTCCATTGCTTGTATGTTCATTCATTCTACCAGAAGTGCTTACTGGGTTCTGTAGACAGAGTTCAAGACCCCAGCGAGGTCACCATCCAGGAAACCAGGGTACACGTCATTGTCCGTCTCCTTGGATGGGCAGCAGCTTAGACGCACAAAATAGCTCATTGTCTAAAGAAGGTTTTTCGCCCTCAGTGCTGTAGACCTCTTTGCTGTGAGGGGCTGTCCTGCACCACATGGAATTTTCAGCAGCAAGCCCAAGTCCCACCTCACCAGGGGCCAGCAACACTCCCTTAATTTCAGCAACCAGAAAACATGTCCAGGCTCTGCCAAAGCTCCTCTCGTTGGCAGAATCACCACAGTTGGGAATCGCGGATCTAAAGGTTTGTGGTGGTGCGTGGAGGAAACACCATTTGAAATTTCAGCAAGATCTTAAAAGAACTTATCTCCGCACTAGAGATTTGGATCAGCTCCAGGCTCAGGTCCTTGGCAGCCCTGCCACCCTCACTGTGTGCCTCCATCAGCAGGTACCACAGGAGGTGACAGGTGTCCACTTCCTGCCTACCTGCTGGCTGAAGATCCTCCAGGAAGGGGTTGTTTCATTCACCTTTCTGTCTCTCTGTCTGGCACTGTTAGCTCAGTCAGTGGGTCCTGTACTCAAGAAAAATGATAAACCCACACCCCCAATGTCGGTCAACTTTTAAAGCCTTTAATTAAAAGCAACTGCTCTTGTCCAGCTATCATATCTTCTTTTTAACAATAAAAGCCCAGCATTTTAATATCTGTTGCAAGTTCAGCAATCTAAATATCCAGATTCATACTTAGTTATTTGTTTTTAAATTAACAACTTTCTAGATTATGTATCAATATGAATTCCCAGTATTCCAAAATTTTGGCAAAGGGCAAAATTTTGGCAAAAAATTTTGGCAAAACTCAACACATTAAAAAAAAAATAACTCTGAAGTGTGAGCGGTGTTTCTGTCGAGTAGAATTATTAATAGTTGTCTGTGCTTCCTCTTTGAATGCTCTTTAGATGAGG
This sequence comes from Cervus elaphus, assembly GCF_910594005.1. Classification (NCBI taxonomy): domain Eukaryota; kingdom Metazoa; phylum Chordata; class Mammalia; order Artiodactyla; family Cervidae; genus Cervus; species Cervus elaphus. The sequence continues at coordinate 36,559,956 of NC_057841.1, forward strand.
AGAGTCGCTTTTCCCTGTGAAATCGTTTAAGTACAAGGAGAGAAAGGAATCACCAAAACACAGCCTCTTTGTTTGTAGGATTTGGTGATCAACTTTTCATTTTTACCCATCATTCACTGGGCTTGCCATTGACCCTGGGTTACAAACATGATGGTCACTTCAACTTGATCCCAGTCTCAACCTCACCTTTAGAGAATGGTCTTATATCATCTCTGAGTAAAGATGTCTTTGCCTTTAGTTTTAGGGGAATGCTTAGAGACTGCTGAAGTCTATTTGTAGAGAGAGTGAATTTCGGAGTAAAGAAAGAACTTCCTCCAACATACCCCAAAGTGCAGCTAGGATCACAGTGTCTGCAGTTTTTCAGCTGAATTAAGAATCTGAAACCTCTTCTTTAAAATGCTGAGAAAGACCTTCTGAATAACTACACTCATTACCTTTCCACACAGAGTAATTAATCAGATTGTAAATCGTCACTCAGCAAGCCCCCAAGGGAGTGGTGCATTCATTTTGGTGAGGAAAGAGAGAAAAAAATAGTTTGGAATCCAGATGGAAAAGTGGGGAGCAGGTATAAGAATTCCATCACTCATTGAGCAAATATTTATTGGGTGTTGTGTTAAGTGCTAGGCCTACAGCTGAAAAAAGGATACAGTCTCTGTCCTCAGTCTGGAAAGTTCCATAGGAATTCATTGAATCACCACAATAATAAATGTAAGTTCGAGATGGGGCCTTTGGCTCCTGATAAGAGAGAAGAGAAAGAGTGGAGAGACGTTGAAAATAAATAACCCCCTGGAAGAGAATTGTGTGATGACTATTTCTGGCTGGCTCTGCAATCTGAATGTTTATGCCTTCGTTACATGAAGTTTGTTCATTTCAGGAATGATGGGGATTACAAGATTTGCAAACAGTTCAGTAAAGCTCTGACTTAAACAGCTGTAATGCTATTAAGATTCCTGCACCCCGTGTCAGCGTCTCCCGCTGTTTAGAAAACAGCATCAAAGCTCACCTCCCTGGCGCTCTTAACGGTAAACGGAACCAGGTTTGTTTTCATGTCAGCATTCTCTAAAGCCACTCGGTGTTTCATTAAATCACTAAACCAAGGGGATGCAATGCAAGGTTATTACGCTGTAGCATTGTTCTAAGGCTGGGGGAGGGAGGGTGGCAAAGAGCCAGCCGAAACCCTGTTCTCCCCGGTGATTAAGGAAGATTAGTGGAAATGACTGACCCCCTGTTACATTTGCAGAAATAAAACTTCCCAAGTCAAAGTTCTGTACTGATCTCGCATCAGGTCACGGTGACTCTGTGCTCATCCAGGGATTTAAGAAGACGGTGTGTGTGTTCTTGAAGGAATGCAGAAGGAAACAGCAGATCGGCTTAGAAGGCAAAAGTGGGTCTTTAGAAATGAGCCTGTGTACAGAACAGGCTTCCCAGGTGCCTCAGTGGTAAAGAATCTGCCTGTCAATGCAGGAGACACAAGAGACGCAAGTTCGATCTCTGGATTAGGAAGATCTTCCCTGGCGGAGGAAATGGCAATTTTGCCATTTCATTTCATTTTCAGTATTCTTGCCTGGAAAATTCCATGGACAGAGAGCCTGGTGGGCTACAGTCCACAGGGTGGCAAAGAGTTCAGACACGACGGCACACACTCATTGTGTACAGAACAAATGGCTTCCCCTTCCTGGGTCCTTCTTCATCCAAAAAGAAGAGGTGATAGAACCCACCAGCATCTAGGTCTGCCCCCAAACTAGACCAGGGACAAGCCCAGTGGAGTCGTGTTAAAAAATAGTCTTTTGGAATTTGGTCCCCAGTTTCTCCCAGAAGCAATGCTATAAATGACGAGTATATATCTAGGAAAGTCCTCTGAAATTTGTTTTGTTTGTAACAAACTTCAGCTACATTATTCTGAATTCAGTGTGTGTTAGAGAGAATTTGTTGACTTATTGTCACTATTTGTAATACTTCTGATTGGGGAACTAAGATCCCACATGCCATGTGGTGCAGCCAAAAAGAAAACCCCCAAAAACCAAGAAACACCTGAGCACAGTTTGAACTCAGCTTATTGTTTTCCTGTTCCCACTTAGTTCACTCCTTTATTGGAAGTGGTTCATGGTAGATGTTATCTTTAGGTCATAGTCACCCCCATAGGTGACTTTTTTTCACTGAGAACAGAATATACACGGCCTAAGTGTATCTCATACATTTGATGCCTTAGACATATGTTAGGACCATGGAGGCGCCACTACCCAAGTATGAGTGTGTTGTGCGTGGGTATGTATGATGAGTAGGTATATAGGAAGAGTGGGATGCTGGGGGGTAAATGGAGAAAAAAGGAAGAAGAAGGTGGCATCGAAAGGGCTGTTGGCACCTCTGAACAAGAGCACTTCATCCTCAGAAACCCCCTTCACAAGCCTTTACTCTAGGCCCAGCCTGGGCCTCAGAGGTGCTTTGGGGGAAGAATGATGGGGGCTTCAGACAGATACCGAGTGTCTACTGAGAAGTTTAAAATAGAAAATGTGCAAACCTTTGAATGTGTTACATTTTAGGCATGTGAAATCCACCTCTTTCTCACAGTCTTATGTTCTGCTGTTTTTCATTTTCATTTTCACTGACCGTAGATCTTTCTGCTGTGGTGGGAAATTCATGCGTCCCCATTTGTATTTTGTCTTTAAATGTTCTGTTAGTCTAAATGAAATAAAAGGGTTCAGAGACTGTCAATAATCATAGGATTATGGATACATGCATGGTTTCCTATCCATCACTGTAGCAAAATGTACCAGTGGGAAGCCCTCCTCCTATGTTTGTGCCAGAGAGCAGTAAGGAAGTGCAGTCACCATCACCTGGTCAGGATGGTTGGGACACGTCACCTTTCTCCCTGAGGGACAGCTGAGGTTTACCCTGGACGACTGGGCAGTCCAGGACCTGACTTGAAGTCAGGCAGTGTGGGCAGGGGACAGGATGCTCAGCTGCATGATGAGGAAGCATCACTTGCCCTGCGGTAGGTGGACACCAGGCAACTTCACACGTCCACAGCCTCTAGGTTCCCAAGAGGGCAAAGCTGACCTCTTGCTGTTTCTCGCAGCCTCCTGCTCGGCGGATTTGGAGAGGCCTTGCTGGTTTTCTCAGAGCGGAAGGGCCCCTAAACCCGGGGAAAGTGGACTCCCAGGCTGTAGTGGAGAACACCGCGCTGTCCAGGTGATAGAAAGCAAGGACGGTGAGGTACCACTGCTCGCTGCAGCAAGAACTATCTGGGGTCTCTAGGATGCTTCAGGGAATGGACTGTGTCGAGAGGCTCCCCAGGTCCAGCTGACTGTGTCCCGCGCCCAGATGTGCAGAAAGAGACGCAGGGTTTCACCTGCGTGGGGATGGCTCCGCCCACCTGGATTGCCGCGCCTGCTCCGTATTAAACACCCTTCAGCGAGCAAGCCTTCACTGCCGGGTAGTGGAGGTATTGTGTCGTGGTTTTGGTTTTGTGTTGTGATTTCACAACCTTGAAGGCGTCTCTGACAACCTTGCTGTCAGGTTGGCTTGCCTCGAATCCACACTCACTCACTTAGGGGCACACCTAGAATTCCATGAGGGGGCTTCCCCCGGGGGCCCAGTGGGGGCGCAAATGGGAGTCCTGCGCCAAGTAAGACGCCAGCAAGGACACTGTTTCTCTCGAGCACTGAAGACTTTCTGTGGTTGTGTGTTGTGTTGAATTCTGAACACGCTTTTGGGCCCACCATCAGGTTAAATTGGTACTGTTGATTACCCAAGGGTAATGATTACCACTGATGAAAAAGCCCTGATGGTGAAACAAATATAAGCATGTAAACACACACATATTTTTATTCATAACCCATGTGATTCCCTTATATCTCAGAAGAGGTTTCAAATCATTGGAACCTGAAATACATTTTTCAGGCCAGATTAAAAATTTAAAACTCTAAATCTTGCCTTTATGGGAGTCTGAAGAAATGAATTTGCATGGAATGGTCATTTGATTCTGAACCTTGACGATGGTTTAAGAAAATAATGTCTAACTGTAAATATTCCTGCTCATAAGAGGTTTTCTGAATACATTATACTCTGCTAGGAGTCAGTTTTGGTCATTTTGAGATGTCAAAGGTAGTGAAGTCCAGAGAGTCCTGTCCAGGCAGGATCCAGGCCTTGCCGGATTGGATGTTCATGTCAGTAACGAAGGACCATCTCCAGTATCTGGGAAACAAGCCTTGTCCATTCTTGGCCTTGTGAAGACTAAGGTCAGCTGAGTCAGGACATTCTTCCCACGTTTTCTCCAGGCTGTTGCAAAAAGCAGCAGAAGATGAAACAAATAGGAATAGATTAGTGTTTGTGGACCTTGAGTACCTTACATTCATTTCCTTGTCTTTTCCCGCTCTCTGCTTGCCATTTAAGGTAAAGATGTTCAGAGTGACCTTTACACATATATAGTTGCACTTTGCTTTTTGTTCCTAATCTGTGATGTCAGACTTGCTACTCAGGATCAAATAGAAAATCTGGGTTTAGAATTTTCCTTGTTCTTTTGCTCCTGTAATGGAGAAGGCAATGGCAACCCACTCCAGTACTCTTGCCTGGAAAATTCCATGGATGGAGGAGCCTGGTAGGCTGCAGTCTATGGGATTGCTAAGAGTCGGACATGATTGAACAACTTCACTTTCACTTTTCACTTTGATGCATTGGAGAAGGATATGGCAACCCACTCCAGTGCTCTTGCCTGGAGAATCCCAGGGATGGGGGAACCTGGTGGGCTGCTGTCTCTGGGGTCACACAGAGTCGGACACAACTGAAGCGACTTAGCAGCAGCAGCAGCAGCAGTTTGCTCCTGTAAAACCCTCTCTGTACTGCTGAGGCTGGTTCCCTGTTTGCAGAAAGTGACATCTGTCCAAATGTCATCTTATGTCTGTCCTTCCAAGTGTCATTTGAGCAAATGATATTCCTAAGGCTGGAAAGAGCTGTGCATGGTTAACAAGCCCCCTCCCCTGTTCTAGCGGAACTAACTTCAAAAACTTTTGCAGCAAGTTTTTGTTTTGTTTTTTTAAAGAATCTTTATAAAGGAATTTTGTGTGATTTTTTAAAAAACTGCGTTCGAGAATTCCATTGTTTTTAAAATCTCAGGTCTTTTCTTAGTTTGACACCAGCAAGAGGCAGAGGATAGGTGTTACCTCAGTATATTTTTCTGTTTCCTTTAGCTTCCATTTCTTCATGGGCTTTTTTCTTCAAGCTTTAACCACCATCTTTTATGCGCAAGTGCACATGCTCAGCTCTGATATGAGGGTGAGCCTGTTGTTATTCAATCGCTAAGTCGTGTCCAACTCTTTGAGACCCATGGACTGCAGCACACCAGGCTTCCCTGTCCTTCACCATCTCCCAGAGCTTGCTCAGACTAACGTCTATTGAGTCAGTGATGTCACCCAACCACCTCATCCTCTGTCGTCCCCTTCTCCTCCTGCCTTCAATCTTTCCCAGCATCAGGGTCTTTTCTAATGAATCGGCTCTTTGCATCAGGCAGCCAAAGTATTGGAGCTTCAGCTTCAGCATCAGTCCTTCCAGTGAGTATTCAGGACTGATTTCCTTTAGGAGAATGAGCCTAGAGCTCTGTAAATCAAGGAACTTCTGTCTCTTTAGCTCTTATTCTTTGAGGCTCTCTGGGTCCTTGGGCCCCCAGGCAAGGAATCCACAGATAACCCCAGCACTCCCTTTTACCTGAAATGATCCACTTGGTCAAGACCTATCTGGGGCATGTCCTTGCTGGCTGCAGGTCAAAGCCAGGGTATTTTTAGTTTTTTGTTTTTTTTTTTAAATTTTTCCTAATAATGAATATGATTTCTGTCAAGAGAGGCACGGTTCTGTCTGGTGGTATATTATTACAAATCTGCTGTGGATATAAAGAAAAATAAACCATTTATTTTCTTGGTAATTTGCCTTTCTCTTCAATGTTGACAGGAGAGTAGAGTACAAAAAAAATGTTGTTATCCTGGGGGAATGAGTTCTTACATTTTAAACACAGGCCTCAGGACTTCTCTGGTGGTCCTGTGGTTAAGACTCTGCACTGCCACTGCAGGGGGCATGGGTGTGATCCCTCTTTGGGGGAACTAAGATCCTGCATGCCCTACAGCCAAAAAGAAAGAAAGAAATCCAAATACACCAGTAATAATAATAATAAAGCCAAAACACAGGCCCAGACTTCTACCAGCATCTAGGCCACTTATCTCTGCAGAGTGAGTTCCACCCCGCTCCTCCTGTAGACCGCCTGCCCTGTCCCGTAGGGTAACCACCAGTCAGGTGAGGTTGCTGAGCACTGTGATGGTGCCCCCCCCCCCCGCCCCATCCCCCGATGGTATTTATACACCTTGCAGTTCCTGTCTCTTCCTCTTGAGTCTGGGCTGGCTCTGACATTCTGGCTGCCAGTAGGAGGTGATAGAAGCAATGCTGCCAGATGTCCAAGGCAGAGTCGAAAGCAGCCTAGATCTTCTTGAGCAGCCTCTGGGGAGTCCTGAGCTGCCGTTTAGAGGTCTGACTCCCCTGAGGTGGCTGTGCTGGAGAGACCAGTGACAGGAGCCCCATAGACAGTCCTGCTGCACCCAGCCTTCTAACCGTCCCCCGCCAGGCTCCCGGACGTGTGACGGGAGCTGCCCTGAACCCTCTGGGCCCAGCCAATCTACCAGCCGAATGCCATCAAGTGACCTCAGTCAGTGCCACGTGGTGCGGAAACATCAGAGCCTGCATGAATGCCTGACCACAAAATCATGAGATACGGCAGAGTTGTTTCAAGCCACTAAGTTTTGGGGAAACATCGCATAATAGGGGCTTCCCAGGTGGCCCTAGTGGTAAAGAACTGGCCTGCCAATGCCAGAGACATGAGATGTGGGTTTGATCCCTAGGTTGGGAAGATCCCCTGGAGAAGGGCATGGCAACCCACTCCAGCATTCTTGACCAGAGAATCTCATGGACAGAGGAGCTTGGCAGTCTACACCCATGGGCTCGCCAAGAGTCAGACATGACTGAAGCAACTTAGCATGCACACACTCATGCATCACACAGTTGAGAGCCTTGCATTCTCCTCCTCTCGAGTGGATCCAATCTGAGCACTCTCAGTCCCTCCCCTGAATGGACTGTTGCTGCAGAATAACCAGCGTCCACTCCAGGTGCCCTCCACCCCAGAGCTGCCCTGAGGAGGGGGCCCCGCTGACTGTCCAGGGCTTGCCCAGATACCCATTACAGAGCAGGATCTGTGCCTTTGGGTCAAAGAACCTCACGTCCATTCATTCAAAAGCTACGAAGAACCCACTATGTGCTGGACTCTGTTTTGGGGCTTGCGGATACAACTGTGAATAAGACGAGTGCCTTGAAGCTTACTTTCTAGTGGTAGAGACAAGAAAGAAGTAAATAATGAAATTTCAGAGAGACTTAAGTGCTTTGAAGAAATAAAGTCCAGATGGGAAGCACAGTCTTCTGAAAATCTGATGAAAAGTAAAGGATGTCTCTTCCAAAATGTGCAGCCTCATACCTGTGTGCACACACAGACACGCACACACATATATACGCGTGCACACTGACGCACACACACAATTAAGCATGTAGTCAGGGGACTTATTCTCCCTGAAGTCCATCTGTTGGGCCTCTGTTGGACTCCGGTTAAGAACAAAGGAGTGAGAACCTCTTTGGGGGACATAGGGTATAGTCGATTGTCCCCATAGTGGAATGTCCACCACTGGTCTGAGTGGAGGCCAGATCACTGGTACCAGATGGGCCTTGTGCAGACAGTGGTGCCGTGGAAGGCTCAGCCCTGCCTCGGAGTTGCTCTCAGCTGGTGTGGGAGACATGTGCAGACCTGAAGATGGATCTTGTGGTCAATTTCAAGGACATGACTCACGTGGTATGAGCCCGAGGAAAGGATGGGAGGAGACGTCCGGCTGTGAAGCTCAGCATCGAAACTCACTGTGGGCCTCGCAGAGTGTTGCCCAAAGGCCTTCACTCCTGCAGCCTCTCACCTAACCCTCACAAGGAGCTGCTGGCGGAGGAGCTGCCGCTGTCCTCGTTTCTCAGAGGAGAAGGTAAGTCGCCTCCCTGTGGGGGATCAGGGCGAGGGGATTGGAGGGGCCTGTGTGACCTCGCAGCCCTGCCTCTCAGCATCCACGGTATCTGCCCTCCCCTTGAGGGTGACAAGGGGCTGGAGGGAGCAGAGATGGACCTGGGAAGTCTGGCCACGCTCAGGGAGTGACCTCCAGTGCATCAAGACTCAAGAGGCCAGGTGGTGGGTTGGGCCAAGGCCGGGGTGTTTTGAAGGCCTGGCTGGGAAGTCACGTTTGTGAGCTCCGTGATGCTCTGGATGGGGTGCAGGTGCTCCCCCACATTATATCGCCTGCTCTTCATACCCCTGGACTTAAAGATGACACCTCTGAGAGCCTGACAGGGCAGGAAAACAGCCTGCTCACCGCTCCTGAGCCGAGATTCCAAGGCGGCTTTCATGACCCTTCTGCCCTGGCCCCTCCCTTGTTACAGGTGGTCTATGGGCTCTGCCCACCTCAGCCACTGGGATCTGAACAAACCAGAGGAGCCAAGCCCCCTCACGGGCGGCCCTTCTGCAGGGCTGAGGGGAGTGCTGTGCCCCGGGGCGTCCGCCACGCAGGCGGTCTTTCCGGCAGCTCCCAGGTCCTCTGACTCGGGCAGTGGACCACGGGAAGGCCGAGCCCATAGTGGAGCTCGCATGAAGCTCCCTGTGTTCTGGAGACTTTCAGAGACTCAGCCATCCTGTGTTCCCAGTGAAATGAGGGATCCTTTGCCCCCGCTGCGAGCTGGTTTTTTTCAGTGGTCTGACCAGCAGTGGCTTGCCCTTGGCAAAGCAAACATCTGCATACAGGCCTTCATCCAGTTCCATCCAGGACACACTGGGCCGGGGTCTGAAGGAACGGTGCCCGGCTCCACCCCCAGCTCCCCTTCCCTTGGCCATGGAGGGTGGAATTCCATTTAAACAACCGCCTGAGCCAAAAGGAGCATCTGAGTCATTTATTTCGATGACTGTGTGAAGAGGCCGAGGGCTGGGGCATGCAAGGCCGCTGTGCCCAATTTTGTCTTCACACCTGTCACTCTGAGGGAGCCCCTGGGAGAGCAGTGGAGACCTTGGAGACGTGGGGATTCAATCCAGGCACCGTTCCCTGGGTCCATGGTTCTTCATGGCGGATTAAAGGGAGCTGTTATTGAAAAGGGCTGTCAGTGGGGGACAGACCCCTAGGTTCTGTCCATATTCTCTCACCACCCCAGCAAGTGATGTCGATCATTCTTTATTGATCGCCTCTTCTCTTCGTTCATCACATACCATCGAATGCCCACTGGCCGCTCGTCTCTGCTATCTGCAGGTGTCTCCAGAACGCTCCATGTCCTCCAGCAGAGCTGACCTACCATCTCTGTTGCTGCAGGTGAGGCCTGGCGCTTCCCACAGGTGAGGCCGTGGGTGGTCAGCCTCCCACGGGGGTAGCTGTAAGTTGTCCTGGAGGCAGGAGCTCCCTTGTCCTGGTGGGAAGTGCTCTGGTGACCTTCTGTGTGACTATAAGCTACAGCAGATACACCCTCCCCGTTCTCAGGGATGCCCTGAGTCTCCAAGAAGACCCTAAGACTGAGATTTTTATTAAAAATTTAAATTTTTAAAAATGTAAAAATTTTGTAAATTCTATTTATTTAATTTAAAAAAACAGCTTTATTGAGATATAGTTGACATGCCCTAAAATGTACTCATTTAAAGTGTACAGTTCAGTGGTTTTTAATATAGGCACAGAATTCTGCAACCATCACCACTATCTAATTTTATTTCTATTTTTTAAAATATTTATTTGTTCGATCCCTGGGTCAGGAATCTCCTGGATCCCCTGGAGGAGGAAATGGCAACCCACTCCAGTGTTCTTGCCTAGGAAAACTCCCATGGACAGAGGAGCTTGGCCAGCTACAGTCCATGGGGCCACAAAGACACAGCACGAACAAAAACAGTGATTGGTTTATTTACGTGGCTGCAGTGGGTCTTAGTTGCAGCACGTGGGATCTAGTTCCCTGACTAGGGATTTTACCTGAGCCCCCTGCACTGGGAACATAGTGTCTTAGCCACTGGACCACCAGGGAAGTCCCACCACTATCTAATTTTAGAACATTTCCATCAGCCCCAAAAGAAACCCTGTACCCATAGTGACTCCTTCCTCCCTCCCCCACTCCTGCTGACCCAGGTAATCCACTTTCTAGCTCTACAGATCTACCTCTTCTGGAGATTCTGTATGTACAGGAATTATGCAGTAGGTGGCCTTTTGTGTTAGAATCAGGTTTGTGAGTAGTTCCTGTCCTTCTATCAAAGCTGCCCTCCCTGCTAGCTATGCATCTGCCTGGAGGGGTGGGGCAGGTGTCCTGAACATGGAGAAAAGCTGAGGGTGGGAAAAAGGCTGCCCAGGCGTCTGCAGGTGGATGAGGGAGCTCCATAGAGGTGGCAGGAGAGAAGTGGTCCACACTCTTGCAGAGCCCAGTGGCCACATCTAAGGTTCATTTTTTAGCCAATGCCCTTTATGGTTCTCAGGCCTTCAGTAAAGTCTGTTTCGCATCCCAGCCTGCTATTGGCTGTCCTCTGGGGAATAAAGGGCCGGGGTCTCCCATTTGTGGTGAAGCTGGGCAGGGTAGAGGAGGAGAGGTCATCACTGTCCAGCTGGTGGCTCCACTTTCAAAAGCTTTCAGCTCCCCAAACTTGTCCTCCTCTCTCCAGAGGTCTTGAAGGTACAGTAGAGTCAAACTCGTCATTATACTTGTGTGTGTTGCCTACTTATCACGAGTTCTTTAAGTAGAGTGCTCTCTCCCGGGAGGAAGGAGAACACCAACATGGCCATTTGAGGGTTCACTTCTTACAGAACAGATTCATGCCCACAGGTGACAGAGGACAGGGACCAAGAAGGTCTTCCATGAAGAAAGGAGGAAAGATGGCCCCAGCGTCCCACTTTTCCAAGAGCCCAGGCCATTTGCAATGTGATGGAGCCAATTCCCCACTGCTCAGATCTGAGTCAGCCTTGTGACTTGTTCTGGATGATAAATGCAGTGAAAGTGACCCTACGCATTTTGAATCAATGCCTTACTGGAAGTCTTGGACACTTCCACTTGTATTCTTGGACTTCTCCTCTGAACCTTCTTCTTGACCAGTTCAGCAAGAATCCTGCCAAGCCAGTTTAGCAAGAATGCCCCCTCCCTCCACTTGCTACCTGCCCGAGTTTCCTCTTGGTATTTTTCCATCCACTGACTCCCTTGCCCTGCCCACTGGCTGTAAATCCCCAGCTGCTTCCATTGTATACTGAGTTGCATTCAGTCTTTATCTCCTGTTATCTCAAGTTGTCTTGACTCATATTGCAATAGTCTTAAATTAAGTTTTTCTTGCCTGTTTAACTCTCCCCATGCATATTTTCATTGACTACTTCCACTGTGAGAATTAGTCCGGACAACCTGTTGGAGAATGAGAGACCATGTGGTACAGAAGTAAGTCCTCCCAGCTGAGGCCATTCTAGAGCACCCACCCTCAGGTAACTGCAGTCACATTAACAAGCCAGGTCAAGATCAGATGGACCCCAAGTCTCTTGAGAAAGAGTAAATGTCCCATAGTTCACTCCACAATGATTTATAGTGAATTGATTTGCAGCAATATGGCTCAGATGATAAAGAATCTGCCTGTAATGCAGGAAAATTGGGTTTGATCCCTGGGATCAGGAAGATTCCCTGGAGAAGGAAATGGCAATCCATTCCAGTATTCTTGCTTGGAGAATTCCATGGACAGAAGAGGAGCCTGGCAGGCTACATTCCATGAAGTTGCAAAGAGTCTGACATGACTGAGTGACTAACACTTTCACAGAGAAGAAAAGCAGAGCAGAAGGACTTTTAAAAAGAGCCTCTGCCCTGAGCACCATGGGTCCTGCAGGGTGTTATGGCTCCCGTGGCATTAGTGAGGGGGCAAACCTGTGTTTTTGGCCACAGTTCCGGGAAAGGAGGAATAGAGCTGCAGCTGACTGCGTGGGTGTTGCAGCCACTGGGCAACAATAGAGAGGGAAGGGAGGGAGGTGCCTCGGGCAGGAAGGGACCGGCTTGCGCTAGGGCTGCTCTCCTGGGATGTGCCAGCTGGGAAGCAATCAAGCTCTATATTTCAAATCCCTTCAAGTGAAGGCACTGGGACTGAGTTGTTGATAGCAGGTGAAGAAGTCTGCATTATTAGCAGCAGAGCCTCAGGTTGGTGTCACCCCTTGAATGTTCTCCTCCCAGTCTGCCCCTCCCCGCGCCTGGACCTACTGTTCTCCACACAGCTTCTCTTACCTCCTCAGCCCTTTCTTCTTTTTTATTTTGGCCGAACATGGTAAAAGATACATAAGATAAAATCCATCATTTTAACCGTTTGTAAGTGTACAATTAGGTACATTCACAGTGTTCAAAAAATGAAGATCATGGCATCCGGTCCCATCATTTCATGGCAAATAGATGGGGAAACAATGGAAACAGTGACAGACTTTATTTTCTTGGGCTCCAAAAATCACTGCAGGTGGTGAGTGCAGCCATGAAATTAAAAGATGCTTGCTCCTTGGAAGAAAAGCCATGACCAATCTAGATAGCATATTAAAAAGCAGAGACATTACTTTGCCGACAAAGGCCCATCTAGTCAAAGCTATGGATTTTCCCAGCAGTCACGTATGGATGTGAGAGTTGGACCATAAAGAAAGCTGAGTGCCAAAGAATTGCCACAGTCAAAGCTTTTGAACTGTGGAGAACACTCTTGAGAGTCCCTTGGGCTTCAAGGAGATCAAACCAGTCAATCCTAAAATAAATCAATCCTAAATATTCATTGAAAGGCCTAATGCAGAAGCTGAAGCTCCAATACTTTGGCCATCTGATGTGAAGAGCTGACTCTTTGGAAAAGATCATGATGCTGGAAAAGATTGAAGGCAGGAGGAGAAGGGGGTGACAGAGGATAAGATGGTTGGATCACTGATTCGATGGACGTGAGTTTGAGCAAGCTCCAGGAGTTGGTGATAGACAGGGAAGCCTGGCGTACTGTAGTCCATGGGGTTGCAGAGAGTCAGACATAACTGAGCGACTGAACTGAACTGAATAGGATTGTACAATCATCACTGATGTCCATTTCCAGAATTTTTTTTTATTATCTCAAGTAGAAATTCAGTACCCATTAGATAATAACTCCCCATTCCCTCTATTCCTTCCCTGTCTCCTAGCTCCCAGCAACCCCCTCTGTAACCTCTGTGCAACCTTCTATGTCTATGGATTTGCCTATTCTAGGTATGTCATGTGAGTGGAATTATATATTTGTCCTTTTGCGTCTCCCCAGTACTTTATTCTTTTTTAAAATGTTTAATACAAGGATTAATTGATTTATAATATTGTGCTGGTTTGTGCCATACATCAACATGAATCAGCCACATGTTACAGCATGTGGGATCTAGTTCCCTGACCAGGGATCCTGACATGGGAGCCCGGCATTGCGATTGCAGAGTCTTAGCCACTGGACCACCAGGCAAGTTCTTGCACTTTCTTTAATACCCAACCCCTTCCTTTGGCCTGCAAGAGTTGGGTTGCATGACTTTGGCCTTGGGGTGTCCCTGTTCCCATCAAATCCCCAAACAAAACTAACAAGTCACTCTTCCTGGTCATGCTGAGCAGGGCTGGGAGGACACCCTGCCCTGCATTTTCCTCTCTGCCTTTGAGTCCAGCTGTTCTCACCCATGCCCTCTGCAGCCCTGGCTGCTCTTGCTCCAGGTGGCGGGGAGCATAGAGGGCGCCATGAGCCTCAAGTTTGTCTCAGCAACCCCCAGAGAGTAGGGTCCACATTCCTTGAGCAGCTCCAAGGGGCCCACCCAGTGTGAGGTCAAAAGCTTAATGAGCAAGTTGAGGTTCAGTAGCAGAAGCCCTGACTTGAGGTGAGTTGGAATCAGACCAGCCCTGTGGGACCGGAACAACCTGATGGAACCTGAGGCCTGTAGGCACCTTGTCTGTCCAAGTGGGTGAAGTCAAGGAGATGCTGGGGAAGATGCAAAATGTTGCTAAGTTTCCACCCTCTGCTTCTCCTCCCTCATCCTAACACACACAGAAACACACACACTTGCTCACACACAGACACTCATGCACACCTGCCTCAGGGACTTATGTTTTTAAGGCCTGAGGTGAGAGGTTTACTCCAGCTATTAATCAAAAATGTGTTCTAGAAGACCCTGGGGGCTGTGAACAGTGGGATCAAAGGTGGCCCCGAGAGGGAGAGAGGGATTTTTTCCCCAACTTCCTAGAGGGGACAGCGCTGCTCTGGCCCTTCAGCACACTGGGGACAGTCCCCGGAGGCCTGTGGGCAAGGGCTGCGGTGGCCCTTGAGGTGGGGAGCCTTGAGGGCCTGTGCTTCCCTGAGGGGGTGCGGGGGAAGGGAAGAGCGGGGGAGAGGAAGGACTGGCAGCTTGTTGTTGCATGACCGCCCCCCCCAACCCCGCCCCGGGGACTCTTCGGTGGCCTTCCATCAACTTTGCCCTCAGTGGGAGACCAGACAGTAAATCCGCTTTGTCCTCAGACGCAGAATTTATTTTCTTTCTTCACTTTCATTCTGAAGCTGATTTTTCAATATTGAGAATTCTCTACCTGCCTTTCCTCCAGCCCCCTTGGTTAGGGGAGTGCACAGCTGCCTCTGTTGGGCAGGGGGTTCCGGGCAGGAGTGGAGGAGCCCCATGGAGTCCCAGTTCTTTAAAACTGGAGGGATAAACGAGTCTCCTCATGGGTTTGTGGAAATACTTAAATGGGAAAAAGTTATATGTGCGTGTATGATAAGTATGTGTAAACATACATTCACCACATATGTATGTATGTGTATGTACGTGTACCATGTATAGACCATCTGTGAATGTTTGAGGCTTAGCATGGCACCCAGCATATCATAAGCCCTAAATGTTACTATTGAACTTTATCATCACCTGGGACTTTCCCTAATGGTTGGAGTTCTGTGCAGGGTGTCCGAGTAAATGGAGTGTGACAACGAGATAAAGTGACTTTAAAATCTCTTAGCACTCACATATCCAAGTGAGTGTGGAGCAGGCAGTTACCTAGAAACCTTCATTCATTCATTCATTCCTTCAGGAAGTCATAGAACAGGGTGGATTACATTCTCTACACGTTCACAAGCACCAATCTCAGATGGCTGTCTGCACCATGGAAACCATGGTTGCTCAGGCTGATTCATGTTTCCAACTTTTGCAAACACTTTCACTC
Source organism: Cervus elaphus (assembly GCF_910594005.1). NCBI lineage: Eukaryota > Metazoa > Chordata > Mammalia > Artiodactyla > Cervidae > Cervus > Cervus elaphus. The sequence goes on from NC_057841.1 coordinate 36,575,211, forward strand.
TTTCGGGCTTCCCTGGTGGCTCAGATGGTAAAGAATCTGCCCGCAAATGCAGGAGACCTGGGTTCAATCCCTGGGTCGGGAAGATGTCCTGAAGAAGGAAATGGCAGCCCACTCCAGTATCCAGTATTCTTGCCTGGAGAATCCCATGGACAGAGGAGTCTGGCAGGCTACAGCCCATGGGGTCGCAAAGAGTTGGACACGCCTGAGAGACTTCACACAACACCCACCTCTTACTTAAAGGGAAAGCGGAAGCTCTCCGATGAGAACTGTCACCTTCCCAGTCTCTTCCGGACAAACCTGCTCCCCTGAGCTCGCCTCACCCCTGCTTTTCCCTGTGGAGAAGTCCCTCCCCGCTGCTCATTTTGTTTCCAGCCCAGGAAGCCAAGCTGCCCTCTCTTGGTTATTTAAACTTTCCCCGACAACTGGCTTTAAACACCCTCAAGTCTTTCAACACAACAACAGAAAAGAACAAAAAAAGTGCTGAACCTGACTTCTTTCTTTAACTCACTGTCACCAGCACGCTCCCCAGGTATCACCAACACACCCAACTGATGAGACAGCCTCTACCCTGGTCGGGAGGGGAGAAAAACAATGCCTGGAGTTCAAAGCCAGGAAGACAAGGTCAGAGCTTGCCAAGAATTCAAGTTTGGTTTGATGAGGGTATCTCAGGTGGGGAGTGGAATCAGGTTATGACAGATCAGTTCAAAGAGCTGGACACGACTGAGCCACTGAACAACAATGTTGGATCAGAATCCCACAGTCCAGGCTGGGTGGAGATGGCAAGGTGAGGGGACCGAAAAATCTTTAGGGACAAACGGGTGATGCTTTTCACAAAACAGCTGTCTTGCGGGGGAGGTTTCCGTAGGAAACACTTTGCTTGGGAGGACAGTCGCCTGAGAGTAAAGAAATGCCAAGATAGACAGTGAAAGGGCCCCGTCTTGTGACTTGTGACTTCAGGCAGTAAGGTGTAGTTTCACTTCCCTCTGTCCAAGCTGAGTGCGGGTAGAAGGTTTGGTTCTCAGCCTCAAACTTCTGCCCTAGCTCCTTCCTCCTATTCAGGACTCCACTTCTCAAAAAAAACAAAAACAAAAAAAAAACAAACAAGAAACAAACAAAAATCTCTTCTCTGCCTGCTGATGCCCCTTCCTCCCCTCCTACTCATTCCTGCAACCTGCCTTGGGAAGCAGGACTCACTGAGTCAAGCCTGGATGCCACAGAGGCCTCATTATCTCCCCATCCAGTACTGGAGGTCAGTGCTTGGGGATAATTTGGGTTTAAAGAAGCAGCAAGGCACCCAGTGCCCATCTGCCACCTCTCCCAGATCTTGGGTCCCCAAAGGGCAGCCAGCACCAGTGTCTGCCCAGCAGTGGGGACAAGAAAGGAGCGACTCCCTGGGGGTGAGTGGGGGAGAGTCAGTGAGTGAAATGCCAAGGGAATCAGGAGGACACTTCCGGCTGGAACAAAACAGACGGGCTGGGAGCATGAAATGGAATCAGCACACGCTGCAGTGTTGCAAAAGACACTTTCTTGTCATCTCTCCGAGTCTCCTGAGATCTGAACTCATGGCTAAGGTCCATCGTGGGCAAGAGCAGGCGGTCTCATCCCTTGCCTCTTACTCCAAGCTCCGCAGCCCAGGGCCTGGCTGGTCTGACTCAGGCCAAGCTGGTAAGTGAGCCTGGAACGCCGCGTGAAAGTGACCCAGCGGCCAAGCGCAGTGCAGGCTTTGCTTCGGGGGTTCAGTGAGCAGAAGGCCCTTCCTTGACAATATCCATGCCCCCACCTCAGTCTCAGGGGGTAAAGTGCTGGCTTCAGGTCTTCTTTATTTTTCCCTCTTTAGCCTTTAGGAAAGTGACCTTGTGCAGGAAGGGGGAGGTGCTAGGAGAGCATCTGAAAGTCAGGGTGAAACAGGACTCCCAGGTGTCACTGGGCTTCTCCAAACTCTTTCTAAGAGGTGACTGACCCCCTTCCAAGAGGTGACCACCTGCTCGGCCTCCACCAGGTAAAGATTTTCAAGAGCTGGGCCCTGTACCCCACCGCACTCCTTCATATCCACCTTGCTCTGGCCTCCACCACCATCCTCTTCTCCCCCCGGCTGGTGGCCGAGGCAGGTGGCTCCTTACTGTGTCTCTGCTCTGCAGCCCCAGCCCGCCCCTACTCGCCTTGCTCAGAGCTGTTCCATTTCCCCTGGATTTCTAGGGAGCTCATCCACGCTCTACACCCCTGACCTTAGATAGCATGGCCTCCTGGTCCTCTGAGGGACCATGTAACCCAGCTGCACCCCAGGGCTCTAGCAGCCAGCTGCCCCATGGGATGGGGCTCGTCTCATTGGACTCACAGGGCCTCTGGTGATCCCTCCACCTCCACCCTCTGCCCGCTGCCCTCCCATCACCCAGCTCCTCTGAAGGGTCAGGAGCAGACCTGCCTTTACCCAGCTGCCTGAGCACAACAGTCAGAGAGGTGTCCTTCCTCCACACTTGTGCCTTGGACACAATTTGGTGAGTGAAACTGTGGCTGAATCCCAGCCTCCCAGCACCTCCTCAGCTGGGCACCTGGGCAGGGTACAGCCACACAGCTGTGCCCTCCATGGAGACGCCAGGTCACCTACCCTGGGGACCCAAATGAGTCGGTGTACCTTCTTTCTCTGGCCCTAGATGTCATATCTTTGCTCCAATAGCTTCCCCTACAGAGCAGGACTTTTTATTTTTTGCTAACTCAGTTCAGTTATAAAACTGATGATGGCCATTTATGGAGCACCTACAGGTGTTTCTTGTAGCATCTCATTTGATCCTCCCGAACCCCTCTGATGGGAGGTATTAAGGCCCCCTAGCAGGCCAGCACCCTTCAGTGGCTGGCTGGAGGTCCCCTGGTTTGCTGGCCCCAGAGTCTCCTTTGCTCCTTTGCTTTCCTCTCCCAGGGTTGCCCCCTCTGGACTTTCAACTGGCTGCTGCTGCTGCAAGTCATCCTTTCTGATCTGGGCCCTCCTGTTTCTGGCTGCTGCTCTTCCCAGAAAAATCTCTCTTGCCTATTGTCTCCCCTAGAAAACTGCTCCTGCCTCTTTCTAATGGGCTTCCCTGGTGGTTCAGACGGTAAAGCATCTGCCTGCAATGCAGGAGACCCAGGTTCCATCCCTGGGTTGGGAAGATCCCCTGGAGAAGGGAACAGCTACCCACTCTGGTATTCTGGCCTGGAGAATTCCATGGACAGAGGAGCCTGGGGGAGCTACAGTCCTTGGGGTCGCAATGAGTTGGACACAACTGAGCGAGCATGTGTCAAGCATCATCACATGCTGAGAACAACCTGCCTGGAGGGTGACTCTTTCGTGATGGTTTATTTGATGCAACCAATGTTTACGTGGCAAACTGCACATGCCAGGTGCTCTGCTGGGTGCGTAGGGGTATGGCCGCAGATACCGTTCCCTCATGATCCCTGTGGTCTAGAGTGACAGTTAATGACCATGAAAGGGCCTCTCTGCACCTCTGATGAGGGCTCAAGTGCTGTAAATGACGCTTGGGGGCTGAGGCACGAATTGTCTCCAACAGCTCGAAGCCCCTAAGCCATTCCTTGGCTCTACCTTGTGAAGTGGGTCTCGCCGCCAGCTGATAGCCTGCCCGAGGTGAACTTGGCTGCGCCTCAGAGCAAAACAAATGTGCATTTCCTAGCCACACACTGACCGGAGCGACAGCAGCTAAGGAACATGTGGAGCAGAGGGGCAAAGAGAATTTGTGTTAATTGTACCGCCTTGTGGAAAAGCCACACACATGTGCACAATGAGAAGCTGATGGATTGAACGCTGGCGGACACTCACCCAGACCATATTACCCTCACTGTGATCTTCTTACTTTTCTTTTCTTGATTGTTTTTTATGCGGGCCATTTTTAAAGTCTTTATTGAATTTCTCACAATATTGTTTCTGTTTTGGTTTTGGTTTATTGGCCACGAGGCACGTGGGATCCTAGCTCCCCAACTCGGGATGGAACCCGTACTACCTACATTGGAAAGTCGTCTTAACCATTGGACCACTGAGGGAGCCCCCTTAATTCTTAAATTTTTTTGGCCCTGGTCATGTTACTGCAGGAGACACAGTTTCAATCCCTGGGTTGGGAAGATCCCCTGGAGATGGGAATGGCTCCCCACTCCAGTATCCTTACCTGGTGAAATCCATGGACAGAGGATCCTGGTAACTACAGTCCATGGGGTTGCAAAGAGGTGGACATAACTGAGCAACTAACACACAGACACACAGACATACACACACACGTTACCCTCACTGTGGTTGTCAGCTTACTTTTTTTTGGCTGTGCCACACCGCATGTGAGATCCTAGTTCCTGATCAGGGATCAAACCTGTGCCCCCTCCATTGGAAGCATGGAGTTTTAGCCACTGGACCACCCGGGAAATCGGGAAGTTCCCTCTTCTGCTTACATTTCAAAGCCTCTTAGCTCACCTGTTGCAGAAGCACATTTCCGCAAAAGCCCACAGTCCCCCAGAGCCCAGAACTCTGTCTCATGTCAGCTATGAAGGCTGCTCACACCCGAGATGGTGGCGGTCTGCACTTTGGGACTCCAGATTCATTGTCCCAGCTGCACAGAAGGGACAGTGGCCACTGGGGGGAGTGTGGAAAGACCCCACCTCAACTGAGAGGCCTCAAGTACAGCAGGTCTGGAGTGACACCTGAAGTCACCTGGCTCTGGCCTCTCCACTTTCTCAGCTTCTCTGTTTTGATCCCTGCTTGAGACAGCACACAGCTGGTTGGGCTTGCGATTTGGACAGACCTGGCTAGGAAACCTCCTGTCTTGGCCACTTCATGGCTGGGTGACTGGGGGAAAGTAAAGTCACCTTTCAGAACCTCAGTTTCCTCATCTCTGAAACAGGTGCACGACACCTGCTTTTTAGAGTTTGTCTGTTAAGGGTTAAATAAGAACATGGACTTTTAAGTGCCAAGCACAGGGCTGGCAGGGGCTGTGTGCTTGGTGAATATTCAGTCCCTTTGACAAACATTGTGTCCAAGGGATTAGCTGTGTCTGGTGGCTCAGATGGTAAAGAATCTGCCTGCAATGCAGGAGACCTGTGCTGGGAAGATCCCCTGGGGAAGGGAATGGCTGGCTACCCACCCCAGTATTTTTGCCTGGAGAATCCCATGGACAGAGGAGCCTGGTGGACTACAGTCCATGGGGTCTCAATAAGTTGGACACGACTGAACGAATGTAGTAGAAGTTCTGGCTTCTCACCAAGCTGTCCAGGTGCCCCGGTAAGGAGTCCTCGATTTCATCCTGTCTTCTTGATCTTCACTCATTAAACCAAACAAAGGCTCTAACTTGCCCACCTTGTCCCCTGTGTGCCAGGCTGATTTCTGAGTGGCAATTTCTGACCCTGTGGTCTTGGGCATTCCAGGTCCCTCCCGGGCTGTCCCGCGTCTGGAGCAGCCGTATTGTTGGGGCAGTCCCTGCAGAGAACAGTCTCATGGCACCTGGAGAGGTTGCCTTCAACTTGCCCCCAGTGGTCCAGCCTCTGGGAACCTCTCAGGGGCAAGCCCTGGGGTCCCTGCTGTCACCTGAGTTTCTGAACCCGGAGTAAGACACATCTTATAAGATGCTACATGGATCTCAAAAATGAAGGTCAGTCTGGAAGCAAAATGGAGATCTATTCATCATAACGTCCCGAGGCCATGACCGTACAGCTCCCCCACTCTGGTAAGAGGGATCCATGCTCCAGCACCCTCAGCGACCCTGACCCTCCACCATTGCAATGTCCCACCCGTGCATGGACCCAAGAACCTGAGATACAGACCTCACCTCCGTGTAGCGGCCCTAGTCAACACCCAATACAGCGATGCCTGTAAGCCGGCTCTGCGCTTGAGACCTACAATCAGTTTAATGGTAGCTTCATCCACTTAAACATCTCTGGCCACACGTATCCCCAGAAAGGTAAGATGAAGCATAAAGGTAAACAGGTGTCAAAACTAACTCTCAGTGAGAGACTGGCACTGTTCCTTTTGGTGTTCAAAACCATCTATATTACCTCTGTTTTAGACAACCCTGTACATGAGTAGTATCTTATTTTCAGGCAGAAAAAATTTATTCCCTATGCTTGTATTAGGGCTTCCCCAGTGGCTCAGCTGGTAAAGAATCTGCCTGCAATGCGGGAGACCTGGGTTCCGTCTCTGGGTTGGGAATAACCCCTGGAGAAGAGAACAGCTACCCACTCCAGTATTCTGGCCTGGAGAATTCCATGGACTATAGTCCATGGGTTCGCAAAGAGTCGGACATGACTGAGCAACTTTCACACACATGCTTATCTGGAGGAATTGTACCTCTCAGATTTTAATGCATACAAATGTCCATGGAACCTTGTTGAGATGCAGACTCTGCATGTGTCACAAGGCCCCAGGGGATGCTGACGATGCTGGTCCTCAGACCACACTTTGAATAGCAAGATGGAACTAGGAGATGATACACAGTACCATCCTCACCCAGTGTGTCTTCAAGGTTCAGCCAGCCCTGTGTTTGCAGACTTTCTAGAATATCTATTTAGAAGTCTTGATGCAGTGTGGGTTGTCAGAGCTAGCACTCCCTGCTTGGGCAGTAAGAGGACCATGCCCTTCAATTATTATTTTCTTACAGCTTTTTGGCTCATCTCTTGCCTTGAACTTGCCCTCCTGGAAGCCACGTTTACATTAGTGTTGACAATATGTGACCCAGACTTATTGTGTGGATGTTTCTTCCCCCATTGGGCCCTCAGCAGGGACCTGGCCAGCAACTGTCCCGACAGCCCCCAGATGAACTCAGGCTGCCTCTGGAGGAGGGGAGACCCTGGGCTGCTCCCCCAGAAACCCTTCTCTTCAAAGAACTCCTTCTATTGCTGGACAGATACTGCAATTAATGGGTAACGAAACTACTTGGCTCAAACCTGCTCTGTCCCAGCCCGCCCCGCCTCCTCACGTGCAGATTGCAAGGGAGAAGAGTAGGCTTCAGGGAAAATGAGATAGAGGCAGCCAGGGTGTGGGGGGTGAGGGCTGGCCATTCAGCACTGCACCGGAAATGTCTGGGAGACAGTTCAGCAGTGAGGGCAGTAAACAGAACTATGTGCTGCTGGGGTGTGCAGGGGACTGGCACCTTCTGCCACCCCTGTGCCCGCATCAGCAAAGCAGGGTCGTGCTATGGAGGAGTTTGTGTAGGGTAAGGGGTGGCCCCAAATGGGCCTGCTGGGTGGACCAGAAAGAGCAGAGGAGTTTCTGATCAGGAAAAAAAGCCAAGGAAAATAAACAGCTTTGTGTTGTGTGTGGGTTGCATCTTCGAGGGTAGGTTTGACTGAGGAGGGGGGCTGCGGGTACAAGGGAAAGGAAGGACCCTGCTAAGTGTCACTGGGCTGAGGTTCCAAGGCTTTTAGGGGGCAGAAGACTGGCTTAGGGATAGGCCAGCTGCTTTGCTGGCTTCCGGCTCTAACAAGATTTCACAGTCAGGCCATCAGAAGAGAGGCACCCCGGGTCCACCAGGCCAGGCTGGGGAAACTAAGTCAGGTAGAGCAGCTTCCTGCTGTCCTGAGGGGTACGTGGCTGTGGTGGGCTTCCCCACACATATGGCCTTGGGGAGAACTGCAGGGGCTTCAGGCAGCCCTTCAGGGAGCAGGGCCTGCAAGGGGCCTGAACTTGCCCCTGTGGTGGAGGATGGAAGGGGGCAGAGCCTCAGGATCTTCTAGAATAGTCTGCCTTCTCTCCACACAGCTCAGGCTGCCCCCACGACTCTGCACCAAAGGCCGAGGATGGGAAGTGACTGAAAGGCACCAAGTCACAGGGAGGCTCCAGCAGTGACCCTGGTTCTCCTTTCCCTTCAGAAAACTCATGAAATGGACAAGAAAAAAAAAGGGAGCTCTGGAGAACATCTTTCATTCTAAGCCTCCCTCCCAACTAAATTAAAACCAATAAACTCCTCACTTAACAGATCCACAGGTCAAAATAAACTTTTAAATAATCTTAAAAAAAATAGACACACAACTTCGTAAGTCTACCTCCTAAATGCCAAAATCCAAACTGCCCCAAACCGAAGAATGTTATCCTGACTTTAAGACAGGGGGAGGACACAGGGTGTAGCCCAACACACATCTGGGTTGGTGGCCCATGTCACCCACTGGACATCCCCCCAAGCTTGGCAGGAGACTCAAGATGGATGGATAGCAGGGAGCCACCTGCAGGCAATTTCTAGATGCTAGTGACCTGGCTTCTAAGTAAGGCCTTTCACCAGCAGGCCCTCACTGCAGAATTTCCCTGGTGACTCAGATGATAAAGAATCCACCTGCAATGCAGGAGACCTGGGTTCAATCCCTAGGTCAGGAAGATCCCCTGGAGAAGGGAATGGTTACCCACTCTAGTATACTTGGCTGGAGAATTCCATGGACAGAGGAGCCTGGCGGGCTACAGTTCATGAGATTGCAGAGTCAGACATGACTAAGTGACTAACACTTTCAACTAGTATTTGACAAATCGGACCAAAAAGGTCATGTTCATCGTACCTCCCGACAAAATCATCTCACAACTGAACGCAGTTAAGGAAATCTGTTTGCAAAATATTCAGGACTAAACTTGGTTACATGTCCTGTTTGCTCTCTCCCCCGCCACTCCTTGAATTCCTCCAACCTGTGACTGTCAGATTCTTTCAAACCCTACTAAGTAAAGCTGGGTACACTCTGTTCCCCCATCATCCCTTCACTGGGATGAGAAGCTCCGAATCTGTGTGTGGGATTGAGGTGGAGCTGGTGGCAGATGCATCCATAATGCATGGTGAGGGGTGACTGCTGAGACTTACGTGTCTATACATACACGGGTATAGAAATCATAAAATATTTTAATTCTCTTTTTACAGGGCCACAGGCTTCCTTGTGTCAGGTGAATCCCAGCAGGCACCTCTCTCTAGCAGCTACGAGGTGATGACGTGTTGAGAGGCCTCCGTACAGGTTGCCCCAGTAAATCGGTACAAGTTGCAATGAAACCTCTGCACCAACAGCCCTGGGGACATGGTGATGCTAAGAGTTGCTGCCTCTTTGATCGACTCAACCTCAGTTCAAGACGCAGTTTGTCCCAGCTGTCAAAAAGTCTCAAAACACCAATCATGCATCTTACCCCTATTCTGGATTTTATAAAACACTTTATATATATATATATATATATATACATATAGATATAGATAGATAGCACAAGAAATGTGCCTGCGATGCACTCTAACATAGAGCACAGGAATACACACCACGGAGCCCAGCCCCAGCCTGTCCACAGGAGAAAAGTGCAAAGGTTCGATGCACACACAAGGTGTGACAGTGGAAAGGTACCCAGTGCCGCACACCAAACCTTTCCACGCAGCCCGTCTGACAGTCGCCTCTGTCCCGTTAGTGGTAATGGGAGCAGGAACAGAAACTATATGATTTTCTATGGGCAGAGGATATCCATCTGGTATGGAGAGAGTGATGGTTATCCAGAGATTAATCTAGAAATAACTGCCGAAGGTCAATATGACTCCAGGCTGGGGTCCGCAGGTGGGGCTGGCTTTGCAGGTGGAGGCTGATTCGGCATCTCTCAAACACACAGACTCTCACACTTCTCCAAACACTCCTCCAAGGGAAAGTGCACTTCCAACAGCAGCTACAAAAATAGATTGGCACGCTCTTTCGATACAGTGAGGGAATCTTCTAGAAGCTTTCCCCCTACTTCCACGAATTCTCTTCCCCGATCTGCTCTAGGACTTCGCACTCTGAGTTGGAACGGGTCTGGAGAGAAGGCCCTGGACCACGCCTGCAAGGGCTGGGTGTGGCTGCGAGGGAGTCCCAGAAGGGCCTCATGCTCCTGCTGGGGGGAGCCATCTTCTGAACGGGTCTCCCCTTCCTGGTTGAGCAGTAATCAGCTCACTGCCCATCTCGTCTGGCCAGACGGAAGACTCCCTGAAAAGTTCCCGGTACGGCTTCTGTACAGAAACAAATGTTGACAGGAAAAAAAGTTTGCTATGTCGAGTTCTAGTTTTGCATTTCCAGTAGTATGATGCTACCACTCGGGGCTCAGAAGAAATGGTCCCTGGCCCTCCCAGGAGGCCTGTGCTAGGAGCTCTGGACCAGGCGTCTGTAGTGAGGCATAACTTCGTGCTCTGGGAGGTGAAGGGCAAACTCCAAGGCCACCAGCACTGGGAACTCAAAGGCGATCAGTTCTCGTCGATTCAGCCGGAACTTCTCTTCCAGTTTCTGCAACAAAATGTAAGAAAACCAAAAGCCTTTTAGCCTTGAAATAAAAATCCTAGGTTTTCTCCATGTGTAGCCTCTGTATCCATCAGCCAGCATTTATAGAGAAACCTGTTATGGGCAAGACCATGGAGGAAGAAAGGGAGGCGTCAGCTGTGTTTCCTGCTCGCAGTCCTAGGTCAGAAGGACTCATACCTCCTGAGGATCCACAGGCTGCCGGGAGTCTGGCATACATCCCACAACTTCATTTAATCCCTCAATAATCTTACGATGTCAGTGGTTTTTAAAATTATTTATTTATTTATCTGGCTGCCCCAGGTCTTAGTTGCAGCATGTGGGATCTAGTTTCCTGGCCAGGGATGGAACCACAGCCCCTTGCTGTGGGAACATGGAGTCTTAGCCACTGGACCACCAGGGAAGTCCCTGAATAAACTGAATTTTAAAATAGGCATTCGTATAACTGTCCAAGAAGATCAGTGTTTCCTTGCTTTGATGACATTCTACTTTAAAAGCAAGGACATCAAAAAGTCTACAAACAATAAATGCTGGAGAGAGTGTGGAGAAAAGGGAAAGTTCCTACACTGTTGGTGGGAATGTAAACTGGTACAACCACTATGGTGAACAGAACGGAGGTTCTTTAAAAAACTAAAAACAGAGCTACCATTAGACCCAGCAATCCCATTCCTGGGCATATACCCAGAGGAAACCATAATTCCAAAAGATAGATGCATCCCAGTGTTCACTGCAGTGCTGTTTACAATAGCTAAGACATGGAAGCAACCTAAATGTCCATCAGCAGAGGAATGGATAAAGAATTGGTACACATATTCAATGGAATATTACTTAGCCATAAACAGAAGGAAATAATGCCATTTGCAGCAACATGGGTGGGCCTAGAGATTGTCTTATTGAGTGAAGTTGGACAGAGAAAGACAAGTAACACATGATATTGCTTGTACGTGGAATCTAAAAAAAAATGGTACAAATGAACATAAGTTCATTTGTACAAAATGTACATTATGTACAAAACAGAAATAGAGTCACAGGTGTAGAAAACAAACCTATAATTGCTGGGGGAGAAAGGAAGGGAGTCATACAGTGGGAGATTTTGATTGACATATACACACTACTGCGTATAACAGATAAATTACAAGGACCTACTGTATAGCACAGGGAACTCTGCTCACTGATTCTATAATGGCCTGTATGCAAAAAGAATCTAAAAAAAGAGTGGATACTATATATGTGGGGGCTTCTTAGGTGGCGCTAGTGGTAAAGAACCCGCCTGCCAATGCAGAAGACATGAGCGATGCAGGTTTGATCCCTGGGTCGGGAAGATCCCCTGGAGGACAAAATGGCAACCCACTCCAGTACTCTTGCCTGGAAAATCCCATGGACAGAGGAGCCCGGTGGGCTACAGTTCACAGGGCTGCTAAGAGTCAGATATGACTAAAATGACTTAGCATGCACACATGCACAAACTATGAATATGTATAACTGATTCACTTCACTGTACATCTGAAACTAACACAACATTGTAGGTCAACTATACCCAAATAAAAATTTTTTTAAAAGTAGAAGAAAGATATTACCACTCAGTCAAGCCCACGCCCTTCCCCAAAAAGGAGGTGGCTGAGGTCACAGGAGGCCAAGGTGTGTTGAGCCAATGTGACTGATGGACACTGTTGGTCACCATGCCCACAAGACCCCTGGCCATCATAGTGGCTTCTGTGGCTTTTGAGAATAACCTCATCCCTCTTGGTGCCTGAGTATGGATTTTTATGGCCAGACCCAATACTAGGGATCTTCAGTCTTATCAAAGGGACCCATCTCTCTGTTCTAAGACAGCCCAAGATGTGGGGTCTGACATTTGCTTCTGCAGAAGGGCCGACATCATGGTCCTGGTCCCTCAGCTGGTACTAAGGATCAGAATTCTCCCAGGCAGGGTCACCAGTCAGGCTTTTCTGAGAGACCAATGCTGGCCTGGAGCACATGCTCCCACTCCAGCCAATCAGGACTCAGGCGACTTACGTCAATTAAATGCTTGACTTCAAGCTTTTTGAGGTCACTTCCGATTTTGGCCGCTAAGAGCACGCAAGCGCCGGCACAAAGCTTCCGGTTCTGTTTGTTCAGTTTTCCCTTAAGGGCGAGCTTCTCAAAGTAGACAAAGGCCATGGCCACCGTGGGCTCCTCGAGGCCACAGTCCTCCTGGGCGAGCTTCCGCATCTCTCGTTTCAGGCTACAGAAAGGTGGGAAAGAGGGAAGAGTCTTGTTAGAATGTGGAGTTTCAGGGGACTGTAAAGAAAAAGACTATCCTGTTTCGAAAGCATCTCCTCTTTCTCAATCACAAAAGGGTTATGTGGAATGGGAGTCGATCTCTATAAGCAAGATAGTTATATGTTGCCAACACACTTAAGAGATCAAACCAGTCAATCCTAAAGGAAATCAACCCTGAATATTCATTGGAAGGACTGATGCTGAAGCTGAAGCTACAATAGTTCGGCCACCTAATGCAAAGAGCCAACTCATTGGAAAAGACCCTGATGCTGGGAAAGATTGAGGGCAGGAGGAGAAGGGGGCGACAGAGGACGAGATGATTGGATGGCATCAATGACTCAAGGGACATGAGTCTGAGCAAACTCTGTGAGATAGTGGAAGACAGGGAAGCCTGGTGTGCTGCAGTCATGGGGTTGCAAGGAGTCGGACACGACTTAGTGACTGAACAACAAGAGACTTAAGTTGCTGGGACTTTGAACCCTTCTGTGTTGGTCAGGCTGTATAGACCATGTCAGGTCTGGACCATGGTGAACTCAAGTGGATGGCTGAGGGTGTCGAAATGGAATAGAGTCCGTTCACAGTGACAGGAGGAAACAAAGGTCATTCCAGAGAGATAGTCACTGAGATAAACTAGGTACTTGGTATCAGGTCTGCTGAAGATCACTTATGGCCACTAACTATGGCAGAAGAGGGGTTCAACTAAGAGTGCAGCAACCAGGAGAGGGAGGCCCACAAGGTAAGGGACATATGTATACCTATGACTGACTCATACTGGTGTATGGCAGAAACCAACACAAGATTGTAAAGCAATTATCCTCTAATTTGTTCTTGTTCAGTTGCTCGGTCATGTCCGACTCTTTGCGACCCCACAGATTGCAGCATGCCAGGCTTCCCTGTCCTTCACCATCTCCCGGAACTTGCTCAAACTCATGTCCATTGAGTCGGTGATGCCATTCAACCATCTCATCCCCTGTCGCTCCCTTCTTTCCTACCATCAGGGTCTTTTCCAATGAGTCAGCTCTTCTCATCAGATAGCCAATATTAAAAATAAATAAATTTTTAAAAAAAGAGTGCAGCAACCAATCTTCTTAGGAGAGTTGCCCGGCCAGCAGACCAAGTATGAATACTTAATTTTTCTCACTTCTTGGCTCGGAACATGCCAGAATCAAATCAGTATTAGGATATGTACTCACATGTACATTGGCACATGTTCCAACACTGTATTTGTGTATAGTTTAGCCTCCATTACCATACACACACACACACACACACACACACACTGAAATCTTGCTGTCCTGGCACACAGTCACCACAACACAGGTTAGCTTCTCTCCAGCCCAGCAAGACCCACAAATGTGGGTCACCGCAAGGCCGATCCAATCTGCTGCAGGGGAAACTGGGGCCTGATTTTGCTTTGGCTTTTTTTGCTGATGAATTATAGATAGGGCTTGGCTGTCATCGCTGGGAGGATGACTGTGGGTAGAGGGTTATCTCAAACCCTGTGATGCCAGCTCTTTTCTGTTTTGCCTGCATTTAAGGAAGCTGGGGACCGAACGTTTCCTATTCTGAGTTTTCCATAACATAAATCTTACTGAACTGTGAGCCAGAGAGCGTATGAAATGATTCCTTCATGAGCAACCTCCTCCCCCATGCCCAGATCCTTGTCAGCTCGTGTCCAGCCTCCCTCGGCTCTCACACTTCCGGGCGCTGGTCAGCCAACTTCGGACGAGCCTCTTTAATTAGAGCTGAACATGACCTGTTTCACTTCCCCAGAACAACAGGAGAGCCAGCATACAAAGCATGACCTCATGGTATGCTGGGGGAGGGGCCTGGGGGAAGTCCAGGTGGGGGCCCAGCCCCAGAGTGTGTGTCCGACTCTTTGCGACCCTCTGGACTGCAGCCGGCCAGGCTCCTCTGTTCGTGGGATTTTCCGTCCCCACCTACCTCCGAATTTTGCTGAGTGTTAACTTAATGTGAGGGAACTTCTCCTTGAAGGTCTCGTTCATGTCCTTCTTGAGATCGGAGGGCTTCACGTAGTCAATCACTGTGGTCTGAAACAGATCGGGTCACATGAGTCACTACTTAAAATATGGGTCATGGGTCATAATCACATGCAAGTCACAGCCAACTTCTAACACCCTCACCACCAGCAACGGGGAACCCAGGCCTGAGCCACCTTGAGGGCTCTGCCAGACGCAGGAGCCCGTCAGGGCAGGACCCCTTCAGGTGGATGGAAACGAAAGCCCAGACATCAGCAGGACCCGGCGACATTTAGAAACCCTGGCCGCCAGAGTCACTGCCTGGCAGGCAGTCACGAGGTTTGTGATGATGTGAGCAGGTTCAAGCAAAGAATCTCCATCTTTCATTGGGTGCCAAAGCCAGGTGAGCTCCCAGCGAGGATTCTCCAGGGGCTGGAGGTGGGATGGGGGATGACTGGATCTCACCCAGTGGCAACCACAGCAGCTCTGCTGTTTTCTGTCTTATATGTAGATATGTGCAATGCTCCTTTCCACGTTTTTTTTTGGTATGTGGGATACTAGTTCCCTGATCAGGGATGGAAATTGGGCCCCCTGCTGTGGAAGCAAGGAGTTTTAACCACTTGAACTGCCAGGGAAGTCCCAGCACAACACTTCTCTTGAAAGAAGCCTCCCACTGCCTAAAGAAGTTTGCAAGTGCCTTCCAGCCACCCTAACCTTATGGAGGGGGAAACAGAGGGTCAGAGAGGTGACCAGGCTTGTCCCCACTGAGGAAAGGCGCACTGCTTTCCTGTTCTGAATCAGACTGAAAGAGCAGTGGTTAGTAGCAGCCGGGAGCAGCTTCAGGCTGCTGAAGGTGGGAAGGGTTGGGGACAGAGGCTGGAGGCTCCACATCCAGCGAGTCAGGCAACTTGCAAAAAGTGGCTTAACCTCCCTGAGCCTCGCCCTCCTTTTTGCTGCACAAGATAAGAATACCTGTCGGGCTGCTTCACAGGTTTCTCTCAAAGATCAAACGAAGAGAATCCAATGTATCTAATGCACACTGGAGAATTCTATCGAGGCGACAGTGGGGAGACAGCAGCCAGCTGGGCTGTGCTCCTGTTCCACTGAGTCAGTGTCTAAGGGTGGGCTTGCTCTCAGCACTGTGATCTTGTCCAGGTGGTTTTTATGCAAATCAGATCCTCCTTTGCCTCGCCTTCAATGTTACTTCTGCAGGATCATCTTCCCTAAGTCTCCTGGTGGACTTGCCTAAATTCCAGCCATCACCCTTTGCTATACACTATGGCTCAGATAGCCAATCTCCTTCCAGACGCCACACTGTCCTTCCCGATTCCTTTGCAGCTAGGATTCCACACACAATTCCAGGTCCTCTGGGGGTGACGCACTGGTGTCAGAAAGCAGAGTGCAAGCAGAGGCTGGGCGTCTGTTCTCTCTGCTGCCAAGAGGAGTGATGGTAGAAGCCCTGGAGTCCCAGTTTCCATTTAGTGGGTGTGGACCACAGCAGGGCCGCATGGATCCAGAGTGGGCAGCAGCGGCAGCATCCTGACCGTGGAGGTGGCAGAACTGTCATCTCTGGAGCTGACGGCCGGTGCACATTCCCCTGGTCACCTGGTTCTGCAGTACGGTTTGGGGATCATTCCTGAAATCCCAACTCAGGCTGTTCCATCAGCCTCCCCAGTGATGACAGGCTGTTTAGTACCCTGTAAAACATGCTTTTCTTCTTAAACTAGCTTGAGTGGATGCTGTGCTTCATAACCGAACCAGCAGACCCTGTCTTTGTTGATGGCATTTACCCCTGTTGTAACGGGACATCTTTGGGGGGGGGACATGGGATGACAGTAGAGCTGTTTCCCCTAAAGGCACTAATGTCATCTCTTCACCGCAGCGCTGGGGGCCTCCCATGCCACTTCCTGACCAGCCCTAGCTTTAAAACAACCCAGCGAACAGCAACAACCCAGCCCAGCTTGCAGCCTTAAAGGTGGGGCCAGGAGGGCTCAGGCCATCCCAAGCCTGGACCTCCAGGAGAGGTCCTTTATTTTTATACACAGCCTCACTCTAGCTCTTGGGGGTCCAGAACTAGGGGCTTATTTTTCCCAGCAGCAGGATGAGTGGACATGTATATTTGTTTCCATGCTGGACGCTTGAGAGGAGGGTAGAGGGTAGGCCAGTGAGCTGATGCTATGAGACCCTTGGCTCAGCACTTGGACCCCAGTGAGGACTGCACACGATCAAGCCCTCAAATTCATTTTCTCGGTGGCAGAATTCTGAATCCCAGCTCTGCCACCCGGAGTTGCAGAGGTGGCCTTCTCTGCTGCCTTCTGGGGGAGGTTTCCAGCCACTCGACATCTGGGCACTAGTGCAGGCAGTTTCAGCTCTCTGTGCCTGTTTCTTCCTCTGGCTTCTCTGTCACGTGCTTTATGTTGATGGTTGTAGGGCACCAGGTGTGCAAGCTGCTTGCGATCAGGTGCTTGGGGCACGCAATCGTGGTGGCTGAGTGGGCGGTCCCCAAACCGACAGTCTGCTCCCAGGCCCTTGCTCAGACAGGACCTTGCACACTCAGTGTGCCTATGGTCCACTGTTCCAGACCGGCCGGGCGCCAAGTATGGGAAGACTTGCTCAGAGCCCAGGAAGACCCTGCAGTCAGATTTCAGAGGACGACCGGGGCTCACTGTCCTCAACTCTGGTTCCCTCGAGGGAACACTTTCTGGGAACATAGCAGCTATGGCTCCTCTGCGTGGTCCAGTGTGTCTTGAGGGAGCCGACGACATCCTCTAGAGGCTGACCTCCCCACATTCCCTCCCCTTCCCGAGAGACAGCTGTCTTCTTCCCAGTGATGGGGGTGAGCGAGGGGGCAGTACTCAAGGCTGAGTTGCAGTGTGACCCCAGCCACTCACTTGTTCTGGCTCGTGTGTGTATGGTGTGTGTGTGTGTGCACACACTCAGTCATGTCCAACTTTGCGACCCCATGGACTGTAGACCGTCAGGCTCCTCTGTCCATGGAATTTTCCAGGCAAGAATACTGGAGTGGATTGCCATTGTCTTCTTCAGATCTTCCCGATCTGATTCAGGGATCGAACCCTTGTCTCTTACATTTTCTGCATTGGTAGGCGAGGTCTTGACCACTAGCATCACCTGTGAAGCCCAAGGCTCAAGAGAGAATGAATTAACCAGGAGGCCCACACTTTGTTCCAAGTCTCCTCTCCCTCTAATTGCATGGTTTATGAAGACTCGCACTGTCTGGGTTTTGCCACTGCACATGTGTTCCTAGGAATCAAAGTGCTAGTAAATGGGCTGTGGGCCCCTCCTGGCCTGGGACAGAGCTGGTGGCCACTGCATTCAGTGCCACCAAATTCCTGGCCAGGGGATTGGCCAAGTGCAGGGGTCCTTGTGGCCCCAGCAATGGCCAACAGCTGGGCCAGGCAGGCTACGTGAGGGACAGGCAGTTCCATCCTTGGTGCCCGCAATTTGCAGAGGAGGGGTGAGAGATGGCTTCCATGTGCTTTCTCACAGCTGCCTGGCTGCAGGGATGCTGTGTGTGCACAGATGCAGAAAGAAGAGGGGACGTCAGCTGGGAGGAGGCTACCATCCCAAATGCAGAAGGTCCAGGGGGATGCAATTCGGAAAGGAGCCCTGCTGGGCCTGCCCTGCCGGGGACAGTGGCAGAGTTAGGGGGCCAGCCTGGAGGCTGATGCCTGCACCCCTTCTGAGATAGCAGACAACAGCAGTTAGGCCACAACCTAGTGGCCTAACCTAGCTAGAAGCATCTACCACATCTACCGGAGATGCTGAGACACCTTTGCTTTATTCAGAAACAAAGACTTGACTCATCCTGAGAGAAGGGAGGGAGCCTCCACGGAGGAGCTGAAAGTGGGCCTGGTTCTGGCCCACGGCAGCTACCATGATGCCCCAAGGTGGAGGCCTCTCGGGGTTGGGGTAGGGGGCAAGCAGGGGGGAAAGCGAGGCAGCAGGAGTGTGTCAAGGAGGGCACGTGTGCCCCAGTAGCAGTGCTGGAATGAGGGGCTTGGAGCTGACAGGTTGCTGGTCTGATTCCCAGAGAAACAATAGAAAATGTGCTTCCACCCGGGGCCTGGGAGGGTTCTCCTTCCTTCTGCCTGCATTTCCGAGCCTCACATCTCCCTGGGAATTCTTAAGGCAGTTCTGCAAGACGTGAGCTTGCAGTCGACTTTGCTAGTGCTCACCTTTGGGTCGGAGGAGCCCCTGGGGGCAGGAACATTCCAAAGGAGCCAGGTTCCAGCCGCAGGGCTGCCTGTCACCCGGGAGACATGGGGAGCCTGGGGAGCCGTGTAGCCACCCCTTCACCCTGAACCTCGCTTTCCAGGGCCTGTGACACAGAGGATACAGGCAGTGATGGGTGCAACTCCTTCGACACCTAGAGCCACAGCCTCCACGGCACTCGCCCGCAGTCCACCAGGCTCCGAGCCCAGCTGGGCATCGGAAAGCAGACGTGACGTGCTCGCTAAGGAAAGCGGAGTCCCAGCCCTCCATGAAATCTCTAAAACCACACACGGCCAGGCATTCCAGCTGTTCCCTGCTTACTCCTCTCCCCTGTGCTGTATGCTCTGTGCTCGGCCCCGTCTGACTCTCTGACTCCATGGACTGTAGCCCATCAGGCCCCTTTGTCCATGGGATTCTCCAGGCAAAAATACTAGAGTGGGTTACCATTTCCTCCTCCAGAGGATCTTCTCTGACCCAGGGATCGAACCCACATCTCCTGCATTGGGAGGCAGGTTCTCTTCCATTGTGCCACGAAGGGAGAGGAAAGCAAGTCACAAAGAAACTTCGGGAATGAGTGCACGGACAACACGGCCTGGGGCTGCATTTGTTGCTATTTCTACCCACCGATTCCAAACACAGGATCCTGGATCTAACCTCTGTCCCATCCCCTAAGGTGAGCAGCTCTTCAGGTTCTCTCACTGAAATGAAATGCGTTGCTTCGAGGAGAGCCACACAGGGCAAGCTGCCTTTGTCAGAGTTACACCATCACGTGGACTGGGCAGGTGTGCAAAGCATGTCCGCAGTCGCAGATATGTGACGGGCATTCATGTGGTACCACAGAAACTTCTAGAGTCCTGTCTCCACCCACCTGAGCTGCCACTGGGGAGGTGTGGCCCCTGAGGTCACACATAGCCAGCTCGCATTTGGATGTACTTCTAAACACTCAGTTCTTAAGATGGTGGTTAAAGAGCAGGAGCTGATCCCGTGTGCGCGGCATCACGTTCAAACTCATAGTGTGATAATCGAAAATCTGAGACAAATACAGAGAAGGGGAGCAGATGCTACAACACCTTGGGTGAAACGTAAAACAATGCTTCACAAAAAAACAAAAACAAAAACAATGCTTCACATTAGTTTTACAAGAAAAAGCAGATAAAAAAACCCAAACCACAATACCGATGCAAGCCACCACACAGATAACCCTTGAAAACATAAGTGAGAGAGGCCAGAGGCAAACGACCACATAGTGCATGATTCCACCTTCATGAAATGTCCACCATAGGCAAGTCTATGGAGACAGAAAGTACATTATTGGTTGCCTGGGGCTTAGAGGATGGGGGCGGCTGTTTAGGGCTATGGGGAGCTTTTTTGGGGGATGATGAAAATGTTCTGAAACTGACTGTGGTGATGGTTGCACAGTTTTGTGAGTATACTAAAAACCACTAAATTGTACACTTTAAAGAACTGAGTTGTACAATACATGAATTACTATATAACTAATAAAGCTCTGGGGCTTCCCAGGTGGCTCGGGGGTAATGAATCCGCCTGCCAATGCAGGAGACACAGGAGACTTGAGTTTGATCCCTGGGTCGGAAAGATCACCTGCAGGAGAAAATGATAACCCACTGCAAAATTCTTGCCTGGAGAATCTCATGAACAGAGGAGCCTGGCAGGCTACAGTCTGTGGGGGTCGCAAAGAGTTGAACATGACTGAGAAGCTGAGCAAAGCAAAAGAAAAAAAAAACAAATAAAGCTCTTACCAAAAAAAAAAAAGAAAAAACCCAAACCCAAAGTGGAAAACAAAACCCACTGTGACGCAATAAGGCATTTTAACACTTACACCAAAAGCCAGCAGGCCTCAAAGCCCTACTGCTCAGCATCTATGCAGGTGACTGGCGGGGAAGTTCCAGGGCCCCTTCCAGTCTCCAGAGAGGCCCAGCAATGGTGTGTTGGTGACGCTCAACTACTTGTCTTAGAGAGGGTCTCCCAAATAAGCTCCAGGCACTCTGAAACCTGGGGGCCTGGACAGAGCCTTGCAAGGGAGGGGCCCTTGGACTCAAAACTGCTTAGCTTCTCAATAAATCCACCTGCAGACAGGAAAGTAAGTGCCCACATCACCCAGACAGCTTTCAACGAAAAGGAAATAAGGAGGGAAAGCAGAATCCAATCTCACGGAAGGCTGGGTTAATCTTCCTTTTATTGCTTTCTATTCCCTCCTGTTCAGCATCTCACACTGGCCTGAAACATTAAGTTCTAAGATATATTCCCGTAAACCTGGGGAGATGCTGAGATGGGAGGAGGGGCTTTTCTGGGAGTCTTTAGAATGTAATATAAGAACAGGCACTTTATCACAGAGGTCAAGCCAAGGGATGTGCTCTTGAGATGCAAATATGCTAAGTCACTCAGTCATGTCCAATTTTGCGACCCTGTGGACTGTAGCCCGCCAGGCTCCTCTGTCCATGGGATTCTCCAGGCAGAAATACTGGAGTGGGTTGCCATTTCTTCCACCAGGGGGGATCTTCCCAATTCACGAATCGAACCCGCGTCTCTTGCATCTCCTGCATCGGCAGGCGGATTCTTTACCACTAGTGCCACCTGGGAAGCTCCTGAGATGTAAATACCTACAGATATCATAAAGGTTGTGAGTCGGCATTCTTTCTGATGTCAAAACAGTTCGTGAGAGCTACCTTCCTGAGAGACAAGAATCCAGAAGTCCATTCACAGAACATTAATTTTGTTGGCTTTATCTCAGTCAGCTCTTTCACTCACTTTCTCCTCTCAACTGCTCTCCACACCCATAAAGAGGAAAAAAAAAAAAAGCCCACTACCAACTTGGCTGCCAGGTTCTAATGATAAATAACCGTTGTCAAGTGAAATGTAAATTATAGGCCAGGAGGCGCATAGGGCAGGAAGCACCGGTTTGGGGAGCCGAGGTGGAGGGCTCTGGCCCTCCCTCTCCTCGTTGAGAAACCACCACGAAGCTCAGGCCCTACAGGAACCTGCTTGTAGCCAGCAGACTCCACGGGCTTGCTTGCTTTCTTTTTTTATAAACAAACTTTATTTTATATTGGAGTACAGCCAAATAAAAATACTGTGATAGTTTCAGGTGAGGACAAACAGACTCAGCCATCATGTACACATATCCATTCTCCTTCAACAGATTTTCATGTTCTGGCGTCACCTTCTAGAAACTTTAAGGCCAACACCCAGGGACAGCTGCAATCTGACTTCCATACCTGCCCCAGGAAATTTTTTTTTTTTTTGGTTCAAACTTCTTCGCCCTTTCACAGTGGCAGGTACTGGGAGTGACTTGCTTGGGTCAAAGTTAAAAAATACAACTATAACTAGGAATGCAAGGCTGGCTTCAAAGGATTCCTCTTAAACTTTGTAAATAACAGCCTTCTTTCTCAGCCTCAGGGAATGTTCATCTCTGGAACCCTCCCACTTTGAGGGATGTCCCACTGGTGGTGATGAGTGGCCCTTTTATCATCTATGGAGAACAAATGTGAACCTTCAACTACACCCTGGTTGGTAGACATTACCTCCACTGACTCAGAAAGCCCACTCCCAGGTATTTATGCAAGAGAAATGAAAATGTACATCCACAGAAAGGCTTGTATGGGAATGTTCATAGTAGCAAGATTCATAATATCCCTAAATGTAAATAATGCAAGTGTCCATCAAAAGCAGAATGGACAAATAAGTGATGGTCTATCCATACAATGGAACCCTACTCAGCAATTAAAGAAAAACAAACTGCTTATTCATGAAACATGAGTGAATCTTACAGATATTAAGTTGTGTGAATGAAGATAGATTTTTTAAAAAGCACATATTGATAGGACACGATTTCGTTCCTATGAAGTTCTAGTAGAGGCAAAACCAACTTTGGTGACAGAAGTCAGAATGACAGTTGTCTTTGTTGGGAGCAGGCATGATGCAGAATAGGATGGAAAGGAGAGAACTTTCTTTTTTAAAAAATTTAATTAAAATTTAAAACATTTTTCGGCCACACTGCATAGCTGGATCTTAGTTCCCTGACCGGGGGTTAAACCCATGTCCCCTGCATTGGAAGCACAGAGTCTTAACCACTGGGCCACCAGGGAAATCCTGAGGGAACTTTCTAAATGGACAGATGTGGTCAGAGTGGAGGATGGAAAATTCATGGAACTATACACTTTCAATGGATACATTTGATTAAAATTATATCTTAATATGAAGAGAAAAACAATGCTGCAGGATTTCATGGGGTAAAAGGGCTAGCTCGTCACTATAAAGGTGGCTTGATTCTGTAGAGGCCACACCAACACCTCAGACCCTGAAATTCCACAGGTATAGGACCACCTCAAAACCCGGAACAGTCCCTGTTTCCTAAACCTGGGCCCCTGTTGAGCTGACTAAACTTAAACTGCCCTGGGGGCCTAGCGGGGACAGGCCTAGGGTGGCAGGACTGCAGAGGCCTTGGAGGCTGATTATTTAGGGAAGTGGGTGGTTTTGCTCAGACTGTGAGGGACTTGCTAGTCCCTTCCCCAAACTCCACAGCTGGGAGCCAGGGAGCGGGGCAGAGGGGCTGGGCTCACAGGACTTACGTCTGCCTGCAGGGGGCACCCTGCCAATCACTAGGGGTCACTTGGCGGCAGGAATCACTTGGGGTGTCAGTTCTTCCCGCCCACCTACAGACAGGGGCCCCACACCCTCAAAGAGGGCCCTCAGCAGCCTGGATCAGGTGACCCTGTAGCTCCTTCTGTCCTCCTTGGTGCCGATGTGCTCAGCTGCTTCAGTCATGTTCAATTCTTTGCGACTCCATGGACTGTAGCCCGCCAGGCTCCTCTGTCCATGGGAATCTCCAGGCAAGAATACTGGAGGGGGTTGCCGTTTCCTCCTCCAGGGATCTTCCGGACTCAGAGATCGAACTTGCATCTCTCACGTCTCCTGCATTGGCAGGCGGGTTCTTTACCTCTAGCGCCACCATCCACATAGTTAATAATAGTCGGCGCCTATTAACCAGCACAGTTCTCTGTGTATGGGATCAAGTTAGTGGAGTGAATTTGTCAGGATCATCAGTCTATTGACTTCCCCGCGTGTGCGCCTGTGGGTGTGCACGTGTGTGTTAAGGGTGGCAACTGGTACTGTCCAAAATACCCATTTGACACAAGGTCAACCTCTCGCACACCTCAGGCTGTGGCATGTGGGGCCTCCCTCCCAAGGCCCAGCAGACCGGCTCCTTCTCTCACCTCAGCGTTCATTTTTGATCCACTTCCTCAGGGCAGCCTTCCTGGAAGCCTACGTTCAAGCCCTGACTTGCCCTGTCAGTCATTTCCCACCACTTTTCTAAGATGATTCTCTCCTCGCCCTCCTCACTACAGTGACTTGTCTGACTTCTCCATTCACTCTAAGGTCAAGGAGAATGGGGGCAGTGGCTGGACACATTCTATACCTGTTACCCAACACATAAAATAAAACGAGCAAACCGAAGTCCAACCTCCACCCTACTCCTTCTCCTGCAAGTTCAATGTAAAAATTCTGAGTCTAGCAAACCTAGAATCCATGTCTACGAGAGGAAGTCTCTCGGGAGCCAGGCTGAGGTTCTTTATAACCCTCCACATGCACGTCAGGGTACAAAGTAGATGTGCCATATTTTATTAAAGA
This sequence comes from Cervus elaphus, assembly GCF_910594005.1. Classification (NCBI taxonomy): domain Eukaryota; kingdom Metazoa; phylum Chordata; class Mammalia; order Artiodactyla; family Cervidae; genus Cervus; species Cervus elaphus. The sequence goes on from NC_057841.1 coordinate 36,599,564, forward strand.
TATTATCAATATCTGTGGCCAGATCAGAAAGACATATAGGTCTTATGAAGCTGACCAGGCAAGTGCAGCTCACAAACAATTTCATTCCCTAAAAAAATGGACAGTTACAGGAAGCACAGGCTACAGACTCAATGTGGTGAACTGAAAAATGACCCACTTGGGATCATAAAACGAGGGAAGGACATATTAATATATGCTGACCTGGCAGGTCATCTAAAACACTGTCCAGGAGAGGGGAAATGATCTGTGTGCACAGGAGTGCCCGCATAGACTGTAGCCCAGAACCTCAAAGCTCACAATTAAATCATTTAAAGAAAAACAAAAAATCAGAACCACACTGGCCAGACACCAGACCTATAAAAGTAAAATTCGCTCAGTTGTGACCAACTCTTTGGGACCCCATAGACTGTAGCCCACTAGGCTCCTTTGTCCATGGGAATCTCCAGGCAAGAATACTGGAGTGGGCTGCTATTTCCTTCTCCAGGGGATCTTCCTGACCCAGGAATTAAACCCAGGTCTCCTGTACTGCAGAAAGATTCTTTACCATCTGGGCTTTACAGGGAAGCCCAGACCTATAAAAGGAGTGAAAGTCACCCAGTCGTGTCCTGCTGTTTGTGATCCCATGGACTATACAGTCCATGGAATTCTCCAGGCCAGAATACTGAAGTGGGTTGCCATTCCTTTCTCCAGGGATCTTCCCAACTCAGGGATGGAACCCGGGTTTCTTGCATGCAATTTCTTTACTGTCTAAGCCAACAGGTCATATGAAAAAAATAATCATACATGGCCCTGGTTTTGCCTTTTGTGTTAAGAGTTGGAGAATAAGGATGGGAGAGAGGAGCCGGGGTAATTTTAAACAAGATGCCTTTGGCAACTCATCCTGGCTCAGTGTAGCATTTTAGAATGATCTCTGAGCTATTTGCCAAATTATTAATACAAGAGAATCTATGTTGAAAGTATCAATGCGGGCTTGAGTTCTGCCTGGTACTTTTCTGACATCAGCTACTTGCCAGATGCTGGCCAGATGGACAGGCTGGGGATGGGGGCTTCCGCTACTAACGATAAGCTTAACAGCGAGTGCATGGGCTGGGGTCTGACTCTGGCCTCTGCAGACATAACAGCCTAGAACAGAGAAAGGATCCTCTGCCCGCTCCTGGGGCCAGGGCTTCTGACATCAGGCTGGGCTGGGGGTGGAGAAGGGAACCAGAGCTGGATGTTTTTAGCTGTACCTGCCCATCTGAGCCTGGCAGGGGGTGGCGGGGGTATCCTGGGTCTGTGCGCTCTACCTGGAGGTGCATGTGGCAGGCCTGGCATGGGCAAAGGTTCCCACAAAGCCCGGCTCCCCTCCTCCTGCAATACCCTGGGCTCTGCCCACCTCTGAGTCAGGGCAAGTCTGCCCACTGAAAGCACACAGGACCCCGTCAGGCCCCACGGGTGTCTGGAGACCCAGCGGCCGCAGTGGGGGGAAACAGTGGTCAGCCAGGAACAGAAAGCGAATCACCCAAAGGGAAAAACAGGAAGAGCCCATGAAACAAAAACAGCAAGGAAAGGTTTTGCATTTAACACCCACATTGTCCTACTTTCACTTTCCCAGGAGATGATTCTGTCATCCGGAGTCCGGTGCCAAATGTTTGCTCAGAGCTCGGACAGTGGCCCACGGTCACCAAGGAACCCCAGTGAGCTGAACTTGAACTCAGCGCTGCTAGTGATGGGCGGGACTGGTTGCCCCCTACCCACTGGGGTCCATGGACATGCAACCTCAGAGGTGCGGTTCCACCGTGAGCTGGCAGCGTTCACACACACGGGCCACTCAGCCATCTCACACCCTCTGAAGTGCTGTACCTGGGCCAGGTGGATGGAAGAATCCTGGATATGACGCATGTGCTGGTCCTTCCCTGAGGGACCCCCCCGGGCATGCCAGGGCAGGGGGTGTCGTCGAGAAGAACCAGGTGGAGCAGTGTTTGAAAGCCCCAACCCCAGGAAGAACCACCACCACCGTCCACAGGGACAGCACGGCACCTCCGAGTTCCCCGAAGAGGCTGAGGGGCTCAGCGCCCTGACCATCCCTCCACCACCACTCACCATGTACGAAGGGAAGATGAGAACTCGCTTGTGCTTGCCGCAAGGCCACTGGGGGTCATCCAGGAGATTCGGGTCATAGTCCATAAAGTCTCCCAGGTCACTACCTGAGGATCAACGCAAAGTGATAATTAGGGCCCTGACCTCATGAAGCAGAAGTGGCTGGGCGAATGCCTGGTCCAGAGTTCGATGGTAGAAAGGCTGGTTTCAGGTTTCTGAGCCCAGTCACATCGCTCACTGTGACCATCAGTAGATGTCTCTGCATGCCAATGAAGTGTGTCCCACCCGTGTGCCCACCGCCCCTCCCTGCCCTGGGCAAAGGAGTTCGTCAAACACTTTACATTCTGACATTATTTCCATTAAAAAAAATACTTATTAATCTCCCTGACCTGGCAGAGCACAAAACCTCATAAGCATGAACATTGCTGTGAACACTCACAGACTACAAAACAAGGCACGGAAAAGGCTCACTTTCTAAACATACAGATCGAATGAGCCTCAAGTTGTTGCATGTGAGTAGCACGTTCGGTGTGAATAATTGTGGGCAGGCTCTGGGGGTCTGAATGCACACAAACCAGATCAGATACCAGTGCAAACAGCAGTCAGTGACTGGAGGAGGCCGAACAGCACCTGGACGGGCCTGAGGAACTTCACGCTCACCTGGAATTTCTCTGAGAGTGGAAAGAATCCTGCCTCATAAAGCATTTTTCTCCCTGTGTCAATTCCCACAAAGGCTTGTACAGGAGAAGTGGAGGCTTCTGTCAGCGGCTGAGTAAGTTCATCTGCTGTGAGAGTCACTAAGGGAGTTTTCACACCTGCCTGTTCATTTATGGCCCAATTATTTGAAAAAAGCTAACTTAAAAAAAAAACACATTTATTTGGCTGCACCAGGTCTTAGTTGCGACTTACAGGATCTTTAAGTTGCAGCATGTGGGATCTAGTTCCCTGACCAAGGATCAAACCTGGGAGGGCAGAGTCTTAGCCACTGGACCACCAGGAAAGGCCTGAATGGCCAAACTTGAGCACTAGGAGAATGTAGGTAAGAAGCAGGTAAGCGGAGAGATGAGGAGCTGAGAGGCAGAAAGAAGCCAGGGAGTCAAGCCTCTCTGCAAGGTGGTCTGGGCATGTCTCCTCGTGGAAGCTTAGGGGCTGGCGACTAAGGCCTCTCATTAGAGAACCTGCCCTGTGGCCTGGTCATGAGCCTGCCCATCCACCAATGCACACAAGGAGACCCAATCCATGCTGTCCACTGAGGCACCTCCTGCAGCCAGACCCCAGCTTACCTGTGTCGAGGCTCCCCTGGGTGCTGCTCGCCCGGCCAATGGAGAGGCTGCGGTGGCTCAGGGTACGGAGCTGGGAGAATGAGGACGTGGAGTCTAAGGTGTTTCTCCGTGTTCCGAAGGCATTCGTGGGCAACAGAAACTGGGTGTAAGAAACAGTCTAAAAGATGAAGACAAAAACAGGCAGTGATTAACCCCCGGCAATGAAGGAGACGACAGATGAGATGGTTGGATGGCATCACTGACTCGATGGACATGAGTTTGAGCAAGCTCCAGGAGTTGGTGATGGACAGAAGCCTGGCGTGCTGCAGTCCATGGGGTTGCAAAGAGTCGGACATGACTGACTGAACTGAACTGAGTGTGAGGTTTGCATTCTGACCAAGCTGTGTTGCCACGCCAAGTTCAGGTCAACATTCTCATAGCTGGGCAATTCTAAAATCCAAGATCTGAAAAATGAAATTTGTTTTTGCACATGTTTGTGCCAAAACCTAAACTGGACTGACTTGAGGCCATCCTAGTTTTAATTTATCCCACTCAGCGTGAATATTCATGTGATATTCGTGTGTCTGAGAGATACTCCTGTGTCTGGTCGCAAGGGACCATCTCCAAAGCTGCTGGGATGTTTTCTAACTCAGAAGGCATATGTCGCAGTGCTTTGTTTAATCCACCACGGGTAGAATTCCAGAAGATCAGGCCCCAAGAGTCTCTGATGAGGGCTCTGCCCTCCCCCGTTCCCCTGGCAGATGCTGTATCTATGGTGCTCATCTCACTCCACCCTCCCTCCTTCCCCTGTGAACACTCAGTCTTCAGGAATGAAGCTGCAACACGTGTTTTTCTTTTCACCTGCTTGGCAGAGACGTGGCTCATGATGCCAGTCCGATGCAGCGCGCACGTGTGTGTTAAGTCGTTTCAGTTGTGTCTGACTCTTTGTGACCCAACAGACTGTAGCCCGCCAGGCTCCTCTGTCCATGGGATTCTCCAGGCAAGAATACTGGAGTGGGTTGCCATGCCCTCCCCCAGGGGATCTTCCCCACCCAGGGATCGAACTCACGTTTCCTTCATTACAGGCAGACTCTTTACCACTCAGTCACTGGGGAAGCCTGGAAAGCCCCTAAACACTGTCTAGTAGTATTGCTACTCACCACAGTTAATACATGTTCAAACCACCCGCCACTCCATCCAGGCACACGCATGTGTGTGTATGCGAGATAAAGCAGTTTCCCCTCACTCAGTTTGTTACGCATGGCCCAAAAAGACTACAGGGAAAATTCTAGGATAATTCCTCAGCTTTAAATTGTGAGTCAGTCAGAGCAGTATGATGAAATCTAGCACCATCCTGCCCAGCACATGAACCATCCCTTTGTCCGGCGATCCCACCCCTTAGTCATGGAGTAGCCATTTGGTTATCAGATGGATTATTGTGGTATCACGGGGCTTGTGCTCGAGTATTATTTTACTTACTAATGGCCCCAAAGCACAAAGTAGTGACAGAGTACAATTCGGATAGTCTCTTACTGTGCCTAATTTTAAAAGTAAACTTTATTAGCGGTATGTACATATAAGTAAAAGCATAGCATATATAGGGTTCTGCCCTACCCAAGGTTTTAGGCATCCACTGGGGGTTCTTGGAACATATCCCCCGAGGATAAGAGTGGGTAACTGGACTAGTCAGGATGGGCATTCACGGAGAAACAGTTGGGCAGCTATGTAACCCATCTGCATACCTGGACAGGGGGCTTCCCCGGTGGCTCAGCCGGTAAAGAATCTGCCTGCAATGCGGGAGACCCAGGTTCGATCCCTGGGTCAGGAAGATACCTTGGAGAAGGGCACGGCAATCCACTCCAGTAGTCTGGCCTGGAGAATCCCATGGACAGAGGAGCCTGGTGGGCTACAGTCCATGGGGGTCACAAAGAGTCGGACAGGACTGAGGGACTAACTCTTCCTTCTGGACTGGTGTCACTCATGCACCCAGGTTGTGCCCCACGTCAGGTTTTCCAGCCTAAGGGTGGTTCGTGGTCCATCATGGCCTCAGCTTCCTGGCCTTTGCGGTGTCTGTCGCACAAGCCGGAGGTCTGGGAGCCATGTGGCCTTACCTTCCCGTCAGCACCCAGCTCCACGCCTTCCAGGCCGATGATCTCTTTCAGGCTCACGGCTCCCGCTGATTGTCTCCCTCCATCCAGCTTCAAATCTCTGCAGGGACAAGCCAAGGATAAAGATGCTTCTGTTTGCACCCAAAGGAGCCACGGAGATGTTTACTGTTGGGACACCAGAGTCACTCTCACAATAATGATGGAGGAGGTCCCACCGTGCCTGACGGGATCTTCTCTTTGTCCTTCTTTCGGGGCTTCTTGGTAGTTCCACCCACTTTGATATAATGAAATTCAACTGAACAGAGAGCCTGAAGATGAGAGGCAGGCTCAGTAGCCAGTGGATTACCAAAGTCCCTTCCCTCTCAGCAAGGCCGTTGGCTCTTAAATGGCCAGACTAACAGGAAGCCAGGGGAGGTCACGTCTCCTTGCCACCCCCTTATTAGACAGGAGGAAGAAATTCTTACCCAAACAGTTCTCAGCTTTATTACTAGTAATGAAGGAACTAATGCCACAACAGCCACCCCAGCTACCTTACTGGGCCACTCAGACAATGACTATCTCTATAAAAGAATAATGTCCATTACTACCAGCAGGGTCTTCCGTGTTGCTCAAACAGTAAAGAATCTGCTTGCAACACAAGAGGCCCGGGTTCGATTCCTGGGTCAGGAAGATCCTCTGGAGAAGGGAATGGCAGTCCAATTCAGCATTCTTGCCTGGAGAATCCCAAGGACAGAGGAGCCTGGCAGCCTACAGTCCATAGGATCGCAAAGAGTCGGATATGACTGAGCGACTAACATTACTACCACTACTACCAGCAAGCACTTCCTAATTTACTTTCACACATCCTCCTTTTCATTCTTTAAGATCACCTTATTGGACATGCGTTGCTATTGTCCCATTTTACAGATGAGAAAAATGAGGTCCAGTGCAAGTAACCGGCTCGCCAAGGTCCCCACTGACAGTGGGCTGTAGACCCTGGTGTTGTATCCAGTGCAGCATTTCGTGCAGCATTCTTCCCTGGGTCTGGCTGTGGCTCTGCTCGCGGGTAACTATTCACATTTTCAAGGCCAATCCCCCTCCTTACAGGAGCTCTAAGACTTTCACTGCGTATTAGAATCGCCTGGGATCTTTGACAAACTACAGGCACATCTCAGAGATTCTGCAGGTTCAGTTCCAGATGACCCCAACAACACAAATATTGCAACAAAGCAAGTCACACAAATTGTTCGGTCTCCCAGTGCTATAAAAGTTATGTTTGCACTTTAGTCTATGAAGTTTGCAATAGCATTATGTCTAAAAAAAAAATGTACAAGCCTTAATTAAAAAAATACTACTAACAAATGCTAACCATCATCTGACAATGCAGACTGCCACGAACCTTCAATCCATAAAAGGAAAAAAAAGAAAAAAGCAGTGTCTGTGAAGCACAATAAAGCGAGGTGTGCCTGTATGGTGTCTGGCCCGCGTCCCCAGATGTTCATTCTGATTCAGTTGAATGGGGCGTAACCTGGTCGGCTTGAGTTTTAAATACTCCCAGGTGATTCGGATTGGAACTAAGTTTGGAAGCTCCCTCTTCCAGCTGGGCTCCACACGCAGCCTTGTTAGTCTAAGCTGCCCCAGGCCAGCAGCATACGTGCCTTATGGCCCGGAGGGAACTGCCACACTCTGAGACGTCTCCTACAACCTAAGCAAGAATAAACACCATGTAAAGGCCAGACTCTCTAGGCCAAAGGTGACAGAATCATGGGAGGAGAGAACGAGAGCCCGGTGTGTGGTGAGGAAGAAAGACAAGAGGCCGTCCCTCCCACCTTCCAGGAGGGAAAAAAAAGTATCTTTTCACTGTGTTAAGCAATCATCCTTGTCTATGGGCGTTCCAGGCATGGACTGGCACCCTAATCCTATCTGATTGATGACAGTTTTCAAAAGAAACACCCAAGACCTGTACCTAGGAAGTACTGCACTTTCTAAGGTAGTCTCCTTGGGAGGCCATGGTTCTGCCCAGATCAAAAGGTCTCTGCAGCCCCTTTTGGAATTAACACTAACATCATGCAGAAAGAAAAAAACAACCAACCCATCCCAGTCTTCAAACTTTATACTTATATATATAGTGCATGTGTATGTATGGTGCGTGCATATATATATGTTAGTGTTAGTTGCTCAGTTATGTCCAACTCTGCGACCCCATGGACTGTAGCCCATCAGGCTCCTCTGCCCATGGAATTGTCTAGGCAAGAATACTGGAGTGGGTTGCCATTTCCTTCTCCAGGGGATCTTCTCGATCCAGGGATAGAACTCAGGTCTCCTGCATTGCAGGCAGATTCTTTACTGTCTGAACCTCCAGGAGGGAAGCCCACTGAAAGACCCCCAAATATTCTGAGTCATAGAAGTGCTCTGGGGAAGTGTCTGAGTCCACCTCGGGTGCCTCCTCTGCTGAGGACCACACTCCCTGAGGGCTCTGAGGGCCCAGCTGATTTAAGTCACATCACCTTATGAACATGCCACGCCAACAGAGAGCCCCGCTTCCCAGTTATTGACCTCAAATCCAAGGCGGGAAGGACCAGGTGGGCTGGAGCAGAGCAGGGCTCAGCAAGACCACGAGAACCTCAGGTTCCCCGGAGACTAAGTGCGCGGTTGCCTCGCCTCCTACGTGAGCCACCGGGGGCGACTCTCAGAAAATTTCCTCAAGCAATTAAGGACAAAGACGATGACTGAATAAGGGCCCTAAAAAGGGAAATGCCTTCAGAGCAAGCACCAGAACAAGAGGCAAAAATAGCTGTGGTGGGAAAGGATGGAGTGGCCCAGCGGTGGAAGACCAGGAGGTGAGCTGGCACAAAGAAGCAGAACCCGTATTTTGTTAAAGGACCCACAACACGCTTCCTCAGACTTACTGCTTTCCCAAAGTCTAACCCAGAAAGCATGTGCCTCAAATTCCAGCTCCTAGACAACTGCCTCCTTGTTTCCACTTCACTCAGATAGAGAATGTTTCTTAGGACTGAAACGAATACAAAAGCAGGAAATATTTTTATGGGATGAGAAGATTAAAAGAACTAAGGCGTATTCAGATAGGTCCCTATTAAGAGTGCTCCTGGACACAGACACAGAGAATAGACATATGGACACGGTGGTGGGGGTGGGGAGGAAGGAGCGGGTGGGATGATGGAGAGAGGAGCAAGGAAACATACATTACCATATGTAAAATAGGCAGCCAATAAGAATGTGCTATATGACTCAGGGAACTCAAACTGGGCTCTGTAAAGACCTAAAGGGTTGAGGTGGGGAGGGAGGTGGGAGGGAGATTCAAGAGAGAGGGGATATATGCATATCTACAGCTGATTCATGTTGATGTTTGGCAGAAACCAATACAATACTGTAATGCAATCATCCTTCAATTAAAAATAAATCTTAAAAACTTAAAAGAATTTTAAGTTAAAAAAAAAAAGAAGAGTGCTCCTACATGGAGAGCTGGCTGTAGGCAGGAACAGAGTCTCAGTCCACATCTGTATTTCGTCCACCTAGCGTCTGAGGTGTAAAGATGCTTAAAGAAGTGTTTGCTGAGCGGAGGTCAACTGACTCCTTGTTGGTTCATAAAGATGGCACAGATGGTGGGTGTTTTTCCATTGTGCCCCTTTCCATCTGTCTCAATTTGCTCCCAGGCTCAGTGTTTCCCCGGGGCAGCCCTGCCTTTGCCAACTGGCCCCTTGATGCTAGAAGCACAGATCCCAGTTTGCAGAACCAAACCAGCCACTTTTACTCCACACTCCCCTTCTTCTTTTTAAAAAAATTTTGGCAGCACCTAGCGGTATGTGGGATCCTAGCTCCCCGACCAGGGATCAAACCCATGTCCCCTGCATTGGAAGGTAAAGTCTTAACCACTGGACCGCCAGGAAAGTCCCTCCATGCTTCCACACACTCCCATTCTCGACTCCTCCCTTGTGAGAAATGGAGCCATAACAAAAATACTTTATGTGCACATGAAATGCAAGACTCTTCTCCATGAGATAAACCCAAGCCCTGCTTAAAAGGAACAGGGAGGACTTCCCTGGTGGTACAGTGGATAAGAATTCACTTGCCACTGCAGGGGTACACGGGTTCGATCGCTGGCCCGGGAAGATTTCATATGCTGTGGGTCAACTGAGCCTGTGCGCCACAACTTCAGAGTCTGTGCTCTGGAGCCCGCGAGCCACAACTCCTGAGCCCATGTGCTGCAACTGCTGAAGCCCGTATGCCCTAGAGCCTGTGCTCCACAAGGAGAAGCCACCGCAATGAGAAGCCCGTCATCGCAACGAAGAGTGGCCCCCACTCACCGCAACTAGAGAAAGCCGGCGAGCACCAACAAAGACCCAGCACGACCACAAATAAATGAATAAAATTATTAAAAAATTTAAAGGAACAGGGGTTCTTAGCCTATCCAAGTGCCTCACGGACACTTTGGACCACATGGAAGAGAGAGCTCTATGGGCAAAACTCCAGCACCCCTGACCACAGGAACCCATCTCTGGAGAATTACTGTGCCCCCTGCATACATCACAGCCACCACTTTGCACCCTCGGAGCTTAACCTGTATCATTCTACTTTCTAAATAACTACGGCACGCTGAGAATGAAAGTGAGACAGGAAAAGAGTGCGTCCACCCTTGACGGCTACTGAGAAAACACACACTGCTCATTACAGTCCAACAGAATCTCCCTCAGCGATGGATGGTGCTCCTTCTGAGCCGTCCCGCGGGGCAGGCATGAGCCACCCATGGCAATGCAGCACTTGCAGTGTGACCAGTCGACCGAAGAACTGAATTCTTACTTTTGGTTAATTTTAGTTAAAATTTAAATAGCCACGTGCGGCTACTGTACGGGATTAGTAAGTCGGCTTTCCCGAGGTGGCCTGGCCACTTTCTGCCCATTGTCTCCAGGGATGTCTCCGACCTAGGCCCCAGCTCAGGGAAGAGTCCTTGTTAGGAGCCCCGGAGTGAATGGGAGAGAGGCAGGACCCCGTGGATGGAGCCAGTGCAGCAGGTCTACCCTCCGTGGGGAGGAAATGAGGACTGTGATGCCCACGGTAACAGGGGACCCATGCCCTGCACCCCATCAGCACCCCAGGAACACAGCTCCCAGCTGAGATAAAAATTCACATCCTATACAAGGCACAGAGTGGCACATTCTTTTGCTCTGAGGGGCTGTTTAGATGGGGGGCACGGCAGTGGGGGTTTTGGTGATGCTGGAGCACACAAAGGACAGTGAGCAACAGTGCTCCCCAAGTTCACAGCATCCCAGGCCCTTCGTGCCTCCTGGAGAGAAGGGTGGTGCCCAGTGATAATCAAGTCTGAATTCCCTGCCGGTTTTGTAGAAGGGAGTTTACATTATGTCTATTAACTAAAAAGATATTTCCTGCAGACTGAAGCTGCTGCACCAATATTGGCTATATTCACATTTCAGAAACTTCACTGACATGGTTATAAATATCACGACTGCTCTAGAAAAACTGACTGCTTCGTGGTGGCGGCCAAGGGCACACTTGTTCATTTTTCTCTGCCTCATTTTCAGGAAGAGGTTGTCACTAACTTCAGGGCTGCTGTTTTGGTGAGACTGAATTAAGAGCGCCCACGTATACACATCCATTTACACAGCCACATGTGCACGGAAAATGAAACATATCTCATCTACATCAATAATGTCATCTCTTTAACAGCTTTTGAATTTGTTCATATTGAGACTCTTGGGATCTTAAACATTTTTCATAGAGAAGCTGACAAACTTCTCGAGGTGCCTTAGCTAAGTGCTCTTATAAGAGTTGCCGAAACCATATACAGTCAACCCTCCATATTTCAGGTTCTGCATCCATGGTTTCAACCAACCTTGGATCAAAAATATTTGGAAAAAAATCCAACAAGTTCCAAAAAGCAAAACTTGAATTTGCTGCGTGCTGGCAACTATTTACATAGCATTTACATTGTACTAGGTATTATAAGCAACCTAGAGATGATTCAAGGGGCTTTCCAGGCAATGCTAGTGGTAAAGAACCCACCTGCTAGTACTGGAGATGCTGGAGACAAGGGTTCGATCCCTGAGTCAGGAAGATCCCCTGGTGAAGGGCATGGAAACCCACTCCAGTATTCTTGCCTGGAGAACCCCATGGACAGAAGAAGCTGGTGGGTTACAGTCCATAGTGTTGCAAAGAGTCAGACACGACTACAGCGACTTAGCACGCACATACACAGAAACGATTCAAAGTACACAGGAGGATGTGTGTAGGTTATACACAAATACGCCATTTTACATACGGAACTTAAGCTTCTATGGATTTCAATATCCACCAGGGATCCTCAAACCAGTCCCCTGTGGATACCGTGGGATGACTACATTAACAGGAACCATATGAAATTGCTGTTGTCTGTCTGACTCACATAAACAGCAACTTCATATCGTGGCTCCTAACTTATAGACGCAGCAACTGCTCGGGGCTTACATGTGAGTGTAAAGCAAGCAAGAGACCCGTGGCCCTTGATGCCCTGCTGTTTTGGGATTCAAGGGTTGAAGCTAACCTTAGAAAGGAGTTCTGAATGATGTTACTGGTTTACCCAAAGACAGTCCTCTAGAAACAACAGTGGAAAAGAATTAAGCAGAAGTCCCAGAGGAGCAGTGATAAAATCTTGATGTTTTCTTTCTAAGATCATCCTTCTGAATTCTCATCAAAATGCCATATGAAAACAGAAATATCTTTTCAGCTCAAATGCCAGCATTAACCCTCCAGTACCAGGAGACTGAGCTGGATAACAAAACTGTAGTGGAAAGTAATTAAAAGCAAACTGAAGCTGGACATTTCTATTTTTCTGAAAAGCCTAGGAGATTATTTTTTCCCCAGGTATCTCGAGAGTTCAAATGTCAATTTATTTATGTTCTACCTGCTTCTGAAAACGGAATGAGGCAGGTTCAAAAATACCAGATGTGGATATTGTCCAAAATTGTATGCATTAAGGTTGAAATGCTATTGTGTGCACTCAGAGACAAACAGGGCCAATCAGATTACAGAAGAAAACCTTATTTGGGCAGATGTGCCGACAGAAACCACTAGTTAAGAAACTGCGGACAATGCAAAGGTCTGATTCCTTCTCTTTCACAGGCCTGGGGGATGCTACAGCTCGGACTTATTTTGCTACGAGAGCTCATTTCTCATTCAAGTTTGTTAACTTTTGCAGAAGCTATAGGCATGAAACATGCTTTGAAAACTCAGCACAGACTTTTTAATACAATGTGTGGCCAATGGGGATGGGGAGTGGATGCTGTCAATTCAAGGAGGGGGGATGGGGAAGGGGGGAGGCTAAAACAGAAGATGAAAATGCACTGGGGGATGCATCCAATCAGCAGTTGTACCCTTAAACAAGGAGCAGAAATATAGGCTGGTTCTTTTGGGGGGTGTAAACCTCTCCTTCACAGGATAGCACTGGAAGTCATTCAATGTAGCTCTCCCGAAAGCTCCACACTGGAAACCCCCTGGACCTCTGTCTTAGTTTTGGCTCCCACGGCATAAAGTGAATGCACAGTTGTGAAGTCAACCGACCAGAGCAGATGGCCAATCTAGATATTCTGATGCCCAAAGGGGGTTACCCAGGTTGCTATTAACCACACAATGGCCAACTCTTGATTTCACCTTATGTAATAGGCAAAATGATCTTTTGTTTCCTTTTTAAAAGCTCACTGAGCCATAGTACATGAAGCTGATCAAACAAGATTCCCTACTAGATAACAAGAAATTCAAGTGAAGACCCTTTCCTTAGGGAGCATATGAACTAATATTCCTCTTACTTTTAAAATAAAAGGCTTTAACTACTTAATACCTGGGAAATAGAGGGAAAAATTGTGTGTGTGGGCAGTTAACTTTTCCATGGCTTTCTGCTTCCAAAGTGGGGATGGCCTTTTATCCCTAGTCATTCCTCTCATGGTGTTCTAAACTCGAGACCTTGGAATGCCAGCCTGGAGCTCCACTGGGCACTTGCTCTTTAAAGGATCACAATAGGTTGAACATTGATGTGTAAATAATTTAAAAGCCTATTAAATATTAACAGGATTTCCAGATCCTGCAAAAACAAGAGAGCTTTGTGGTGCACAAAGCAAAGCTTAAAAAGCTGGATTAGGAAAGAAAATGCCACTTGTGGGCTCATTTTAATTAAGAGCTCATACATCCACTGGAACTCAGCCACACAGCATTTATCATCGTCTAAGAGGTCCTATGTGTCACTTCGTCAGATATGGAACAGCCGCCATCTTGGATTGGGCCTGCTCCCTTCTGTCAGAGCAGAACACTGTTAACTCATGGCTTAGTTGATGGAATAATGCCCAGGACTGACAGGAAAAAGTGAAATCAAAGCAGCTTTTAGTCCAGAAGTCCAGCCTCTTTCACACTCAGCACTTCATTGATAAACCACCCCTCCTCCCCACTTGGGTAACTGGCAGACAATGAAGGGACCTTACCACAGCTTACACCAAAATCTTTGTCTAAAGGCAGTGCCTATAAACAACGGGGTAATAGCATGATTCATCCATGAGATCATTCCTGAATCTGTCTCTGTGTGGAAATATGCTTGGTGTGAGGAAAGAAACACAATTTGTGAATGTGCAATTTTCCACAATGAAGAGAGATGTTTTTGGCGAAAATGGGTGGGGAGGAAGGGGGGATGGGCCGGGAGCAAGGCAGGCAGCACTTAGGCTTGGAGGCCCTCTCTAAGAATAGAAGAAGCTGTCCTCTGTGTCACAAAATGATCAACTCAGGAAATGGACCCAAGAGGATGACCTCATCTCAAATTCCCCAATGCCAAGAAGCGAAGCACATAAACACCATGTGGAAGCTGCTATGTTATATCACGCCCCCCAGAGGTAACCTGTGCTCCACTGGGAAGCCATTTTCTTCATCATATGGTTTCTGATACATTTGTTATTTTCTAAAAAATCTTTATTGAATTTGTTACAATATTGCTTCCTTGTGCTGGTTTTCTGGCCAAGAGGCATGTGAGATCTTAGTTCCCCGACCAGGGATAGAACCTGAATTGGGAGGCAAAGTCTTAACTACTGAACCACCAGGGATGTCCCTCTGATACATTTATCATAAAATTAACCCAGTGACTATCATTCAATCTGGTATGGTTATCTGAATGAGTCTGTACCCACACACGTCTCAGAAACTGGTTTCTGCTGGAATCACTAGTTTGGTCATCTTCTTACATAGCTCTGAATCACAAGTTAATTGGATTCATTCCTACTTCGTTTTGGTTGGATCCATACATATGAAAGCTTCCCAGGTGGCTCAATGGTAAAGAATCTGCCTGTCAATGAAGGAGACACCCGTTCGATCCCCGGATCAGGAAGATTCCATGGTGAAGAAAGTAGCAACCCACTCCAATATTCTTACTTGGGAAACCACATGGACAGAGGAGACTGGCAGGCTATAGTCCATGGGGTCATAAAGACTCAGACACAACTGCGTGCACACACACACACATATCATACATACAGAAATACCTATGGATGTCCACATGTTTCAGGAAGTAAGAGTATGTGGGCACCCACATCACTCCCCTTATGCACAGGGACAATCCCTGGGCTGGTCCCCAACACAATGCCTGCATGTCTCACTCACCAGCGGGTTGTTATCCAAAAGCTTTCGAGTCAGCCCTCTGGACTCAGAACGCATTCTCTACTGATGCAGTGTTATAAATGGCAATTAGCCCACACAGTGCCCTTTTGGCCTGCAGCGTGGCTCAACTAGCCAACAGTACCAGCAAGAGATACGGTTGCAAGAGCAACAGCTCAGAGGGTGAAAGATGGTGAAGACATAAGATGAAGCTGGGTTTCTCTTGTGGTTTCCTGGTTTGGGGCTAACCCTCCATAATATTTTAAAAGAGGTCAAGTTTGCATTATTTCCACCTCCCTCTCTGAATTTGCTTTTTCTCCTCAGGACTGCAGGAGCCTTTCTCCCAAGCTGTTTCTCCATTTCACAATTTCCTCTCTCTCTAATTCTGAACTCATAGATGCCTTTACAGCTCCCAGATTTTCCACTCCAGCTCCCATGGTGATGGCACACCAGCCCAGAGGATGGGGTGTGAGCTGAGAAGCAGGAGGAGGGGCAATGGTTTTAGAAGTGTGGATGAGCTGTTTATCAAGTAGGATCTGCCTACTCAGGAAAGTTGGGCATCCTGCTTACGATTCACTTTATAAGCGGAGGGTCGCCAAGCCAAACCACAAATCCATGCTAGAAAGAGAAGGCAATGAGTAATGTGGATAAAAAGCAACAAGACTCAGTCGGGGCTTGGCAACTGGTTGAGAGAAGGGGAGCTGGTTTAAGGCTGGGACTCTTCCCAGAAAATGGCATAATTTACAAGCTTAATCTGAGAAGAGTGTTTACAGCTATGGGAAGGTTTGATGTTTCAGTTATAGTGAAAAAGACAGGCAACATCTGTTCCTCTTCTCAGCAATCAGCTTCCAATAGCTTGTTTTGAAAGGTGGGATCTGGCAGAGCCTCTTACCACCAGCAAGAAAGATCAAAACAGAACAATCATCTTGTCATATTCCATACAAGCACATGTTCCAATGGAGGAAAAAAAAAAGACTGAAAGGAAATATACCAAAATATCCATGATGGCTTTGAGGTGAGGCTCAGTAATTTTCATCTTCCTTCTGTTTTTATGTACTTTCCAGATTTTTTTTTTTCTTTTTGAAGTGTGTTATTTGCTCAGTTCTGTCCCATTCTTTGCGACCCCATGAACTGTAGCCCGCCAGGCTCCTCTGTCCATGGGATTCTCCAAGCAAGAATACTGGAGTGGGTCGTCATTCCCTTCTCCAGGGGATCTTCCTGACCCAGGGATCAAACCCGGATCTCCTGCGTTGCAGGCAGATTCTTTACCAACTGAGCCACCAGGGTCCTTTTAATAGTTACTTATTTGGCTTCACTGGGGCTTAGTGGCCCTGAGGCATGTGGGATCTTCCCTGACCACAGATTGAACCTGCATCCCCTGCATTGGAAAGCGGATTGGATTCTTAAAACCACTGGACCATCAGGGAAGTCCCCAATTTTTAAAAATAATGATGTATCACTGAGGAAAACAAAGACCAAGTCCAGGAGCAGATGAATCCCTTGGGTTTGTGTTTGTAGGCACCGGCTAACTCCCCATGAAGAGGAGTGAGAACGCCATATAGGGGCAGATCTAGAAAGGGTGATGAAGTAGCTCTGTGACCAACAAACACATTCCCAAAGTTAACATTTAATGAGTATCTACTGTAGCCTGGCAGGGTACGCAGAGTGTTCATATGTTAATCTTCCACTTAATGTTCTCAAAACTCTGAGGTTGACATTATAGCTGATTTTACAGACAAGTAAGCCTGGGCCTAGAAAGGCTGGTTATTAATTTGCTAGGACTGAGGATCCAGCCTGAGCCAGCTCTCTCCCATGCACTTGACGACTCCCTGGCTTGAGGGATGGATAAAGACTGTGGTTTCCCTAATGGGGCCACAAGGGACAGAGTGGACATGAGTGGGCGTCTCATCCTCACTCCCACTTTGCTGGGTTAACTCTGCTGTTAGGGATTTTATTTACTGGTACTTTGTGTAAACTTGCATTGGAAGAATGGCTTCTTCAGCTAAAAAAGAAAAAGCCTGCAAACCACAGGACTAGACAGTCTCCAAGTTCCTTCTGGCTCTAAAAGTCTATCTTGGGAGCTGAAGAGCGGTCCCTGTCACTGAGCTCACGTGAGCTGGTGTGAGCTGGCGCATTGTCCACGCCAGATGACCTTTAATGAATTAGCTGGGGGATACCTGAGGAGAAATCTCAATGCCTTATGTACAGGAAGAAATGATGCTTTTGAACTGTGGTGTTGGAGAAGATTCTTGAGAGTCCCTTGGACAGCAAGGAGATCAAACCAGTCAATTCTAAAGGAAATCAGTCCTGACTATTCACTGGCAGGACTGATGCTCAAGCTCCAATACTTCGGTCACCTGATTCGAAGAGCTGACTCAATGGAAAAGATCCTGATACTGGGAATGATTGAGGCAGGAGGAGAATGGGGACAACAGAGGATGAGATTGTTGGATGGCCTCATCGGCTCAATGGACATGAGTTTGAGCAAATTCTGGGAGATAGAGAAAGACAGGGAAGCCTGGCATGCTACAGTCCATGGCGTCACAAAGAGTCGGACATGACTGAAAGCGACTTAGCACTAATAATAGTCAGTATTCCATGAATAAGATGCATGATGGAGGTTTTGGTGTAGAGTAAGAATAAAGATCAGAGTGAGTTTAACAGGCTGGAAGTCTGACAGGTCTGTAGGGGGGTGGGTGGGGAGGGGAAGGGAAGGTCACGGTGAATGCAGAATGACCAGGCAGAGCCCACGGGAGCGGGTGGGAGAGGAGTGAATGGTCAGGGGCATAATGCCCTCTGAACGGGCAACAGTCAGGTGTCACTGTGACCAGAGGGCAACACCAGATCTGGTCTGCAGAAACCAGACCTGCCATCTCACGGTGCTCCTGTCATCCTCCACAGGGACCTGTCCTGCCCTAAATAATACCAACAGCTCCCTGATGACAAATAGTGGACGCAGTGAACAGGTGAGTGGGCGAAGGAGTCAGACGCAGGGTGAGGGGTGGAGAGGCGAAACAACACAGAGTTCCGGGATGCAGAATGAGGAGGCGGGGCTTTGCCATGTCAGAGCATCACTTAGTTCTTTTTAGAGCAAGGGAGGGGCTTGTTGATCGAGAGGTGCGTGCATTCCTCCATCTGAATCACACAGGTCTCTTCCAATACTGCTTTGCCTTAATATTTGCTGCAGCTCACTGGTCACTGTCCAGCCCCCGGTTCAAGGGCAAGGATGCAGGAATGCCACCCGTTTGTCTGATTTCTTTCTTGACCTACCTTGACGAGGCCCTGCAGGACGGGTGGGCCGCAGATTGCTCTTGCCTTATAGTATTTCAAGAGGTTTAGAAACTGCAGGCAACGTGGTAAGACACACACACACAAATAGCAACAACAAGGAAGCTTCTTGGCTGAAAAGAAAGTGAAACTTTTTCTTTCTTTCAAATTTACAAACACTGAATTGGCAAGGCAAGCTCTTTGAAATGTAAAGCATGGCCACATCACACAGAGGGTGTCAGAAGTTTTCGCCCATAGGGCTACAAAGCAAGCATGCATATACATACCCAACTTGGGTACTGTCCCGATACGGCAGCACTGAAAATATACTACAGAAGGATCTTCTGCCACTGATAAGGACTATTCTAAAAAATAAAAATAAAAAACACAAACACAAATAAACAAACTAAATGCAAAGCGTCTTAAATTAAAAAAAAAAAAAAATTCTATAGCAATTCAGCATTCATGGAATTCACAGCAGTATCTGCACCCTCCCGCCACCTCCTCTGACAGATGGTACTCTGTTCTGCTTGCAAAAATGCAACCTCAGGGCAGCAGAAGTACACCGCCACTCCTCATTTCAGTGTTAACACAGTGAGACCCCGGGGAGGGTCTCTAAGGAACACATGTGCATGAATCCATTTTCTGGTGGGAGGGGCTGGCTGTGGGCAGCCCGGGGCAATGGAGCTATGAGTCCAGGGTGCCCTATGCTGGGTGAACAGTCCTGCCACATTTAAACCACCAATTTCTACTTTGCAGTGAGCAATGCAAAAGCAACGGTGCCAGAAACCGTGAGCAGGAAAGACACTCAGATGCCATTGTGATCATCAGGGCTTTTCATATGCTGGCGGCGTGTTAGGTTCTGAGAATAAATTGAGGGAACAATTACATAATCAGTCTTAGCCTCCATTCCTGCTAAAAAGATACTACTGGAAACAGTTCTACATGACGCTCTTATGCAATCAAAGGCACTTAAAAAAAAAATTAAAAAAAAACCAAAAAACCTCCCCAAAGTACTTATCTTGGCATCTGAGAATAACTTTTGCCAAAGAGGATTGCTGATGAAAAAACGGAGAAATGGTGGGAGAGATTAAAAACCAACATTCTTCAGCATGATGGTAACACACATCAGATATGGAGCTTACTGAGTTTGATTATCTTTTCCTTCAATAATCACTATCAGGGAATAAAGCAGTAGTACTCAAGGTTTGGGTATTTTGACCTTGTTTTAAAACTATGATATTCAATTGCCTACATGCCCAGAATTAAGTCAGGTTCCCTGGCATGGGGTTTCCCTGGTGGCTTAGATGGTAAAGAATCTGCCTGCAATGCAAGAGACCCAGGTTCAATCCCTGGGTCAAGAAGATCCTCTGGAGAACAGAATGGCAACCCACTCTAGTATTCTTGTCTGGAGAATCCCATGGACAGAGGAGCTTCGTGGGTTACAGTCCACAGGGTCGCAAAGAGTCCGACATGACTGAGTGACTAACACTTTGATACTTTTCCTGGCAAGGCAGGTTCCCAGGCCCTTTGTTTTCTGGCTCTTTCTGCCTCTCTGGTCTCAACACACACAATATTTTCCCCTGCACTTTACCACTCATCCATGATAGAAGCACTTGCAGTACACTCGCTGTTTTGCATGCATGTGGGTGGGATCTTAGTTCCCCAACCAGGGATTGAACCTGTGCCCTCTGCACTGGAAGTACTGAGTCTTAACCACTGGTCTGTCAGGGAAGTCCCACCTTCATCTTTTAAAAAATCCCTGCTGTTTCATATCTCCATCCTTTGCATGCTATTTCTTCTGACTGTTGTGTCTTACTAAGTACTCTGGGCGACTCCTATTTAGTCTTCAAAACCCAGTTCACAAGTAACCTCCCCAGGAAGAATTTCCTCCCCTTTCACTGAGTTACTCTTTCCCTTTATGGTGCGGCCCCCACTCTTGCTTTTATTTCCAGGAACATCCTGATCGCAAAGTGCTGCTAAACATTTGCTGCCCGCTTCTTCTCCATACATGACAGTTGCTCCAGAAACACAGCCTGGGCAAGGCGGTACTTCAGAGCAGCCCCTGAGTGCCCATCACTGGGAAGGCAGGACCAAAGCTCCAACCTCAGCCTCAAATGCCAGCTCTGTCACCTTCCTGCGACCTCAGGCAGCTCACTCATTCTATAGTTTCCTCATCCAAAACCATGGAACAAAAATCAGTAGCCATCTCACTGGAATGGTGTAAAGAGTAAATGAGTTCCCATATTGTAAAGCCTATAGAACAGGGCCAGACAAGTAACACGAGCTCAATAAATACTCACTATTTTTACCAGGAGCTGCCTTCTTGGGTTGAGGTAAGTTTTCTCAACAGTCTGCGGATTCAGACCCTAAAATAATACAGGCCTGCTAAAGGCAAAAGGTCGAGAAAGGACAGCTGAAGGCCAACACACGCAGCCTCACAAAGGTGAACAGGGACACAGAGGTCCGTCTCTCCTCTCTCCAGGGAGATGTTTCTCATCAGATATCACAGACTCAAAGCCTAGCTTCAGCTCCGAGAACAGAGCCCAGAAAGCTTACTCAGGCAGACTGAATGCACACCTATTAAGTGTCAATTAGGTGCCTGCATGCTGAGTCGCTCAGTCATGTCTGACTCTTTGCGACCCCATGGACTGCAGCTCACCAGGCTCCTCTGTCCATGGGATTCTCCAGGCAAGAATACTGGAGTGGGTTTGCTGTGCCCTCCTCCAGGGGATCTTCCTGGTTCAGGGGTTGAACCTGCATATCCTGCATCGGCAAGCGGATTCTTTACCACTAGTGCCACCTGGAAAGCCTGTCAATTAGGTGGTGGTGATTTAGTCGCTAAGTCGTGTCCCACTCTTATGACCCCATAGACTGTAGCCTGCCAGGATCCTCTGTCTATGGGCATTCTCCAGGCAAGAACACTGGAGTGGGTTGCCATTTCCTTCTCCAGGGGGTCTTCCCGACCCAAGAATCAAACCTGGGTCTCCTGCACTGCAGGCAGATTCTCTACTGACTGAGCTATGAGGGAAGTCAATTAGGTATCAGATCCTAAATGCTTTAACTGATGAGGAATGAATGAGTCAGTGACAGAACCAATGCATTAGCTTGTGTGACTGGGGATTTGAACCATGCACTTTATCATCCCGGGCCTCAATGCCTTGCTCTTCTCTAAGACTTACTAGAAAAATCTGCTCCTGCGGGTTTGACCAGGCACCCACGGATGCTTTCATCAAAGATGTTCTAGGGCAGCTTTCCAGACTGGCCCTCAGGTCACCAGGAGGAGTGTGGGGTGGGGCCAGAGGGTGAGCGATCACAACAGCCCTGATCACAACCGCACAGGAGGAGCAGGAGCCCCAGGCGGCTCCTGCCCCCACTCCCCTCAGCCTGGGCCCCTTTCTCGATGGAAGGATAGGGGTTCTCCACACACCGCCAGTGGGGGTATGCACCCAGGCAGGGGGAAAGCCCGAGTCCCTTGTGACCCTTCCACATACGGAGGAAAGCATGTGTTGCACAAACTCAACAGGCTTAGTCAGTGGTCCTGCACTTCCTTCATTACTCACTACTGATGTGGCCTTTCTTCCCACACACAGAGACTGCTTGGACATTTTTTGAAAATTCATTTGTAACTGAAGGATAACCGCTTTACCACGTTGTGTTGGTTTCTGCCAAACATCAGCATGAATCAACCACAGGTATACGCATGTCCCTGATGTGTCCATCTGAGGCGAAGAACTGATGCATTTGAAAAGACCCTGATGCTGGGAAAGATTGAAGGTGGGAGGAGAAGCAGACAACAGAAGATGGTTGGATAGCATCACTGACTGGATGGACATGAGTTTGAGTAAGCTCCGGGAGTTGCTGATGGACAGGGAAGCCTGGGGGGCTGCAGTCCACGGGTTCCCAAAGAGTCAAACACAACTGAGCGGCTGAACTGAACTGATACACATGTCCCCTCCCCCTTGAAGCTCCCTCCCACCTCCACTGCATCCCAACCCTCCAGGTCATCACGAAGCACCGGGCTGAGCTCCCTGCACCACACAGCAGCTTCCCACTAGCTAGTTATTTTATACACGGAAGCTACTCTCTCAATTCGTCCCATCCTCTCCTTACCCTGCAGTGTCCATAGGTCTGTTCTCTATGTCTGCATCTCTATTCCTGCCCTGCAAATAAGTCCATCAGTACCATTTTTCTAGAATTTTTGGACATTTTTAATAGAATAAGAAAATGTGCTTAGTCGCTCAGTCATGCCTGACTCTTTGCAACCCCATGGACTGCAGCCTGCCAGGCTTCTCTGTCCATGGGATTCACTAGGCAAGAATACTGGAGTGGGTTGCCATGCCCTCCTCCAGGGGATCTTCCCAAACCAAGAATCGAACCCAGTCTCCTGCAGATTCTTTACTGTCTCAACAACCAGGGAAGCCTGAACAAGAAAATCAGAGACTATAAATGTAAACCTTCTTTCCAAAGTTTCAACCGGGATGTGCCCATAGCTAAATGGAACATTAATTCAATCTCACACTACTGCTGTGTGATCCTCACTTCGAGGTGCAGGAGAGGCTGGCAGTATGGATCCCATTCAGAAAAAAACTATTATTCTAATGCCCTGGTCTAGTCTAGCTCCTACAAGGTGATTGTTTCACATCAATTACAGGAGGGTTGGTCCTCCTCTGGTTGGCCATTCTTGAGCAGCTGGAGGAGAGGGCAGGAAGGAAGGAAAGAAAGAAGACAACATCTTGGGGCACCTTCTTTCCATTCTTGGGTCCAACTACCCCTAGATGGCCACTCTTGGCAGGGACCAGAGGAGAAATCCAGAGTAGAGACCTGCACGGCACCCTGCAACAGCTCTGCAACTCTTCACGCCCTGGAGAGCTGAAAGGAGCAGGTAGAGCTCCCAAGAACACATCCTACGTGTTTCCCAAAACATCTTTGGAGTCAAGGCGGGACTTGAGGTCTTCGCCAGAGCACACAAGTATCAACAAGTGGCCAGCTCTTGACAGTTTCTTGCTCTAGTGACTTCAAATGGCATGGGTCTCAAGATGGGTCCCATGTGACCAACTGCTGTATCTAGAACCTGGAGGGCTCACATGAATTTGCAGCTTTGTTCTTTACAAGCATCAGGGCAATGTCCATCATAACTGAGATGCTCACAAAGAAAGTCAGATTTGTTTGCCTCCTTTGAGTGCATTTGTGAAAAAATTAAATCACATGCCAGTTGTCTGGAATGATGTTAAGACAGCCAAACTCCATTTCCAACGGGCTTTGGAAATTCACCATGTTTTCCCCTCCACCACTACAGTTATCTTCTTTTGGGCCCAAATGTCATGCAACAAGCCCACAGAATTTTCCATCTGTAACATATAACACTTGGAGTCAGGATGACCAAAAAGCATTACACAAAAGATTAGGACTTCAAAAGAGGGATTAACTCTGGGGAGATGGGTCTTTAAGGAATTAAAGATCACATTTCCATACAAACATCTGCTGGAGGGGAAAAAAAATAGCAAGCGGAAAAGTTCCCCAGGGCTGCAGCTCATGCGGGCAGAGTTCCCTCTGGACAAACCATGTTTTCTGAGCCCTTAGGAAACATTGCGTGTGCTCGGCTGCTGGAACACCGTCTGATCTTCTTCTTTATGTAGCTCTATTTCCGGGCTTAGGAAAGTGTTTCTGGTATGAGGGAATTTACAGCTTCAGACCACAAAGCTTCCAAAGGCATGTTTTGCCTGTGAGATGCTGGAGCCCTCAGAAACAGCATGGAGATGCATCAGGGTCACCACAGCTGATCCAGGACTGTAGACCACTTTCGCTGCATCTGCTTTCAAAGTGTCTGACCAGGCAACGTCTAACTCCACCCAAGATCCTTAAGTGTTCTCTCGTATGCCAAAAACTGGCTTCTTGTTCTATTTCCAGCCCCCTGGGGAGTCTCTGTTGGCTGTGAGAAGTTTTGATCTCTTCCAGGTGGAATATTCCATGATAGCAATGGTATTCACTTAAGGACATTAAAAACAGGCAACCAACTTTGAAAGTTTAAAGCAAAGAAAATCACGTTTGCAACAGCGGTGGGTGAGCACAGTGATACATGAACACAGCCCGGGGTGCCCACTGCCCAGGGGTCCATGGTGGGTACTGGACACCGTGTAGAAGCACATGCTCAAATTCTGTATTTCACTCTCTACAGGCCAAGGAAGCAACAGAGAACACACTTAAAAATGCTGGTGTTGTGGACTGAACCGCGTTCCCCCAAAAGACATATTCAGGTCTTAATCCCTGCGGCTGTGGCTTTATTTGGAAAAGGTCTCTGCAGACGTGATCAGTTGGTATGAGGTCATACTGGATTGCACTTCTCGGGTAATGTCAGTGGTAAAGAATCCGCCCACCAGTGTAGGAGATGCAAGAGATTCGGGTTAGAACCCTGGTTGGGAAGATCCCCTGGGGGAGGAAATGGCAACCCATCTGGGTTCTTGCTGAGAAATCCTATGACAGTGGAGCCTGGTGGGCTTCAGTCCATGGTGTTGCAGATCAGACACTACTGATGGATTGAGCAGACACACAAGGCTGAGAGGAGGAGCAGAAGACCCAGTGGAGGAACAAAATGTGCAGTGAAACTCTCTTCACTGACTTCCCTTGCTTGCTGCACCATGGTCTCCAACTCCCCGCTGTAAATCACTTTAACCAATGACCACGGCACGCCCAAAGCTCAGGCTGGTAGGCTGCTCTCTAGAGCACTGTGTGAACAGTGATAGCGTGAGGTCAATGTCACCCCTCACTCTGCTCAGGAGCCTCAACGCACAGAAGGACCTGGCATCACACACCTGTGGAATGGCTGATCGCCAACGTGCCTGAAATGAAATCCGAGGTATTTAAACCATTTAAGTTAGGACTTCCCTGGTGGTCCAGTGGTTAAGGCTCTGAGCTTCCAAGGCAGGGGAAATTGGTTTGATCCCTGATCAGGGAACTAAGATCTCACATACTTGTGTGGCCAAAAGTGAAAACTACGTACGTCATTTTGTGAGTATTTTTGCCCACTGTTTACTGACCTCTTCCCCTTAACCAAGCAGTTACTGTGAATAATTTAGCAGAGCTGGACCTGGGGCTCAGGGGGGCCTGGGGCAGTTACGACGGCGATGGTGACTGAGCCGTGGCTGGGTGAGCACCCCCAGGGCTGGGAATGCAGTGAGGAGAGGGGATGGGAGAGAGGAAGTGACAGAGCCCGTGAGACTGCAGCGAGACTAAGGGAGCGTGTGAGTCCGCCGAGGCTGCTGTAACAAGCAGCCCGTGTGCCCTGCTCCTTGGCTGTGGCTGAAATCAATCATCTCATGGCTGTGGAGACCAAGGCTCCCCTGAGGGCAGGATCTGTCCCAGCTTCTGAGAGCTCCTTGTCTTGGGGCAGCAGGACAGGAGCCCTCACAAGGCCGCGTGTGCAAGTGTGTCCCCAAGGGTCCCCCTTTAATAAGGACACCAGTCATTAGACGAGGGGCCCACCTTCCCCCAGCACAGTCTCTTCTTAACTCATTACATCTGCCACGACTCTATTTCCAAATAAGGTCGAATTCTGAGGTACAGAGGGTTGGGGCTCAGCATAAGAATTTTGGGGGGACATCATCCAGCCCAAGAGAATGATAGGAGGAAGGCCAGCTGAGTGCGGTGGTACAGAAGTCCCCTCTGGGGCCTTCTCATCCTTGCTCTTCCAGGACAGCACTGGCATCCAAATCCTGGGTGTGGTTTGGGCCTCCCACCAGCCCTAATGATGGTTTCCCTTTCAGACGGCCGGGTACCACTGGTGGAGACCAAGGTCTGGTCTCTCCCAGGTTCCCAGGCCCTCTCATCAAGCAATGTTGAGACAGAATTACCAAGAGAAGACCCTTTGCAACCCCTTACACTGTTTTTTTTTCTGTGACTCACTTTATTTCCTGTAAATCAAACTGGTTAGAAAGAAGCAACAAGCATTGTCAGGCTGAGCACTTTTCAGCAAGGTATTAATACATCTGCTCAGGAGAACCACGGTTGCTTACATTTGAAAATCATTTTCTCAAAAGCCTCAGGCAGAGTCACAGAAAAAGCCAGCATACCTGCTGTGCTTCTTAAAGAGGTATGGATAGGGACTTCCCTGGCGGTCCAGTGGTTAAGACTCTTGGGCTTCCAATGCAGGGGGCACGGGTTTGATCCCTGGTCAGGGAACTAAGAGCCCACATGCTTCAAGGCATGGCCAGAAAACAAAACAAAACACTTAATTAATGAAACAAACAAACAAGAAATATGGATAATAAGACTGTAATAAACCCTGCATGCAGTGCTGAGCCAGTGCCAGCCCCAGCTGGTCCCTGGTGGCTATGGTCCGGCTTCTCCTTCCTCCAGTGGCTCAGAGAACCAGGGAAGAAGCAGAGGAAAATCAATGGATCAGTTTGAGAGCAGCTCTGGGAGACACTGGTGGCAGAAGAGGCTCGGCCCAGGAAGTCTCAGTGAGGTCTGGAGGTTACTAAAGGCTTCCTCAGGGCTTCCCTGGCAGCTCAGTGGTAAAGAATCTGCCTGCAATGCAGGAGACCTGGGTTCGATCCCTGGGTCAGGAAGGTCCCCTGGGGAGGGCATGGCAACCCACTTCAGTATTCTTGCCTGGAGAATCCCATGGACAGAGGAGCCTCGAGGGCTACAGTCCATTGGGTTGCAAAGAGTCAGACATGACTGAGTGACTAACCCTTGCTTCCACTTCCTTCAAGTCTATCCACTCAATGTCCTTTAGGTCTGAGGTTTTGCTGACAATTGGTTATAAACACAGATGACGACACTGATAAAGATGCTTCTCTTCCAGCCTACTGCTGCCGGGGGATGGAGGGGTCTAGTCTTTTAATAAAAAACAAAAGTTTTGGGAGGAGAAAAGCGTGCTAGGGAAGAAGCAGACATTTCACGGAGTCTCACAAAAGATGCCATGCATCTATCGAATCAGAAGGCTTTGTTTCAGGGAGAAAAGGCGATGATGACATATTTCTGCTTTCTAGAAGGCCCGTTCAGAGCTGGTGACTAGCTGTTTTGTTTTTTGAAATGTGCTACTTCCTCCAACACATCTTTCAAACTAAACGAAGCTGACAGATCGGAACTGATGAGATGACAAACAAGGTTTTAATTTAGTTATTACCCATTCGCCTAGTTTCCTCCACAATTTTCAGTATAAAATGAGAAGTGACAACTTGACTTCACTTACTGCACTTTTTTTTTTTTAACATCTTACTTTACAAAGCAGATGAAAGGTGTTGGAATCTTTCATATTTTTGTTTTTCCTACTGAGTTCGCACTTTAGAGAGACTACCCTCTGGCACACATCTCTGTCCACTATCTCAAATCTTTTTAAGTCTCTTGAAAATTTCTGTCAACGGACGAGACAGACCAGTCCATGCACTGCAAAAAAGTATTTCTTTGCCTGTGCAGAAGGCAATGATTCCCACGGCAGACCCAGGAAGGAAGCACTTCCAGTGCATGTGGCAGCCATCGACTGTGTTCAAGGCAGACATTAAAAAACCAGGTGACTTCAAAAGGATGTGAAATGATGTTTGGGGGAGGGTGATGCCCACTTGAAGCCATGGCTCTTGTCTCCCATGGCTCTCAAACATTTTGAGTCCTGAGACTGGAAGCACCCAGAGGAGAGGTCCTGTCCTAACAGGACCATGAGGGTCACTGGACAGGAACGTGTCTTTGGCCGGTGGCTGGTCATCAGTCTTCATGCTCACCTTCCATTCTGATGACCCAGCTCCACCTGGCCAGCAGTCAGCTCCCTGTTGGCACCCGCTGGCCTCATAATGTCTGTCATTTTCAAGGGTGTCTCCTCCTGGAGGGCCGAGCTCTGTCTTCACTTCCAGTTAACGTCCTCATGCAGATGACAGTGGATACTGACTGGCTCTTCTCTACTAACTAAACGGCAGCTCCCAGTCCCCACTGACCATCCTCAGAATGTTCAAGGGTCCCCTCCAGACGCCAGGACACAAGGCCCTGGACTCCTTTCTACCACAACAAATAGTTTGCTCACACATGTGTGAACAGTTTCTTTGAAGACTTCATGTCATTGCTGGAGAAGGACATGCCAACCCACTCCAGAATTCTTGCCCAGAAAGTCCCATGGACAGAGGAGCCTGGTGGGCTACAGCTCATGGGGTTGCAGGGCTGGGCACAGCTGAGCACACATGCGCTGTGCAGACGTGGGATCTTAGTTTCCCAGCCAGGGATCGAACCCTCGTCTTTTGCATTGGAAGCATGGAGTCTTAATCACTGGACCCTCGGGCAAGTCTCCCTTTGAGTTCTTTAATGACCATCTCCAGGCTTCTCAGCAAAGCCTCCTTCCTCCCAACATGGCAGGAACTTGAGTCGAGGGGCTTTCAACACTGGGCTGCAAGAAGCAGTACGTGTGGTGTTGTGTGTGTGCCCTGCACGCCTGAGGTGGGGGATCAGAGACCCCCCCCCACCCCAGCCATCTTCCAGTCCCTCTCTCCTTAGAGCACACCCAGGCCCCCTGGTACCCAGCACCGCTGCCCTGAGCTCAGCCCTGCCCCCAGCCGCCTTCAGCAGGACGTGCTCTGCCTGCTGCCCGGCTGTGGTGGGGACCTCTCTTCGCCCTTCTCAAAAGGCTGGGTCTTCTCCTCCCACTCATCAGCTCTTGACCACAATTTCCTTCTGTCACCTCTGAAATTCTAGGCTCTTCCTGGTGTCCTCCTGAGTTCTTCCTTTCATCTATCTAAGAATGGTCCATCCCTGCTAAAGGATCTATCTCCAGCCCTTTTATCTTCGCTGGCACATAAAAAGCAGTTCTCACCTGGACAGGCAGGACTGGCTGTCATCACAGCCTATAGCCAGTGCTGAGGGCTCGATTTTCTGCCCGAAATTCCAGTTCTTAGATCTTCAGATGAGCTAAAAGTCCTTCCTGGTTCTGTCTGAAAATTCCCCAGTGAGACTACCAGCAACTGCATGCTTTCTGGGCTATTTCTGTTGTTCCTGGGTCGAAAGTGTGCCAGGAAAGGCATCTTCCGAATACACTAGACACTGGTGATCCCATTAGTCCAAATCTTTTAACTACATCCCTTCACTGCTTCCCTGGTGGCTCAGACAGTAAAGAATCTGCCTGCAGTGCCGCAGACCCAGGTTCGATCCTTGGGTTGGGAAGACCCCTTGGAGAAGGGAATGGCTACCCACTCCAATATTCTTGCTTGGAGAATTCCATGACAGAGGAGCCTGGTGGGCTACAGTCCATGGGGTTGCAAAGAGTCAGACACAACTGAGCAACTAATACAACACTCACTGCAAACCATGCCAGGTGATTATCTGACTCTGTATCCTCAACAGCATTGAAAAGTGGGGAATACTATCAATTTGGCCCACTTTTTGGCTTTGTCATTGATTTTATTTAGGAACTCATGGTTTTATATGTTTGTTTATGGTTCAAGAGATTATGAACAAAAACACCAACATAAATTAATGATGAGTAATTTATACTAAAAACGGTAAAAGTAAGGTTCGGATTCAGTAAGTAAAAGACACAATAGAAAAGAAAAACACGGTGGTTAAATGCATAAGGCACAGTAATTGTGACGGTGACAGTCAGGGTGAGAGAAAGAAACCCAGAGTGTATTCTATTTCACAGACGACAGTTGGGTTCATTTTAACTAAAAGCTTTGTACTTAAAATAGGAATACATACTGACTACTTAAAAATTATTTGACGGGAGAATTCAATCGTGCCATTCTGAAATTGTTGAATAGCTATAAAATTATGTTCTCTATTCAAGAGAGGTTTAAAAACTTCAAGAAAAGAAGTCTTTACAAACTGTAATTGTTAGTGTTAGTTATTCAGGTTGTACAGTGTATTTTACACTAAATTATAGTGATGCTGGGCCTTAATCATGCCATGAGTCTAAGCTTTTAGCAATTTTCATTTGTTATAGATTAGAAAAAATTAGTGGGGCCCATATGAGCTTCTGAATATCAGGAGATTAAATGAAATGGTCTTGTGGCAGGAACTCCACTCTGGGACGTGTCTCTAGCTTCGATCTAGGTCACAGATCAGAGAGGAGGAGCCACCCCCAGGGAACAGAGCTGCAGGGATCCCAAGAGGTCTTAGAGCCCTATTCCCAGCACTACCGTGAGGCTACCATTAATGAGCTTCACCATTCAATCATAATCAATGCTGGCAACAAGGATTCATGTCCACTTGTCACCAGGACAGTTTTAATACCAAGATCATATTGCAAATTCTTTCGATTGCAAGGAGATCAAACCGGTCAATCCTAAAGGAAACCAACCCTGAATATTCATTGGAAGGACTGATGCTGAAACTGAAGTTCCAATACTCTGGCCACCTGATGCAAAGAGCTGACTCATTAGAAAAGGGCCTGATGCTAGGAAAGATTGAAGGCAGGAGTAGAAGGGGATGACAGAGGATAAGACAGTTGGATGGCATCACTAACTCAATGGACGTGAGTTTGAGGAACCTCCGGGAAATGTTAAAGGACAGGGAAACCCAGAGTGCTACAGTCCATGGGGTCGCAAAGAGTCGGACACGACCGAGCGACTGAACAACAACATATACATATTAACCATAATTTTCATTTAATAGCGCTTTCCCAAAAAGCAACTCTTTGCTGGAGAAACACATGCTCCCAGACGTCAGCTGGCCCAGGAGTCTGAACTGGCGCCCGGGACGAATCTGCTGGCAAAATCAGGATCCTCCTCTCTTAATGAACATCATCAGAGACAGAGAGCCAAACCCGACTTTAGGCCCAAGATCTAGCAGGATGTTTACTGACCAGAGCACAGAGCCTTGGTGAAAGTAGAAAACAAAACCCAACAAAGCAGAAAAAGAAATGCCGACAAATCCTTACAAAAAAAACTCAACTGTTTTTCTGTTCAAAGTTTCCTAATAAAAATATATTTCAGTACTATTGAAAATTCAGTTTTAGTCTAAAAAAACCAAGCCTTGGGTTACCATTAGAGACCAGCATTTTCTACAGACTTCTTTGCATGATTCTGGTGGGAGAGGGGTGGAAAGAATCGTCTGTTTGGGAAGGTTACATGACATCATGTTCATTTTTACAGTCACTCCGTGAGGTTTGGCCATGCAAAACATCCCGCCTTTTCTTCCCTAAGGGACCAGCCCCCTCCCAAAGCTTCTGTTAGTACGGTACCTGCCATTCCTGGTATCATGCTGCCGCATATTCTTGATAAAATGAATCTTCTTAAAGTTCTTTGGTCTGGGCGAACCTGAGAGAGTCCGACATCTGAAAAATAGAGCCATTTCAAAAACACAGTCAGTTGGTCTCGGATAGCTGAGACATTTCCACACAAAGATAGGAAGGAAAGACCAGACAAATGGTTTGAGTCACCCCAAGGATAACGAGGACCTTGTGGCTGGAAGCGAGGAAGCTTAAAAAAACAAACAAACAAAAAAAAACCACCCAACAGACAGACAACTTCCTTGATAATACTGATAAGAATTTATATGGCTCTGAAGAGCCAGCTAATGAAAACTATTGTCCTCAATTGCAATAACATAACCTACATGGATTCCAAAGATATTATTCATTCCTGTCATCTTAAAAAAGAATCTTCCCGTATCAACACGGGTATCGGGAACGGAAAACTGCAAATTCAACAAATTCAGAGGCAGGAAAAAACACTGGCAAATTCAGTTTAAAAACAACCCTGAATCATTTTTCTTCTATAGCAGGACTCTGGCTTGAATCACCTGGACTATTGCCTCAACACTCAACTTGGCTATGCTTGGAAGTCACAGCTTTACTTTGAATGAGAATCAGAGACCTGGCTAGTGGCTGTTTGTTTTTGTTTTTTTAGATAAATTTTAAATAAATATTTGTTGAACAAATTGACTTGGATTCTAATTAATTTTCCCTAGAATATATGACATGTGCGTGCACTGCAGGAATAAGAGAACAGAAAGGTTTTATTTGTGTATATTTTTTCAAAGTTACCTGGCAAAACTCTAAGACACATAACTGCAACAACAGCTAGGATAAAAAGCAAAATCCCAACAAATGAGAATCTGAAGTTTGGACTTGTCTTGAGAAAGGGAGCAACGTCCTCTCTAGTTGGATTTTTGCTGCCAAAATTTTTTGTTTACTTAAACCTTTCTGACCATGGACCCCGAAGGCTGGTTTCTGGGATCACGTCAGATGTGGGTCCCAAGAAGTGGTGCCCAGGTTCTCAAAGCCACAGTGAATGTCTGAGCTGGGCTGTAACCTGAGTTCAGTCAATTCTGAACCTGGAGGCTTCAGGTAAGAGAGCAGCAAGGTGACCCAAGGAGGAGGTAAAGCTGAGGGCAGTGGGGTGTGAGGGCCCTTTGTGGGGCAGAGGATTAAGGAATGTTCAGAGTCACACACCTGCCCCTCAGCTCTGATCTCTACTCTCCCCCAGGGGCCTGAAGGGGCTTCTCAAGTGGCACTAATGGTAAAGAACCCTCCTGTCAATACAGGAGACATTAAGAGACGTGGGTTCGATCCCTGGGTTGGGAAGATCCCCTGGAGAAGGGAATGGCTACCCACTCCAGTATTCTTGCCTGGAGAATTCCAGGGACAGAGGATCCTGGCAGGCTACAGCCCAGGGGGTCGCAAAGAGTTGGACACGACAGAAGCGACATGGCACGCACGCAGGTAGGGGCCTGAAGGGAAATTAGGGGACGGCCCTGGTCTAGACCTCGGGGTGTACATTCCCCTGAAACCCCCTTATCCGCCCTCCAGTAAGGGCCAGTCTTCCTAGAAGCCCCTTCTTAGGGAGCACTGAAAATTACTTATTTTTTCCTCATAGAAAACAGCACCTTAAAATAGAATTTATCTTGAAAAAAATACAGTGAAGTGAATGAGTGGTCAAAGCAATGACATGGTAGCAGGTATCTGGTGACTTTCATTAGGAAAGGGGGTTTCCTGGGCATTGGGTCTAGAGGCAGGAAGACCCCTGCCAGTCATGTCCACGTCACCGGAGTGAAGTATCCACAGCTCATGGCCACACCTCGAGTGGCCCTGCCAGCATCCACTCCAACTCACTACCAATCCTAGTGACCTATCAGTAGTAATATTCCCTGGAGCTCTTGTGAGAATTACATGTGAAGATTTCTGTCAGAGCTTCATACACTGTCAAGTGACATGTTCGAATACACAAGTTCATGTCCAAACATATGTGTGTGTATGTTAGTCGTTCAGTTGTGTCTGACTCTTTGGAATCCCCATGAACTGTAGCCCACCAGGCTCTTCTGTCTATGGAAATCTCCAGGCAAAATACTGGAGTGGGTAGCCATTCCCTTCTCTAGAGGATCTTCCCAACCCAGGGCTTGAACCCGGGTCTTTGCAATTGAAGGTGAACTCCTCATAGTCTCAGCAATCAGGGAAACCCACTCTGTGGGACCCCGTGGACTATAGCCTGTCAGGCTCCTCTGTCCACAGAATTCTCTAGTCAAGACTACTCAAGTGGGTAACCATTCCCTGCTCCAGGGGATCTTCTTGACCCAGGGATTGAACCCAGGTCTCCTGCATTGTAGGTGGATTCTTTACTGTCTGAGCTACCAGGGAAGGCCCATATGTACACACATGTAAATATTCATATACACATTTCAAGTGTTGTGATTATTATTAAAACTTTTACCTACAAAGGGTGCATATTTTGTTACTATTTGCCTCCTATATTCTTAAACTGCAGCCCTGGGACTGCCCTGGTGGTCCAGTGATTAAGGCTCTGAGCTTCCAATGCATGAGGTGTGGGGGATCTGATCCCTGCTTGGGGAACTAAGATCCCACCTGCTGTGTGATGTGGCCAAAAAAGTATTAAAAAAAAAAAAAAAGAAAAAAGAAAACCTGCGGCCTTGGTTAAGGGTCCTGATTTCTTGGTTTTAAATAGATTCTTGTAAAGACAGCAGTGCCCTGCCTGAGGGCATTCTATAGATGCTTCCTGTGGACCTCAGGAAGGGTTTGAATCAGGAAAGACACTCATGTCCCCCTCCCCACTCTGAGCTTCCAAACCCAGATCCAGCCTTCCTGGGGTCCAAGGAGCTACAGCCTCACTCTGCCTTCTTGAGGCTGCACTCAGAAGCAGACCCAACACCTTGAAGGGTCTCAGTTCTACCCCTAGAATGACTGTTAGAGTCTGCAGGCCACTTAAGGTCCACCACTGTCTCTCTAACACATGGCAGAAAGTTCTAGAAATATGTAGTCACTGGAGAGAGGAGGATCCTTGAAGGCATAAATGCGTGCTTCCACTGGTTTCTGGACAGGAGTTCAGGAGCATCCTTACATGCTTACCTTGTGCCCCCCCGCCACTGCCCCCAACCAAATGCAGAGTTTCCAGGCCCCCAGGTCTAGATGAGGGCAGTGGGCTGAGAGCTGGACTGTGACGACGCCCTCCTATGACTCCGAGCTGCTCCCAGTCTCCATGCCTGCTGAAAGAGGTGCTATTACCCTCTTTCAGCCTTCAGCTGGAGCCAGAAGTTGGCAAAAGGGCACAGGTGTGTGTCGGCACTGGTAATTACTGAATGGTACAGCAGACGGCACCTCTCAACCCAGACAGGCTGGAGACCAGGGCCGGGGGTGATGGCTGCCACACCTGCGGTAGCCGAACAAAGGTTTTACTGGACACCTAACAGACAGCCTAGGTTCTTATTTCTGGGAGACCAAGTAACCACCAGACAATGTGGAAAACCCCCATCTAAAGGCTCTCACGGTTAAGGCTCAAGTCTTGGAGTTCAAGGTGGATACGAGAAACTAACTTGTGATGTGCAAGAGAAAAGCAGAACTTTTAAAAAGATAACTGCTTGCCAAGTCGCTTCAGTCGTGTCCGACTCTTTGTGACCCTATGGACTGTAGCTCGCCAGGCTCCTCTGTCCATGGGATTCTCCAGGCAAGAATATTGGAGGAGGGTGCCATTTCCTACTCCAGGGGAGCTTCCCAACCCAGGGATCGAAACTGCGTTTTTGTATTGGCAGGTGGGTTCTTTACCATTAGCTCCACCTGGGAAAGGCCCCAAAAGATAACTGAAGAGGTGCTTTATTTCTATATTAGCATACAATTCTAACTGCAAAGGGCTTCCCTGGTGGCTCAGCGGTAAAGAATCTGCCTGCCAATGCGGATTAGATCCCTGGGTCAGGAAAATCCCTCTGGAGAAGAAAATGGCAACCTGCTCCAGTATTCTTGCCCGGGAAATTCCGTGGACACTTCGAAGGAGCCTGGCTCACTGCAGTCCATGGGATCACAAAAGAGCTGGACACTTGAGTGACTACACAACAACAACAATGCTACTGATCTAGCCCTTGGATCAGCAAGCTGTTTGATGTCTTGTGTGTGTGTGTTTTTAAAGCATTCAGCTATCACCACCCCCGACCTAAGAAACACTTTAAGAGAACTGTGGCGTTGGCAACAATTGCCAAGGAAACCGGAAGACTGAGCACTCAGGTTAAGCACGGAAGAAACTAATTTCAAAACCACCTGCATTAATGTGTAAATACCCATTTAAAACCATACATTTTAAGTGACACAAAATTAAATTAGGATGGAATTAAATTAAAAACTAATTTAATGAAAGATTAGCTCTTTCTTGTTAGCACTGATTACAGGATACACCTAATTATGCAAAAGATTTTTAATAGATGCCTTGGAGCAGTTTGTTCTGAGTGCTGACTTTAAAAGCAAGTTGGGCTAATAGCCTTCCGCCCCCGCAGTTCCCAAAAACACTTTGGCGTCATTACTGGTACTTTCATTTCACAGAATGGAAGGGCTGGTAAGGACCTCAGAGATCAGTCAGTTTGTTCCTTCCATTTTACAGGTGGGAAAACGGAGGCCTCCGCATAAGTAAATGAATTTCCAAAGCCATGCAGGCAGTTAGTATAAGAATGGGGCCAAAAATTCAAATCCCCTGACTCCCAAACTGTTGCCCCTTTTGCGATTTTTATTTCTTAGGAACAAGTTTCTAAGTACATATCAGAATTTTTTTTATCAAAGTGTAGTTGATTTACAACTTTGTGTTAGTTTCTGGTATATGGCAAAGTGATTCACATATATATCTGTGTGTGTGTATTTATTCTTTTCCATTATGGCTTATTACGGAATACTGACTACAGTTCCCTGTGCTCTACAATAGGATCTTGTTGACTTTGTACATAGTTGTTTGTATCTGCTAATCCCAAATTCCTAATTTATCCCTACCCTACCCACTTTGGGGCTTCCTTGCTGGCTCGGTAGTAAAGAATCTGCCTGCCAATGGGTTCAATCCTTGGGTCAGGAAGATCCCCTGGAGCTGGAAATGGCAACCCACTCCAGCATTCTTGCCTGGGAAATCCCATGGACAGAGGAGCCTGGCAGCTAAAGTCAAAAGAGCTGGACATGACTTGGCATGTCCAACAACAAGACAACCACCTTCAATAACCATGAGTTTGATTTCTCTATCTGTTTC
The DNA here is from genome assembly GCF_910594005.1 of Cervus elaphus. Classification (NCBI taxonomy): domain Eukaryota; kingdom Metazoa; phylum Chordata; class Mammalia; order Artiodactyla; family Cervidae; genus Cervus; species Cervus elaphus. Next base: position 36,636,320 of record NC_057841.1, read on the forward strand.
AATGGTAAACATCAGAAATTTTTTAATTAAAGAAAGTCCACTAGGGAAAATCTAGACTTCTTAAACTGCCCAACTCCCTTGATTTTGACTTATTTTTTAAACTTTTTATTTACACAAGATTTGTGGGAAATTAAGTACAACACTCTGTAAGTAGAGGCTGGATGAATTTACAGTTAAGGCAAATCAGCCATTCCATTTTTACTCTGAGCGTTTGTGCCATCATAGGCCTGAGAGCCAGAGGACAGAGGACCAGCCTGGGCGATGCTGAGAGAGGGTTCCTGACCAGGAACAGCGTCCGGCTCCTCCTCTGCCCCCTCTTTACCAGAGGAATCCCAGAGGAGGTGACATTTAGAGCCTGAGAATTTTTTTTTTTAACCTGGTTGCCTTGGTCACAGCTACCACATTGCTTGAATGACCGTGCTCCCTACAGCCTCTCCAAACTCCAGGGCCTTTGCAGTTCTGTTCGTTGATTGGCATCAATTGTGCTCATATGCCGAAGCCACTCAGTGCCACCTGAGGACGTTTCTCCCCCGCATTCGCTGATTGACTTGGGCCACTTAATAGAGATGGACAGAAGAACACTTGCCCCTGGGCCATGTGGATCACAGCCACACGCCATCAGCCTAATGTGGTCCCAGAAGTTATGAACATTTTCTTTTTTTCAATATTTATTTTATTTACTATTTGTTTGGCAGTGCCAGGTCTTGGTTGTGTAATCAAACCTGGGCCCCCCTGCATCGGGAGCATGGAATCTTAGCCAAAGAACCATGAGGGAAGTCCCTCGGATGTTTTCAAAAAGCCCTCAAAAGTGGAAATCAGACTGTCTGGCCCTGACTTTCTCTTTAGAATGATGTCGGTGATGAGACTCACAGTCACGGATGCTTTGGAGCAGGTCCCAGGCCTGTCTATGCTCCATGCTTTATGCAGGTGGTCCGTGGACATGACCTGTGGCCTGGGAATGAGGCTCTGTGCAGGGAAGGGGCCAGCTCCAGGGGGAGACCCTCCCTCCATCTCAGCACCCTCCAGGCTCAAAGGGAGGAGCCAGGGACTTCCGAGTCCTGGCTAGAGGTCAAAGCAGGACGGGTGAAAATGTGGGTTCCCGGAGGAGCTGTGTGAGGGCATGAGAGCACACGCCCCCTCACAGCCTGCCAGCATCCCCGTAAATCCGCAGCATCCCATCCAACTCGCCCCCCACCCCGGCCCCCTGTGCTGACCCCGTCTTCCCTCAGCCGCGCCTCCACCGGCCAGCCCAGTTGGGGCTGCAGTGGGGACTGAGGGGGACGTGGTGTGGTCCCCTGCACTCCGGGAGGGCCAGGGGGACCCAGCACAGATGAGAGGAAGGAGAGCTGCCAGTCAGAAGCCAGGCGCAGCTCCGCAACTGCTGTCACCCCCGCCCCCTACCCCCGCCAAAAAAAAAGATGCCTTGAAAGCACTTTTCTAATCTGGAGGAAGAAACGGAAGGCTTTCAGCCCTGAGGGAGCACTCACAGATGTCTTCAGCACCTGACCGTGGAGGAGCGTAGCCCCCCTGTTAACCAAGTCTGAGACTGCAATGCCTGTGTCCCCTCTGGGAAAGCCAGAGCAGGGGTGCATTCTTCTCCATCAAGCAACAATTTTCAAAAAGAAAGGGTCACAGCACCCGAATTCACATGCAGACTGGGCTATTCTGGTACATGGTTGGGATTTCACAGTGTTCTCCGTCTAATATTCCAAAGGGTTGGGGTTTCCAACTGAGTCTGGGGATCGGATTGTCATTTTTAGAATTTAATTCTGTAAATCAAGAACTGGAAAAGAAGAGCAAACTTTGGCCTCCTTCTTGTATTGCAGGCCATCCACGTCCACATAAATGCAACCACAAAACTGACCTCCGTAGAGGGGCATTCTCCTCAATGTCTTCCAGGGTCTCCAAGGACGATCGCTGGGAGATGAGGCGACGTCTGAAGAGAGAGGGAAAAAAATTTAGGTGTTAAAATTGCGTCATGAAATGAATCAGGAATTTCCGTAAAGCTAAAACTGTTCTAAAAAATAAAGTCTGTTAAAAAAAAAAATCAGACAAAAGGTGTCTTTAAGAGGCTGTCATATTCCCAGACTATACTCTGAATGCCAAGCCCATCTTGCCTTGCTGAATCCTGACGTTCTCCCTGGGAAGAAACAAGACGTGATGGAGACGTTTTATGCTGCCAAATAACAAAACCAGACAAGGTGCCTCTTATTGCATATAAGTTTGGTACTCTGTGTGTGTGTGTGTGTGCGTGTGTGTTCAGTCGCTAAGTCGTGTCCCACTCTTTTGAGACCCTATGGACTGTAGCCCGCCAGGCTTTTCTGTCCATGGGATTCTCCAGGCAAGAATACTGGAGTGGGTTGCCATTTCCTCCTCCAGAGGCTCTTCCTGACTCAGGGATCGAACTCACATCTCCTGCATTGATTCTTTACCACTGAGCCACCTGGGAAGCCCATTGGTACTGCGTGCACATTTTCTAAAGCATTAGACATGTTTTTACTATTAAAATACTATTAAATATTGAAATATCAGTGATCTGAACCAGCTTTAGCTGATAAATATTAAATTTTAAAACCATACTAAATAAAATATCAAAATCATTAGGAGGCAATAAATAAAACTTATGGTCTCAGGGACTTCCCTGGTGGTCGAGTAGGTAAGACTCCATGCTGCCAATGCAGGGGACTCAGGTTCCATCCCTGTTTGGGAAGCTAAGGTCCCACATGCCTTGCGGCACAGCCAAAAGATGAAAAACAAAAACAAACAAAACTTATGGTCTCTGGACGGCCATGATTTCAAAAGCAACTAGAAACACAGACGACATCATTCCCCTGGGCGAATTTCTCAGTGACCATTAAGAAAATGTATCAGGATGTAACTAGGCAAAATACAAATGCTTTCTAGATGCTAAAGAACTGAAAACCACATGCCCAAACCTCCTTGATCTACTTTTGACCAATGGAAATAAGAATGGGTCCTAGATAACTCAGAATATCTGACACAGGGACCAGGTTGGGTGATGGTTGGCAATTTCACAGTAAATCCATTTGAACAAAGACATCACTTCATAGTACAATAGGTGATTTGGCTGATGATGGGGGGTGGTGGAGATCAGAAAAAAATCTGATTCAGTCTTTACCTTGGAAAGGACTAAAATTAGAAGGATAAGTCTATTTTGTATCACTTGACAACATTTAGGTTAAGAACATGTAATTATAACCAAGGTCTAATTTCTCATAAAGAAAAAAATGAAATGCTTTTTGCTTTGTTCTGTGTGTATTGTTCCTGACCAACCATGTGGCTACCTTTTTGTTTCACGTTTTATTTTTAATAAGACAATCAGAAAGGTCATTTTTGCAAACCGTTTGAGGGCTTCATCGATTTTCTCAGAGCCTGTCTTCATCTTTTAAAAAAACATTTACTTATTTATTTGGCTATGTCGGGTCTTAGTTGCAGCATATGGGATCTCTGATCTTTGAGGCGGCATTCAGGATCTAGTTCCCTGACCAGGGATCGAACCCAGGCCCCCTGCATTGGGAGTGTGGAGTCTTAGCCACTGGACCACCAGGCAAGTCCCATCTTCATATTTTGACATCAAGGCCTTTCTAAAACATTCAGCACGTTCTCCCTGCTTTTCTCTTCAGTGACCCTTGTCCGTCCACATGTGAGAACCAGCAGCACTCCCACATCACCTTCAGTGTCTTCATGACATGATGACCTTTTGTAAGATATGCAGTTTTACTCCGCAGTTAACTTACACTGAATTTCCATTTCTCTAATGTTGCCAGATTTCCAACAGTCAGCCAGACTGGAGGCAATGGCCTTGGGGAGACGCTGGTCTTAACTGAGGGGCTGGGGAACTGATTTTATAGGTGGGGATTTGAAAGGAAGCCAATTCTTGAGCAAGCAGAACCTCTCTTTGCAGCCCCATGGGTCTGGGGACTCGGCTCACCAGCACCCCTGTGCCCCTGTGGTTGAAGGAAGGGTCCACTTCATCCACTGAGATGCTGCTCCTCCGGGTGCCAGGCCTGGCTGGAATGTACTCACAGGCTGGGATGGGGGCTTTGTTAGTCCCACTCCTATCCACCAGAGCTCTCAAGAGATAGGTGTCACCCTGCTCCCCACCCAAGGGATGGTGTGATGCTACAAGGAGCATGTGTGCTGGGGCAGACAGACTCAGATTTCAATCCTGGAGTCTGGAAGCTTTGGGACCTTAGAAAACTCCTTAATCCTTGAGTCTCAGTCTCCTCATCTATGAAATGGGGAGATGAGAAAAACCAAGAAAGAGAGAGACATAAAGTCCTTGGTTCAGGACAGTTCGTGACCAGGAGCTCCTGGGTTTTCATTATCACTCCAGTTCCTGCCACTGGGGCTGCACCCTGACCCATCTCCCTCCCCACTCAGTTGACTGGGGTCAGCTTGGCTCTCTTAGCTCTGGCAGCTCCTCCAACCCCAGCCAGTGGTGAGGTCACTCCAAACACCCTATGCCTGAGTCAACCGGTGACACGTGCTCCCTCCACTCCTACCCCTCCTTCTAAGCAGAACTAACTTGGTGTCACATGTACCTATAAAATTAGTGTCCCCACCCTTCTGTGTGCTGCTTCTCACTTAATACCAACATCTCCTCCATGGTTGTGATTAAAATGGTAATTTACTCTGTCTACTTCTGGATAATGTTCTGAGTTTTTAAATCAAAAGTGAAATATTATTTTAGGTATGCACCTCTAGATTGTCATTAGACAACCTATTCACAGGCAGAAATAAGTGTATGGGTTTCGGATCCTCAAAATCCCAACAAATTCCATCAAACTCCAAGCCTTCCTTTCTAGAATAGCATCATCAGGTGACAGGTAAACAGCTATTTGATGTTTGGCTCAACCTGCAACCGGGGTGACTGCCATGACTACAGCTTCAAGCTTTCCCTTCCTTCAATCACCCTGACAGAGGTCAACCAGGAAGCCCTGTGGTCAACCCTGGGCAGCAAAGATACAACCGAGGTTGCAGCAAAGGCCAGGCAAGTGCATTCTGTCCACCCTCCTGACCACACCAACAGCGAGCCTGGCCGGTTGGGACCACAAAGCTGACCCCAGCTTGACTCCTGTCCTCAAGGAGCTCATATTCAAGGGGGAATCCGTGGGACCCCCAGCAGGGAATTCCATTAACAATCCCTCAAGCCCCTCTGGCATCTGGGGCTGCCCCTCCTCCCACCTCAAAAATGGTGAGGCCAGTCCTCCAGTTGCAAAAGACAAGTGAACCCACAGGGGACACATGAAGCCCCCCGGGGCACCCTGGGGCTCAGAGGCTCCCGTCCAGCATTCAGACCTGGGTTTCACCCTAGAAAACTAGGTCCATTCCCACAAGCACACATCTGACAATTTCCTAATCTAAAAGCCACACCCAGCACGCTCTTTGAAAAATAATCAAATTAGGATACATCTTTCTACGTATTTATAAGGATTTGTTTTCTAAAAGCTATTAAATCAGATATTCTCTTCATGAGTTGAACAGCTATAAATTCTCCCTTTCTCTCTTACACACACACAGAGGTACTCTTAAGGTCTGGATTCCTTAACGGGAAAAAAATCCAAAACTCAAATGCCCAACTGTTCCTTTAAATTCAGCAAACGTGCCTCCCGTCTTCATGAAGAGAACCAAGCTATATACTCTTTGAGATGCATATATAGAGCTTGGAAGGAACTACCACAGATCCTTATAAAGAAACCATCATATGCATGTACACACTGCTATATTTAAAATGGATAACCAACAAGGATCCGCAAAATAGCACAGGGAACTCGGCTCAGTGTTACGTGGCAGCCTGGATGGGAGCGGGGTTTGGGAGAGAGCGGATACGTGTATATGTATGGTTGAGACCCATACATACGTGTATATGTATGACCGGTGGATATGCTGTCCACCGGGATATCACAGTGTTAATCAGCTATACTCCAATATAAAATAAAAAGTTAAAAAAAAAGAAAAGAAACTGTCATACGGCACCAGGAAAACAAAGACGTGATCCCTTCCCTTCCTGCCACAAAGGGCTGTGGTGGTTGCTCATCTCTGCCCCCTACCACCCGGCTACATCCTTCCAGGCTGTGTAAGAACCTCTTCCCTTGCCTTCTATCCTCAGCCCCAAATAGGAGGGAAGGCTAAGAACAGGTGGCCAGCCTTCACCAGGCACTTTTCACACTGCAGTCTGCCTCATAAACCAAGTCCATGACTGTGCAGACTCCTAACCATTGGGCACAGTTAACAAGCAGAGGTCTTTGCATATTTTAATGACTGATGAGGAATACTTAACCTTGGACCAAAACAGCATGCCCCCTTATTAACCAAGCAGACATTCAATAACAGCTCAAGCATTCTGCGTTGACATCACTACATGGATGGTTGAGTGCTCAGAATTCAGGGTCCCCTGTGTTGTCTGACAACTATTATCTGGGTCCCTCCACACTGACCACCAACACTTTTGAGGCCGATGTGGTTCACATTCAACACTCATAGATGAGTCAGCCTCCCTAAAGCCCCCAGGCTCACTTTAGAATATTATCCTTTGAAGGCTGGACTCTGCTGGGGCAAGGAAATGCCAATCCATGATGCATTTGTCTATCTAGACATACCTATGTGGACAGAATAATTCACTTCTCGTTAGGGCTAATGGTTGACAGGGGTGCAAGTCACCTAGGACCCAGGGCTGGTCACAGTGGGAGTCCAGGCAATGGCGCTTCATCAAAGCGGACGCTGGACTCACTGATGTCCCTGCTGACCAGTGAGGCCAGGGCAGGGTCATCCTGGGTCCCGCTGGCCCAGAGTAATTCCCTCATGGGGTGACCCAGGGCAGCGGCTCGGCCCCAAATCCAGTGTCAGGGAGTGGGCTCCACCCGGGACAGCAACGGCCATTGATTTAGGACCAACAGGGGATAAGGAAGGTGACCCCTGGTCTAATAAGTAAGTCAGGTTGGATCAAAGCTCTCCACCCTGGCTGCACCCAGGGAACACTCACAATCTCTAGGAGAAAAACTCCAGCTTTGAGAGAAAGAAGGGACCCTGACCACCTGGGCCAACACATCGCTATCTTGTGTGGCTCTGGTTCTCCCCATGTAAGGAACCCCCTTCCCGGCTATAAGACAGGCCGCTGGACAGCACAACTATGAGGAGTATGAGGGCCCCACGGATCGCTCAGCTACACAGGGGATGTGCCAGCTGAGGTCATAATTACTTCAAATCCATCTAGACAGTTATCATGATCAAAAAACCCCAAACAAAACCTCCAACCACAGAAAGAACTTTTTCCCCTAGTCACCAGACACCCACACACTTGTAATTTATTTGCTTTGTTACTTGTGATCTTCTCACACTGACCACCTCCTTCCCGTTGGAAAAATAGTGACCACTCCAAGGGACTTCCCCAGTGGTCCAGTGGTTAGGACTCCACGGTCCCACTGCAGGGGGGCCCGGGTTTGATCGCTGGTCGGGGAATCGTGATCCTGCATATGTTACAGTGTGACCAAAAAAGAAAAATTAAAAAACCAAAACAAGTACCGAGAGAATAACATGGAAACATACACATTACCGTATGTAAAATAGATAGCCAACAGGAATTTGCTATATGTCAGGGAACTTTGTGACAACGTAGAGGGGGTGGGAGGAGGTGGGAGGTGGGAGGGAGGGGACATGTGTATACCTATGGCTGATTCATGTTGATGCATGGCAGAAAGCAACACAATAATGTAAAGCATTGATCCTTCAGTTAAAAATAAATAAACTTAATTATTAAAATAAAAAACAAAATGGCCCCTCCCTCCAGTGAGCTGCTCAGGGAAGCACTCGCTCCCCTCACCTGTGCAGGCTCAGGGGTGGAGTGTACTTAGCCAACAGCAGGGACTCGATCAAGGCCAGCTGAATAAACTCGTGGAGTGTGGACTCAGCAGGTGGGTGTTTGGGGAATCTTCCCAGACAGCGTTTTCCTGGCCTTCCACTCAAGGCTTCTCTATACACAGTTATTACTGGGTCTTCTCTGTTCAATCCACCAGATCCCAGTCTGATCACTAGAGCCCAGAAATCATCCTCAGAAAGCATCCCATAGCCTCACTACAGCAAGAGGCAGTAGATGGCAGAAGACTCTCCCCCTGCAGGAGGTGGGGAGAAGGTTCAGTGCCCCTAGCACAGCCCAGCAGTGTGCAGGTAGAAGGCCTGATCTGTTTAATATGGAATTCTTCTGAATTTATTAAACATTCATTTCCCTCCTGCTTTTTGACTGTAAGAGTAATACGTTTCATTGTTAAAAAAAATTCGAATCAGGAGATGAAGTAGAAACTGAGGAAATGACCTGCAAACTCCAGGGGCCAGAGAGCACCCTCTAAGAGTCTGGTGTGTGTCCTTTCAGACTTGTTCCTCGTTTCACATATACTTATAAACGTAAATATATATATATATACGTATACACAGTATACATATGTATACACAGTATATATATATATATATGTATACACAGTCTCCTCTGTCCATGGGATTCTCCAGGCAAGAATACTGGAGTGGGTTGCCATGCTCTCCTCCAGGGGATCTTCCTAACCCATGGATCGAACCCACGTCTCTTACATCTACCTGCATTGGCAGGTGGGTTCTTAACCACTAAGCCACCTGGGAAGCCCTTTCAGACATATACTTTTTATTTATCTGGCTGCATCGGATCTTAGCTGCAGCACATGGGCTTCCCTAGCTTTGGTGCATGGGCTTCTCTCTAGCTGTGGCACACAGGTTCAGTAGTTGTAGCATGTGAGATCAGTTGTAAGGCATGTGGGCTCTTAGTTCCCTGATCAACGATCGAATCCAAGTCCTCTGCATTAGAAGGCGGATTCTTAACCACTGGACCTCAGAGAAGTCCCAGAGATGGACTTTTTAGCAGGTAGAGAATCCCTTTGCAAAATGTCATAAGATCCCATCCCTTGGTCAACATATCTCACCTACCAGAGAGGGCTTATTACTTCATCAAGCCATAAAGAGAAGAACCCCTATGAATCCAAGAATCATACTTTCATTGATACAGCTTTTGTGAAAATGCTGGCTTTCAAATACCAGGCTCTCAAGGTCAAGTGCTAATGTTCCACTGCTCTTTCCTTCATTTCCCTCACACGGCTTCTGATTGTCGGGGTCATAGCACCAGGAGCTCAAGCTCCAGACTCAGCATCTAAACTGGGATGACTTTGGTCGTGATTTGGCAAATTTTAAAGCCAAGATCCCAGATGCTCCTGTAGCAGAAGTTGTCAGATTGTGCTCCTTGAAGCAGCAAACTGTTTTGCACCAGTACATATGTGTTCACAGATGAAGGCAGAGAAGTCAGCTGCCACCTCTCAACAGAAGCTAGAGAGCCTTAGAGCAAAACGGCCCTGGCTTCAGCCTGAAGACGTGCCCGTGTTCGTTAGACGCATGCTCAGTTCTGCTTTCCACGGATCTAAAGCGATCTGTCTCGCAGCAAAGGTGCTGATGAAACTGAGGCCCTAGCTTGCTCATGTGGCAACGTCTGCTTGTCAAACTGTGGAAGAAACTCCAGAGGAGAGCTGGGGACTCTGACATCACAGTCTGGCTGGGCCAGGCCACTAGGCTGGGGTGACTGCAGAACCCCTGGCCTGGACCACTTAGGCCCTGCAGGGGTATTAGGCAAAGAGCGCATGGCTGGTTTGCTTGAGCAGGGAAAAAAACCCTCTCCCCTGTGGCAGCATAATGCATGTATAGCCAGATCCACCCTCAGAATACTGATGGACACAGTTCACACCCCCAGAGGATCATGGGAGGTTTCCTTGCAAAGGAAGAAAATAGATCATCTTTAATAAAAGAAGAGCTGTGTGGATCCAGAAACAGACCCCCCCCCCCAAAAAAAAGGCTAGGAAACTGATTTTGAATCTGAGTACATTTTAAGAGCCTCTAGTTGATGAGCTGGGCAAAGAATCACATTGAAATCAATATGCTGAGATGCCAATCAGCTTGTTCAATTAAGATCTGTTTCTATGTTTAAAAAATTCAGCCATTTATTTCCTATTTTTGCAAACATTTATTTATTAATGGAATATCAAATAGCAAGCAGCAAGCTGGATGCTGAGAGACAGCAGTGTATAAATACTGTCCCCTCCCTCATGGAGCTTACATTTACGATCAGGAAGACAGACAAGAAACAAGTGAAATAATCCTAGTTGTGAAAGAGATTAACACAAAGGGGGAAGAAAACAAATGACCTAATAATACTGTGGGGCTACTAGCAAAATGGACTTCCCAGGTGGCTCAGTGGTAAAGAATCCGCCTGCCAAAAAAGGTGCTGCAGCAGACACAGGTTCAGTTCCTGGGTCAGGAAGATCCCCTGGAGAAGAAAATGGCAACCCACTCCAGTATTCTTGCCTGGAGAATCCCATGGACAGAGGAGCCTGGTGGGCTACAGTCCATGGGGTTGCAAAGAGTCAGATGTGACTGAGCAACTGAGCGTACACACACTCTCAGGATACATTTAAGTCACCTGTAAATGTATTTAGTTCTTGTTGCCACATTTTTATACTCCTGTCAACAAAGCAACTCCAAGTGTTTACAGGGAATACGGAGGCACTCGGCTTGTCCGAGTCTACTTTTGTTTCAAGGTTCTCATCAGACTCACCAAAACCTGGAAAACCAAGGTGTGAGGTCATCTTGGCATGGAGGGCTATGCACAGACAGACTTGTGGGCAGGGTTTAATAACTGGCCAGGTATTTACACCTCAGATTCCCAGTTCACCCTACCCACTGGGCCCTGCTGATCTTACAAAATCCCCTTTCCATCATGTCATTCCCTAATTTGAAGATCCACAATGATTCTCTCTGGGAACAAGTTCAAACTCCTCTTAAAAAGGGACTAAGACCTCTGACCAGAGGTCAGAGCAAACACAGCACAAGGGGCCATCCTGAAAGCAGGTCTCCTGGGGGCATTCCTGGGGTCCCAGGGAATTGGGGTGGGGGGCGTGGCCAGGGTCAGGAGCTGACAGGGCCACATTCTAATTCCCCTTCCACCCCGTCCTGGAGGGAAGGGCCTGGCCCTGCAGCTGGAGGGAGCAAGTTGGCCAAATGTACAGAACAGGAACCAAGAGCAGGTGTTTTTGTTTTTTCAGGACCCAGAAAGGTTTTGGGCTTTGTGTGACTGATGAGATAAACAACAGTGCCCTTCAAAAGAACATGCCAGATACCCATGGAGGGTGAACAGGGGGGCCCAAGCCAAGACAGGGTGAGAATGGAAAGGAGACATGAGCCATAAAAAGACCACTCAAAATTTAAAAAATCAGCTTCATACGAGAAAGGAAAGAGGCCTGTCGATTGAAAAGAATCAGTTCAAGGAGTCTGGGGCCAACTCACGTTTGTTCTGGGTAGGAACCAGAATCTAAAGAATCAAATCCAGGTATTTCTGTGAAAAGGGTGCCCTGAGCCAGGCGCGGAGCGTGTGGGAGGCAGGGGAGGGCACTAGTGAGCTCAGACAAAAGCCAGGATTTCACTGGGAGAGGACCTCCTGGAGAAGGAGCAGCTGGTCTAGCACAGGAGATTCAAGGGTAAACTCAGGAAGGATGGACACACATGCCTCACGGGAGCTGGACAGGACAGAACACCAGGTTTTACAAGACATAGAGGCATTCCCTGAGGCAACGTCAGGGAAGAAGTCTAACAGAAGTCAGGAGCCAGACAGGCCCCAGTCAGATGGTGGTTCCGGGAGGAGCTGGTGAGACCCCAAAAGTCAAGTGAACATGCAGGTGGGTGGGCTGGGAGCTGCACTGCAGCACGATGAAACAGACATGTGCATCCAGAAGCATGCGTGCACTTGTGTGTGCATTTACATGGTTGTTGTTGTTCAAGTTGCTAAGTCATGTCTGACTCTGTGACTCCATGGACTGCAGCACGCCAGGCTTCCCTGTCCTTCACTATCTCCTGGAGCTTGCTCAAACTCATGTCCATTGAGTCGGTGAAGCCATCCAACCATCTCATGCTTTGTTGCCCTCTTCTCCTTTTGCCTTCGATCGTCAAACATTTATATGGTGTTTCCTTCTAGAGCAGAGCAACAAAGGAGGGGCAGGAACACCTGCAGGACAGGTGTGGGGGAGTGAGGTGGAGGCAGTAGGTTGGAGATGCTCCCTTAGACCGAGGCTGATTGTAACCTGTTCTGAGCCTTCTGAAGGCCTGCAGGCACCCAAGTGCTGTTGGATGGGCCCTTGGCCTTCACTCCCCTCCAGCCTCTTCAGGAAGCGTGTCATCCTGGATCCTCTTTTTGGTAGTACTCAGCATGGGGTCTTCTCATAAACAGCTCACCCTGACAATAGCCCCAGCATCAGCGACCTCACCTTTCTTTCCCAGTCTTTAGGACGACTTAACTGTTGCTTTGCAAGGAAGCCTTTACATGCTAAAAACCTTCTGGGACTTCCCTCACGGTCCAGCGGTTAAGACTCTGAACTTACAACACAGGAGGCAGAGGTTCTATCCCTGGTTAGGGAACTAGGATCCTGCATGCTATGCAGCCAAAACAACAAATAAATAAGAAGGCCTTCTAAGCCATTAAGACAGAATGGGGGCCCTCTATGCCCAGCGCTATGGGGTCTGCAGCACAAAGACTGGAGGCAGACAGGAGGAAGTTAAGCCCCACCCCAGGAGGTGAAGTCTGCTCCCTGACTCTCCGTTTGAAGAGCTGAGATGTCAGTGGAAGCTGATTTAATTAGAACCAGCAGAGACAGGCGGGGCGGGTGACTTCCATGCTGGTATTTCACAGAACCTTTCGAGGCCGCCTTCTAGCATAATCGTTCCCCTGAGTTTCTCCTTTGGTTTCCAGCTTGACCTTTCTCTGCTCCGAAGGGCCTTCAGTAGAAATGGATTCTGACAGCTCGGAAACAGCAGGCAATTATTTATAGCAAATTTGGGATGGATGGGGTTTCATCAATCTTTATTTTCTGGTTTTCCCGATTAACCACGGCCTGCACTCAGTCACAGCGTACAGAAACGAAGACAGATGTGCCCTTGTCTTTCCAGCTTCAAGCATCAGCCTCCTCTTGCCCACTGAGGGACTCAAATGATCTCATTTGTCTCTGGAAGCCTTTTAAAAAATCCCTTGTTTCTCCTTGGCCGCTGAGGTTTAGTCTCTTTATTGAAAGCTGATGGGGACTGGGCACAATGGAATTGCTGGGCTCATAAGGGGCTTATGGGGTAAGGAATGCGCCATGGTGACCACACCTTAATTCAAAAGAAAACTCAGAATCTGTTTCACCTGCTCTTTATCTGAATCCTACCATCCTCCTAAGGCACAGCGCCGTGTCACCTGCTCTGCCAAGGTGTCTCTGACATTTTCTGAGCTCTTACAACATTTCTGAATTCTTACAGCCATAGTACAAGGAAATATTGATATCTAGATACTTGTGGAATGACTGATTTTATTCTTATTACGCCCTGTATCTCCATGATGCATGCAAGCTTAGTTGCTCAGTCGTGTTTGATTCTTTGCGACCCCATGGACTATAGCCCTTCAGACTCCTCTGTCCATGGAATTTTCCAGGCAAGAATACTGCAATGGGTTGCCACTTCCTTCTCCAGGGGATCTTCCAAACACAGGGATTGAACCTGTGTTTCCTGTGTCTCCTGCATTGCAGGGGAATTCTTTACCTGCTGAGCTATCAGGGAAGTCCCCGTATCTCCAACCTGACTACAAATACCTGGAAAAGATAATTATGTCTTCCCTTCTTTATTTTTTATTTTTCTGGCTGCACTGGGTCTTTGCTGTGGCATATGGGTTGTTCATTGCTGTGTGCAGGCTTTGCCTACTTGCAGCCTGTGGGCTTAGTTGTTCTGTAGCATGTGGAATCTTAGTTCCCCAAGTAGGGATTGAACCTGTGTTCCCAGCATTGGAAGGACCACTGGACCACGAGGGAAGATCCTGTCTTCCCTTCTTTGAAACCTCCTTAATGACTAGCACAAAGCCTTGTCGTAACAGTTGTCTGCAGCTACATCAGGCTCACAAGAAGCAAGCATAGATCTTAACTGCTCCAAGGAGTCAGATGAACACTGCTCAGGGGGACTCTTCTGAGTCCTCTCAAAAAACCAGCAGAGGCCCAAACCGTATCATGAATGAGGTCCAAATGAAAGCTGGGACCGCAGAGATCATCAGTGGTCAAACTTCTTCTGAGCAGCAGATTTTTTTTTCTTCAAACTAAATGTTAAATCAAGTCCCAAGATATAAAACAGATTAGAGTAATGATAAGTTTTACAAGTAATTTTTTTACATTCAAATGTATAACTCTATCACTATTAGAGCAGTGAAGCTATTTTGATGCACAAGCAAATCTGATATTTGCGGAGGATGTTTCTAACCTGAGGTCAATGTCAGCATCTAGTTTATGTCTTTTTAATCTTGGTTGTACAGTATGGAGATAATCCCAGTTGATACACATAAGTAGGTACCTCTGGTAACCATTTTCAAACATCTCAAGACTCACTTCAATTAAATAGATGTGGCCAGCTAAACTTAGTTGCACAAAATCGACCTACTCTGGCAGCATACTTAATGCAAAATTAATGTACAGGCGGTCACCAGCATGATATAGGATTTGCTATAGAAAGCTACTGATTTTGTATTTTTCAGGAGTTTTTTAAAAACACTTTATATATATGTATACATTATACATGTATAACATTATACCTCAAAATGTTAAACACACAATTACCCCATATAAGTGGCAATTCCATTCCTAGACATAATCCAAGAGACATGAAAGTTGTATTCCCACAAAAAGTTGTATGTGAATGTTCTCAGCAGCATTATTTATAACAGCCAAGATGTGAAAACAACCTAAATTCCATCTGACTGATGAATGGATGAATAAAATGTAATATTCGTCAGCCATAGAAAAGAATGAAGTACTGATAGAGGCTACAAAACGAACAGACCTTGAAAACACGATGCAAAGTGAAAGGAGACCGCTGTAAAAGACCACATAGTGTATGATTCCAATTAAACAAACTCCATAGAGGCAGAAAGCGGATTAGAGGTTGTCTAGGGCTGGGTGTGGGAAGCAGAAGGAATGGGAAATGACTGCTGATGGCCACAGGGCTTCTTTTTAGGGTGACGAAAATGCTCTAAATTAGAGCGTGGTTGCACAACTCTGTGAATATACTAAAACCCATGAATTGTTGTTTGTTGTTCAGTCACTAAGTTGTCTTCGACTCTTTGTGACACTGTGGACTGTAATCCTCTAGGCTCCCTGGTCCTTCACTGTCTCTTAGAGTTTGCTCAAATTCACGTCCATCGAGCCAGTGATGCCATCCAATCATCTCCTCCTCTGTCGCCCCCTTCTTCTTTTGCCTTAATCTTTCCCAGCACAGGGTCTTTTCCAATGAGTTGGCTCATCCTGTTTTCTAGAAAGGACAGAGCCTGGGGGCAACTTCCAAGAAGAAGAAAGACAAAACACTCTCTGAGGTGCTTCTCTCAGTGTCTGGGGAAGTAGTTTAATTTTTTAACAGCTTATTTGGAACCCTTTGAAAATACATTATTAGCACATCGGTCTCACTGTCTACCTAATTAGCAACTGCAGCTCTAATTACCAGGCTGTTCAGGAAAGGTTTCCAAAGTGAATGTGCAGTCAGAGAGCTGTGTCGAAAACCTCATGGACATTCACTTAAGTGTCCTGTGGATCCAACTGCTTATTGGATGCTCTGGCAAAAGTCCAACCCAGAGGTCTGAGCAGCTCTTCATGCCAGCGTTTTGGTGTGATACTCTGTGGTTATTATGGAAAATAATCTATTTTTATTAAACATTTGCATTGAGGGCTTCCCAGGGGGCACAGTGGTGAAGAACCCGCCTGCCAATGTAGGAGATGCAAGAGATGCAGGCTCAATCCCTGAGTTGGGAAGATCCCCTGGAGTAGCAAACGGCAACCCACTTCAGTATTCTTGCCTGGGAAATTCCATGGACAGAGGAACCTGGTGGGCTACAGACCATGGGGTCACAAGAGTCCGACAGGACTGAGCACGTGCATGCACACACACATAGTTGAGTTATTATATTAGTTTCAGGTGTACAACATAGTAATTTAACACTTTTGTAGGTTATACTTCATTTAAAGTTATTATTAAAATATTGGCTATATTCCCTGTGATGTACAATATATCCCTGTAACTTATTTATTTCATACACAGTAGTTTGTGTCTTTTAATTCTCCTACCCTTATCATGCCTCTCCTCTCTTGCCTCTCTCCACTGGAAACCACTTGTTTGCCCTCTATACCTGTGAGTCTGTTTCTGTTTTGTTATAATTCATGTGTTTATTTTTTTAGATTCACATATAAGTGATCACACATAGTATTTGTCTTTCTCTGACTTATTTCACTAAGCGCAACACCCTCCAGGTCCATCCATGTTGCTGCAAATGGCAAAATTTTTCTTCTTTATGGCTGAGTGGTAGTCCACTGTGTTCATGTGTGTGATATATCACAAATAATATATTCTTCACAACCTCCAAGGTGAGGGATATACTGTTTTCAACTAATGTTTCCAGAAAGCAATGGGCTAAAATAAATGCAACCAGTTGCCATTTTATCTTCCTAAGGATGTTCGCTGGTGTTGTTGAGGGCAGGATCCTTATACAGGATCTCTGGGATCTCCTAGGGGGTCTGCGTACATACCCTTAAAATCAGTTGTAAGGCACGGAGGCACATGTGTGTGCCCACACTCTCTCTTCTAAAAGAGAATCTATGAGATCCCAAGAAAAGATTAGAACCCACTGTTATCAGGCAAAGAAGGATGCCAGCAGGGGTGACAGGGCAGAGTCCCAGATCCAGTTTTGTCCCTATTATGTAACCTGAAGCAAGATATCATTGTCACCATTATCAATGTCGTCAGTACATACACACAAATATTCAGTCTTAGGTGGTGGAGATACAGAGAAAAGCAAAGAAATGTAAGACCTGGTTCCTGTTCTGGGTGGTTCATGACTATTACGGAGACAGGGCAAACACAGCTCTGAAGCTTGGAGAATTTGATCAAGTACTCACAAGCCAGAGCATGAAATGCAGGTGAGCTCGAGCCAGGCCCACTTGGCAGGGAGGCAAGGCTGACGGGCTTGCAGGGAACCAGAGTTAAACTGAAGATGCGTGGGGAGGGTGACTCTCTGCAGAGCCTTTGGCTCTGCTTGATGAGGGAGGCGTGGAGCCCAGGTGGCTAGGGTTTCACTAGATGGCAAGAATCTTGGAAAAAGCTGAGGGATGATGGTCAAAGCAGAGATGAGGGTAGACTGTGAAAGCTGGGTAGACTCTAAAGATCTCAGGAGAAATAATAACACTTTGATCTAGTGAAAGGAGAGTAATAAAAACAGAAGGATTTTGTAAAATGTTACCAAGAAAGGGATGCTCAGGACTTCCCTGATGGTCTAGTGGCTAAGACTCCACGCTCCCAATGCAGGGGTCTGGGTTTGATCTCTGATCAATGTCAACTACAAACTGGCACTTGCCAAAAGCATTGCCAGTGACTGAACAACAAGGGCATTTGCCATCTGCCTCTGCGGAAATTGAACCCTATGTTGCTGCAGCTGTTGACCTTCAACACCTGCCTGGGAGTTCAGGGTGGAGTGAGGCACTCTGTGCTCCAGGCAATCTGGTGGGACAGATCTTTAGATAGCTAGATATCTTCAGGGACTGATTTCATAATCCCAATCTTTGCATCTCCTCTTATCTAGAAAAGCATTAAATCCATCCACGATGACAAGCTCCTCATGACAAGCAGAAAACCTTTCATAAAATGAGTACTTAATTGCATTGAACTCCTCCTTCACCAAAATCTTATATATTGACATTCCCCTAGTGCCTCTCTGGAGCAGTCTCTCAGAGCTATCTGAGGTGCTGCCTCCCGGGCTGCAGTCCTCATGTGGCCCCAACTAAAACTTAACTCCCAACTCTCGTGTGGTGCATCTTTTTTAGTCGACATCAGGGACCTAGATCCCACATGTCACAACTAAAGATCCTGCAGGTTGCAACTAACACCCGGTGCAGCCAAAAAAAAAAAAAAAAAGAAATGGAGGTATGAATCAAAACATGCAGAGCAGACAAGAAGCGTGCATGTATACGATGGGGAGTTTCCACACACATGAACCTACTCCTCCATCACCTGGACAAAGCTCACTTGAATTATAAACTATTACTCATTCGCGTATTCAAACGTCCATCCAGCATTTACTAAGTACCCACAACAGGAGCTGGGGGATCAAGGATGAACTGAGCACAACACCCGCCTCCAAGGACAACCTGATGGGGAGACACCTTAAGAACGATTAGGGACATCCCTGGTGGTCCAGTGGTTAAGATTCTGAGATTCCACTGCAGGGGGCTCGGGCTCCATCCCTGGCTGGGGAAATTTCATATGACACGAGATGTGCCCGAACAAAAAGAAAAAAAAAGAGAGATTATAAAAAGGGAGAGGATGTGTTGTGGGGGCAAGGGGGAGGGGGAACCCCAGGGCAGGGCCAGGAGGGAGACCTGGGAAGGCTTCCTGGGTGTCAGTGCTTGGACGGAACCTGCAGATCACTCATCCAGGTGAGGAGACCACGCACGGTCGGGTGGCAAGAGTCACATGATAGCAAAGCCCCAGGAGGAGCTCTCAAGGATTTACCACACCACCCGGTCATCTCCAGAGGGAGCAGCAACTCTGCCCTTCTCTGCAGCCAGCATGTACGAAGGTTAAGGTGATCTTAACTGTTTCTCCGCAATGCAAAGCATCCCCTCAAACTGCCCCCCACTCAGTCTGGGAGATTTTGTGTCTGGATTTCAACCTGTGTCCTTTAAAACGGAAGCCTGTCAGGCATCAGGACACGTGAGGCTCACCCCGAGGCTGGACTGTGCCTATTAAATTGGCGCCAAGGTTTAATACCTTATAATCATCAGGAGCCCACTTTCCCAGGTTCGTAAACCCAGCAGCAGTCCGGCTTCTGAGTTTAGACTAATAAAACGCACGAGGCATAAAGGGACCCGAGGCCTGGCCACAGGCAGCCCAAGAAGCTTGGGGTGTGTGGTCCTGGAAACCAGAAATACCCCTACCACCCACACTGCCAGAGGCCAGAGAGAAGGTGTGAAGAAAGCATTCCTTCTGTATCGCTGGGATGGTCCCTCCGACAGCAACCAGGCTCTCAGCAAAGATGTCAGACCAGTCCAAAAGCCTGGCAGGCCCTTGTTACAGGAATATCACATCCTAAGTGCTCCAAGGGCTTTATAGAAATCCTCTATCCATGGGATTCTCCAGGCGAAAATACTGGAGTGGGTAGCCATTCCCTTCTCCAGGGGATCTTCCTGACTTTGGGATTGAACCAGGGTCTCCCTCACTGCATTCTTTACCATCTAAGCAACCACGAAAGCCCTTAGAGACATCTCTGCATTTAATTCTCAGTTTCTCTATAAGGCAGGTACTGTTCTGACTCCCATTTCACAGATGGAGAAACTGAGGCTCCTACATGGTATGCAACTTGCCCATGGTCCCAGAGCTGGGAGGTGGTACTGACAGATAATAAACTTTCATACTGAACACTCTGAGGTGGCACTTTGCAAAGGAGATTGATTCCTGGATCTCTTCCAGAAGGAGCAGCTCACAGCCTGACGGAGGAAGGAATGGCTGTCTTCCAGAGGGGAGTCGGGAGGGATGGAGGGCTGCCCAGTGGTCCCCCACCCCATGGGACTGGCAGCTCATCACCGTCACTGCCAAGCCCGGCCAGGAGCCACCGCCCTGAGGTCTCCCATGATCCCACGGGGCTGGCTTCAATCTGGGGGAACCCCCAGGTTTCAAAGGAGTCTGGGAGAGCCTCTGCAGGTCACATGTGGCTTTAAACCCCCTCATGTACTTATCTGAACACTAGGACATCTGCCCCACGGTCCTTTCAAATTTTGATGCATTCTCCAGATGCTTGTTTCAAAAGAAGTGAAGTTCTAACAGTCTCTGCTAGGTTTGAAAGAAAGCTCTTTTACTTCAAAGTTTATTTCAAATGAAAGCTATGTTGTCTAAGAAATAAGACAGCTTTACCAAACCAGGTATGAATAGTGGTTTCAAAAAAAAAAAAATTCACTTCGGAACCTTGATTGGGCATAGGAGAGCTTCACTCTTGGAACTCCAAGGCTCAGTTCACATTAGGAATAACTGAGTTTACCTCATAGATTAGGCTTTTTTTTTTTTTGGTCGCCTGGGTTGTGGGATCTTAGTTGCTGATGAGGGATGGAACCTGGGTCCCCTGTAGTGGAAGCGTGGGGTCTTAACCACTGGAGAAGTCCCTCACAGGCCAGGCTTAATGTGTTTAATCATTAGATCAACACATCAACAGATCAATCATTAGACTTCAGAGGCTGGAGTCTGGTGGAGATCCTGTATTGTGGGCACCTGGGAGGGGAGCCCCCGTGCAGGTCTGAGCACTTGTCTCCTGCTCTGAGGACCTCATCACGGTGGGGGCAGGGCTCTTCTTCCGGGCTAAACTGTCAGCCCCAGCCTGGGGCTCAGCTTTGCTCTGTGTCCTGGTTTTTCCCCACTGAAAAAATTTTTTTATTGTGGTAATAAACAGGACTTCCCTGGTGGCTCAGACGGTAAAGAAGCAATGCGGGAGACCTGAGTTCAATCCCTGGATCGGGAAGATCCCCTGGAGAAGAGAATGGCAACCTACGCCAGTATTCTTGCCTAGAGAATCCCATGGACAGAGGAGCCTGGTGGGTATAGTCCATGCGGTCGTGTATACACAACCTAAAATTTAGCACGTTAACCATTTTTAAGCATACAGTTTAGTGGCATTAAACACATTCACATTGTTGTAAAACCATTACTATCCTCCAGCCTAAACTCCGGAGAAGGCAATGGCAATCCACTCCAGTACTCTTGCCTGGAAAATCCCATGGGCAGAGGAGCCTGGTGGGCTGCAGTCCATGGGGTCGTGAAGAGTCAGACACGACTGAATAGACTTAGCAGCAGCAGCAGCCTAAACTCTGTAGTCATTAAAGCTAACTCTCCACTCCCCCCAACCCCACCCCAGAAACCACCATTCTCCTTTCTGTCTCTGTGGATGTGACTATTCCAGGTCCTTCATCTAAGTGGAATCATACAGTATTTGCCCTATTTCACTTGGCATAATTCATCCAAGTTGCATGTGCCAGAATCTCCTCCCTTTGAAAGCTGAATAGTAATACAGATCACATTTTGTTGAGTTTTCATCCATTATAGGGCTTCTCCGATGGCGCACATAAAGAATCCACCAGCAAGGCAGGAGACGAGGGTTCGATTCCTGCGTCAGGAAGATACCCTGGAGGAAGCAATGGCTACCCACTCCAGTATTCTTGCCTGGAGTATCCCATGGACAGAGGAGCCTGGAGGGCTATAGTCCATAGGGTTGCAAAGAGACACAACTGAGCCACTGAGCACACACACACACATCCATTGATGGATACCTGAATCGCTTCCGAGACTTCTGGCTATCGTGAATAACGCTGCTCTGAACATGGGTGGGCAAATACCTGTTCCAGTTCCGTGCCTGGCCTTTTTGTTGTTTGAAATCTGAAAAGGCAAACTGGCATCAGTCCTATCAAATGCCCTGGGGTTGCCCCTGGCTGGCCCGGAGGGACCTCAGGGGTGAAAGGAAGGGAGGCAGTCCCCAAGGGGTTGCCCACACAGACACAGGTGTCTCCCAGAGAGCCACCAGTGCTGCTCCGGTATGCATGGGAGCCGGCCTGGTGCTTTCAAGTGTGGGAATGAGCAGAAAGGCACAAGCCCCTGCATGCCCATCTCCTTCCCTGCCCCAAACACAGCCTTCCCTCCAAGAAGGGAAAGCTGCCCACTGAGCCCCCAGGGCACATGTGGGCGGCTGGAGCCCTGGTGTGGAGCATCTCCATCCTCCCTCCTTACCCCTCGTCCCTTCTGCAGGCAGAGCGCCCTCCTAGCTCCCGTGACATCCTGGACACGGCTCTGTCACGGCAGCCCTGCCCCGTCCTGGTGGATTTCCCATCTGGCTCTCTTAGGTGACTCAGGACTTCCTAAATCCAGGACTAACGCATATTACCAAAGGTGGTGGCTGCTGCTGCTGCTAAGTCACTTCAGTCGTGTCCGACTCTGTGCGACCCCATAGACGGCAGCCCACCAGGCTCCCCTGTCCCTGGGATTCTCCAGGCAAGAACACTGGAGTGGGTTGCCATTTCCTTCTCCAATGCATGAAAGTGAAAAGTGAAAGTGAAGTGGCTCAGTCGTGTCCGACTCTTAGCGACCCCATGGACTGCAGCCCACCAGGCTCTCCCGTCCCTGGGATTCTCTAGGCAAGAACACTGGAGTGGGTTGCCATTTCCTTCTCCAATGCATGAAAGTGAAAAGTGAAAGTGAAGTGGCTCAGTCGTGTCCGACTCTTAGCGACCCCATGGACTGCAGCCTACCAGGCTCCTCCGTCCATGGGATTTTCCAGGCGAGAGTGCTGGAGTGGGGCACCATTGCCTTCTCCAAAGGTGGTGGCTCAGATGGTAAGGAATATGCCTGCAATGCGAGTGATCCGGGTTCCACCCCTGGGTTGAGAAGGTCTCCTGGAGAAGGGAATGGCAACCCACTCCAGTATTCTTGCCTGGACAATTCCGTGGACAGAGGAGCCTGGTGGGCTACAGTCCATGGGGTGGCAAAGAGTCTGACATGACTGAGCAACTAACACCAATGCATATTAGGTGCACAATAAATATCCATTGAAATGTTAGGTGCTCAG
This sequence comes from Cervus elaphus, assembly GCF_910594005.1. NCBI lineage: Eukaryota > Metazoa > Chordata > Mammalia > Artiodactyla > Cervidae > Cervus > Cervus elaphus. The sequence goes on from NC_057841.1 coordinate 36,659,052, forward strand.
TCGTGACTGACTCTTTGCGATCCCATGGACTATAGTGCACCAGGCTTCTCTGTCCATGGAATTCTCCAGGCAATGTTGAATGATGGAACAAGGTAAAATAATTGGTTCCTCAAAACTCCCCAAACAACCCCAAATGAACACCACATAAATTATCACTGACAGAATCAACCCAATACATGTTTCCTAAGGATGGCACCTTGCTAGCCTTTTCAAGTATATTTTGAATGAGCTAACACAACTGCAAAAAAAGGGGCATCTGGCAAGTAACACGGACCCTGAATTTCCAAATAACTTTTTGAAAAAAATTAGTCTGCAGCTGGACCATCTGGAGCTGAAAGATTGTTGGTGGGGGTGGGGGTGGTAGGGTCCCAGGCTCTGTCTGTTCTGAGTCTCCGTTTCCTGACATGTGAGGGGAAAAATCCAGGAAGTCTCCCAAAGAAGCCTGGAAAGTTTTTGTTTTTTTTTTTAAGTGGAAAAAAAAATAGACGCGTAATTGAAATTACCATTAAGCAAACATGAAAATATGAAAGCACACTCCCAGGAGAATAGGGAAAATAATTTCCGCTGATAGTGATCTTGAGGTCAGTTTTATGGAGTGAATCAGGCACCAGGCAGAGAGCAAGGGATCGGCTTTCTGTTCCCAGCTTCCCGCGCCCTGGTTCAGTCATTCAGAAATAACTCCTACTCCTTGCTTTTTCTACTTTACAACGAGGGAACTGCCGCCCTTCCTCCTCCATTAAGACTGTCAGCAGAGAGATCGTGCCCGACACAGAACCTGGAGGATGCCCTGACTTCTGACGGCACAGAGAGAATTCCATGAGCGCCCACAAACACAGCCACCAACAGACACGTGCAAGATGCAACCTCATAACAAGAGGAGGTGTTCATAATGTGATACTTAGTGAAGAAAGGAAACTTGCAAGATGGTATGTGCAGTTTGGTCTCTATTAAAAGAGAGAGAATATATACACACACCACAACCAATTGACAGACTGTAAAGCACCCAACTCTGTGGATTCCAGCATGCTCAGTCGTGTCCGACTCTCTGCAACCCCGTGGACTTGGAGCACGCCAGGCTCCTCTGTCCATGGGATTTTTCTAGGCAAGAATACTGGAGTGGATTACCAGTTCCTCCACCAAGGGATCTTTCTGATTCAGGGATCAAACCTGCGTCTCTTGTGTCTCCTGCATTATAGGCAGATTCTTTACCACTTGAGCCACCTGGGAAGCCCCAGGCCCTACAGCAAAAACAGTAACTGGTCATTTCTGGCTAATAATAGACTTATGGATAATTTGAATTTCTGGCTTTTTTCTAAATGCTTCACACAGGTATTCCTTTCTGTTATCAGGGGGAAAAATACAGTTTTTAAAAAGATGTACAATTACACAGAGACATAAATATATACTATATGTGAGTGTGTGCATGTGCACACGCGTGCGTGTGCACTGTGGTTGTATTCTGGGTGATAGAGAAGAGTCAACTGGTGCCATTATTGAAGAAAATAGGTGGAAAGGCAAGAAATTAAAGGTTGATAAGACAACCCTTATGATTAAGTGATTTCTTGGCCAGTGGCTCACACGCACATCAAAAAAAATCCCTAGAATTGCTTCTTTCCAGCAGACAGGAAATCACTCATTTCCCCTGAATTGTGAACTTTCAGGCACCAAGTCTGATGAGGAATCACTGCATTCAAACCAACCTTCCTTTTCCTTCTGAAAATCACCTCTAAGTGAGAGCTTGCTTCTAGACAGTTTGGGAAAAAACAGCAAAATCTTTAGTTGTGTCCACCCAGGTTCACAGCAGTATGAGTCCCAATAGCCAAAAGGTGTAAACAACCCAAGTGTCCATCAACCGATGAATGGGTAAACAAAGTGTGATATATACACAATGGAATATTATCCAGCCTTAAAAAGGAAGGAGATTCTGACACATGGTACCACATGGATGAACCTTAATTGCTAAGGGAAATAAGCCAGTTATAAAAGCACAAGACACTACACAATTCCACTTATGTGGGGCTCCTAGAGCAGTCAAGTTCACAAAGACGCGAAGTAGAATTCTGGTGTCCAGGAGCTGGGAGAGGGAGGCAGAGGAAGTTGTTGTTTAATGGGTACAGAGTTACAGTTTTGCAAAACGAAGAATGTTCTGGAGATCAACTGCAAAACATTGTGAATGTTGAATACTACTGAACTGTACAATTAAAAATGGCTAAGAGGGTTGTGTTGCGTGCGTGCTAAGTCACTTCAGTCGTGTCTGACTCTCTGTGACCCCACAGACTTGTAGTCTACTAGGGTTCTCTGTCCATGAGGACTCTCCAGGCAAGGACAGTGCAGTGGGTTGCCGTGCCCTCCCCTAGGGGATCTTCCTGACCCAGGGACTGAACCTGAATCTCATGTTTCCTGCATTGGCAGGTGGGTTCTTTACCACTAGTGCCTCTTGGAAAGTCCTAATGTAAAACTTGAATCAGAAAAAGCAAGAGAGTTCCAAAAAAACATCTACTTCTGCTTTATTGATTATGCCAAGGCCACTGTGTGGATCATAACAAACTGCAGAAAATTCTTAAAGAGATGGGAATGCCAGACCACCTAACCTGCCTCCTGAGAAATCTGTATGCAGGTCAAGAACCAACAGTTAGAACCAGACATGGAACAATGGACTGGTTCCAAATAGGAAAAGGAGTACGTCAAGGCTGTATATTGTCACCCTACTTATTTAACTTCTATGCAGAGTACATCATGTGAAATGCTGGGCTGGATGAAGCACAAGCTGGAATCAAGATTGCCAGGAGAAATATCAACAACCTCAGATATGCTGATGACACCACCCTTATGGCAGAAAGTGAAGAGGAACTAAAGGGCCTCTTGATGAAAGTGAAAGAGAACAGTGGAAAAGCTGGCTTAAAATTCAACATTCAAAAAACTAAGATCATGGCATCTGGTCCCATCACTTCAGGTATATAGATGGGGAAACAATGGAAACAGTGACAGACTTTATTTTTGGGGGCTCCAAAATCACTGCAGATTGTGACTGCAGTCATGAAATTAAAAGACACTTGCTGCTTGGGAAAAAAGCTATGACCAACCTAGATAGCATATTAAAAATCAGAACAGTACTTTGCCGACAAAGGTCTGTCTGGTCAAAGCTACGGTTTTTCCAGTAGTCACATATGGATGTGAGAGTTGGACCATAAAGAAAGCTGAGTGCTGAAGAATTGATGCTTTTGAACTGTGGTGTTGGAGAAGACTCTTGAGAGTCCCTTGGACTGCAAGGAGATCCAACCAGTCCATCCTAAAGGAGATCAGTCCTGGGTGTTCATTGGAAGGGCTGATGCTGAAGCTGAAGCTCCAATACTTTGGCCACCTGATGCAAAGAGCATACTCATTGGAAAAGACTCTGATGGTGGGAAAGATTGAGGGCAGGAGGAGAAGGGGATGACAGAGGATGAGATGGTTGGACGGCATCATCAACTCAATGGACATGAATTTGAGCAAACTCCGGGAGATAATGAAAGACGGGGAGCCTGGCGTGCTGCAGTTCATGGGGCCAAAAAGGGCTGGACACAACTTGGCAACTGAACAAGAAAGAGACGAGTAGCCACAGACAAGTATTACTTGATCAATTCTCCGGAGACAAGAAAGAAATCTAGCTCCCGGTGAGGCTATCTTAATGGTGTAACTTGACAATGAGTTTTTAAAAAAACAGTCAAACCTTTATCATGTTCTCTACCTAGATTTTTAGGATGAGATAAAAAATAGGAAAAAAATCATAAATTCTCTTAAGAAAAATATAAACAGTCTTTGGAATAGCAGACTAATTTTAATCTTGCTAGGAGCAACCAACTTTTTGTCTGTGCATGTGTTTTAATTATTTATTTTTAAACTTCAACAGATGTCTTTTATAAGCTCACACAGCCAGGATCATCTGACTGGAATCTATTTAGCAGCATATCTCGCACTGACGCCTTGGGCTGAATAAACACTGACATGGAAGAAAGAATCACTGTTCACTGATAAAAGTGTACACAGTAGAAAAAAACCATCGAGGGGAAAAGGTCTACTTGAAATGTGTCACAAAATACTTGCTTATAGGAAAAGTGTCCTTTCCCCTTAAGAAAACAGGAGTTTTCTTTCTTTTTAAAAAATTTTTACTGAAGTACAGTTGATTTACAGTGTTGTTAATTTTTGCTGTATAGCCAAGTGATTCAGTTTTTACATTTTCTTTTTCATATGCTTTTCCATTGTGGTTTATCATGGGATACTGAATGTAGCTAGTTCCCTGTACCATACAAAAGGACTCTGTTGTCCATCCATCCTATATATTACTAGTTTGCATCTGCTAATCCCAAACGTCCGATCCTTTCCCTCCCTTGGGCAACCACGAGTCTGTTCCCTATGTCTGTGAGTTGGTTAGTTTCGTCCATACATTCATTTGGGTCATATTTTAGATTGCACATGCAGTGACACCATATGGTATTTGTCTTCCTCTTTCTGATTTACTTTGCCTAGTATGATAATCTCTAGGTCCACCCATGTAGCTGCAAATAGCATTATTTCATTATTTTTAATGGCTGAGTAGTAGTCCAGTGTGTGTGTGTGTGTGTGTGTGTGTGTGTGTGTGTGGTGTCACACCTTCTTTATCCATCATCTGTCAGTGGACATTTAGGCTGTTTCTTTATCTTGGCTATTGTAAATAGCACTGCTATGAACAGAGGGTGCGTGGATCTTTTTGAGTCCCAGTTTTGTCTGGGTATATGCCCAGGAGTGGGATTGCTGGATTACATGGCAACTTTATTTTTAGTTTTTTGAGGAACCTGAAAATAGGAGTTTTCTAGCAAGAGAACGCTGGCAAGCTTATGTTACGAAGGCAAGCAGGTTAGACCAAGTTTAATATTCCATGCAAATACATATATGAATTTAGGGCTGCAATTTTTTATAGGCAAATAACAGAAAGCCCCACCCCAACCCCTCAGGACTGAAAACTTCCAAACTCTGCTTCGAGAAAGCAAACAGGAGTTTCCTGCATTGCTCTCACAGTCAGCTGCTGTCTGTCCTTGGGCCGAAACCCCGCCCCCCGCCCAAAAGATTAATTTTGTACCACTCAGCTGTGAAGTCCAGGTCTGCGGAGGGAGGGAAGAAATGCAGAAAGTAACTTGACTGCCCAAGAGCTGAGATGCTGGAGAAGGAAAAAAATCAGTTTTCCAAATCACTACCATATCATAATTACACAGATGTGGAAATGAAGCTACATCCTTTGTTTTTATCTTCTGCTGGTGACATGAAACGCATTACCAAGGAAACAGGCAGGGTCTGCCCGGGGTCTGCTTAGAAAGGTGCATGTGTGATGGGTCCTGAGATGACTCCAGGTTGGGGGTCCCCATAAGATCTGGTCTCCCCCTCCCCGTGGGACACAGGATTGCTTTTGACTAACATCTGTACCAGATGCTGAGTTGCAGATGGAAGGGAAAGAAAACTGGTGGTTTTAAGTACACTTGAGTAGCTATAAAGATGGAGGTTTGGGGGTGACATGGAAATCTGCTGTTTACATGCCTTAATTATGCTCTCCCCATGTGACATCTCATATTCTTGTCCTCTGCCACTTGAATGTTCACAGACAGGGACTATCAAAGCCAGCAGGGTGCCTGGAACCCAGCAGGTGCCTGCTAATATTTGCTCATCTGATTAGCTGTCCACTCATCAAAAATGGTGGGGACTTGACAAAAGTCTGTTTAATCTGCTGACTGCTGACAGTCAAACTGGATAAATAAAGCTCTAAAACAGATTTTCTAGGTCCAAACTACATAACCCAAATGGATCAAAAGGACTGGAAAATTGCAAAATCTCCTTTTGGCTCTGGGCCGTGCAATTACAAGCAGACTTTACCATTTGCCTAATTTAAGAGCCATCGTTGATGACCGGACACTCATTTCCTGAGCACCTGTCAGCTCGATAATCATCACGGCTAATGCACAAAGGGTCTAAGGCAGGCGCAGGTCTAAGAACTGACTGTGAATGAATTCACAGAATTCTCACATTAACCACACACACTGGGTGTTCATCCTATATTCGTTTTACAGAAGAGGAAACCAAAAGCCAGAAAAGGTTTTACTCTATTTAAGAAATTGCCCAAAGTCATGCAGGTAGGGAATAGCATAACCAGGATCTAGTTTTTAGGCTCCAGAATTTATGTTCTTAGCCACAGTGCTACACTGCCATTATGCACTTAAATCACAGAAAAATCATTAGGAAGATAACTTTTTCAACAGTATTAAACTATGATGTCAGCATTTCAACTCCATTGTTTAAAGCACTCTTGCCCTGGTGAAGGAAATGGCAACCCACTCCAGTATTCTTGCCTGGAAAATCCCAGGGACAGAGGAGCCTGGCAGACTATAGTCCATGGGGTCGCAGAGTCAGACACAACTGAGCGACTAAACAACAAACATAGGTGCTAATCTCTTCTCTTTTTACTTTTATGTGTTTTAGAATTTTCTATAATAAAAACTTTAAGAGGGGGGAAAAAAAAAAAGCACTCTTATAACTGTGCCTGCCCTGCAGAGTGGGAAGAAAATGGCCAGAAAGTCAGGCTTCAATTCCGGGGGACATCCAAGTCCTGTCTGCTCTGTGGTTCCTGGCTTCCTCATCAATAAAGGGAACCCAGTAACTCCAGCCCTTCCCCACTCAATGGTATTATCGGGAATAAATATGAGATGGATGGGGCAGGTGTCTGGAAAAGAGCAAACAGAAAAACTCCCCCCTACCCGCCCCCTCCCAAGACAGACCAGCCGTGGGAAGCCCCCAGCACACAGCATCTACCTATACCTGAATTAAGTATAGGCAAATCTCATTATTCATAGATTTTGCAGCTGTGCATTCATCTCCTTGCTAACATTTATTTGTATACCTGTTAATATTTATTTGCAGCCCCAGATCAATACTCACAGGACTTTCACCATCATTCATGGACATGTGCACATGCAGAGCAGGGAAAATTTTGAACAGCTGAGGTGAAAAGGAGCGCTGGCCTGCCTGTTTTCAGCTCTCAGACCACAAACGAGTAACTCAAGGTACTTTGAGTGCCTCACTTTTTGTACTTTTGCGCTTGCTGTTGGTGATTTCATCATTTAAAACGGTGTCCAGGCCAAGTGGCCAACGGGGCAAATTTGTGAGTGAGAAGTTTTGTCCAGGAATGAGTTACTGCTGGCTGTGAGTTCAATGCTAATGAATTAACACCATGTATTAACTATGATATCTTCCCTTCCCAGGGCTTCCCAGGTGGTACAGTGATAAAAGAATCCATCTGCTAAGGCAGGAGACACAAGAGACTGGGGTTTGATCCCTGGGCTGGGAAGATGGCCTGCAGAAGGAAATGGCAACCCACTCCAGTATTCTTGCCTGAAAAATTCCACGGACAGAGGTGCCTGGTGGGCTACAGTCCATGGGGTCACAAAGAGTCGGACAAGACTGAGCATGCAATCCAATACACACCCAAGGCATCTTCAAGCAGAGACACATGTAAAACCAGGTTATGTATTGACTGGATGATGAAAATATGACAAGAGACTGGCAGGTGCCCCCCACCCTGTATTTCCCTGGGAACAATGGTCCAGTGATCAGTGCTTGCAGCTGATTCGGGGTTCACGGCCACTTGACAAAACATAACTTTGTACCACCATATCAGTTCAAAGTTTTATATTAATAATATAAATAATACAAATTGACTCCCTTGGAGTAGAGGCAGCTGACACAGGACGACAAAGTTGAGTTCTAAAGAGTTAAGACTTAAGTACTTGGAGCTCAGTCTCGGCCCCTCCCGAGTCTCCATCCACAGTCCAGGAGCCTCTGGCCAACATTAGCCTCAGCGAGCAGGGTTGAGGGCTCTCATCCTTTCATTCCACGGTAACCTTACCACTCTGGGCCTCTTCAAGGTCCCTTCTCGTCCATCTGAAAGTCTAGGGCCCGGCTGCTGTAGGAAACCCCAAGGCCTGGGCAGCATGGAGCCCCTCTGCTCTAGGTGACCCCCCTCCACTCCACTCCTGAGAACCCCCAAGCCACTGGGCTCTGACAGTTCTCTCTTCCAGGCTGAGAAGGATTCTCACCCAAGTCTGCCGGCGTCCAGGTTGAGGACCCAGAATCAGACTCGGCCTTCCCGGTCATCTGGGAGATTCTCCAACACCTCGAATGGGAAAGTCAGCAAACATCCTTACACAGAGGCACCTTTAAGAAAGCACTCAAGGAATGCAGCAGAGGTGTCAGGCTACTCAAGACTCTATGAGTCATTCCCAGGCCAGCGCCAGGGAGAAAAACTGCCTGGAGGAGAAGGGATCACTGTTGAGACCCAAGTAAGACTCAAAACAAAAAGCCACTTTTTTAAGCCACTGGGGGGAGGGGTGGAGGGAATGTACAAGTCACCCCATGAGCCTGGGGTCCTGCAGAGACCACACCATGCCAGCCGCCCTGGACACAGTGCTCTTGTGTTCTTCCTCCGACCCGAGGTTGAAGTAGGACGGGAATGAAGCTCCCAGCTCTGGCCGTGGCTACACAAGGCTGAACTAGCTCCCAGGGCAAGCAGGAGATGCCAATACTAATAAAATGTCACTTCGATTACGTCTGCCAGCGTTATAAGAAGAAACTGGAGACTTCCTCCCTTGGGCATCCTCTGTTAATTGCCATTTATAAAAGTTCTGTTTGCCGGGTCTGGAATATGCATTATTTTCCCTTTGAAAACAAAAGGAAACTTCTAAAATATCAATTGGCATTCCAAATGGCAAAGCGATTTGTTTTCCAACTGACACTCTGAGATCAGCTTGGGAGTCTGTCTGGAAGGCAGGCATCTGGTATCAATTTGCGACAATATAAAATCAAAGCTGAACTCCCATGTAAATACACTTAAAAAAAAAATTCCACAAGTCCCTTCCCTACATCTATGTCTCCATTTCTTCCCTGCAAATAAGTTCATTAATATCATTTTTTCAGATTTCATATATATGCATTAAATACAATATATGGCTGTTTCTCATTGTAGTATGACTCAAACCAACACAACATTGTAAAGCAATTTTCCTCTAGTTAAAATAAATTAATTTAAAAAATAAATTTAAAAAAGATTTTAAAAATTTCATATTTCACCAGCCAGCATGTATCTTATCCATTTCCTTATATTTCAGTCTTGACTTCTTTTTTTCTGGCTCCAAAGAACTAAAGTTACAGATAACAAATGTTGCACCTCTTAATAAAGATCTACTGGCTAAATCCTTTCTAGCTCTGTGAAATACAGCTTAGAGGGAACATGTATCTAGATGAGTGACTGGATTGAAATATTCCCTTACCATCTCCTCCAATCTGCTTGCTTGTGTTTGGAGCAAACAGGGTCAGATAAAAAATCTGGTTGAGTCACTCTACATATCCAGGGCAGCTCCCCACAGACACATCCAGTCAAACATGGGCTGGATATGTACGTGACAAAGACCTGCACATATTCTTGGACAGTTCAAGTGTCCAGAAAACAATCTGGACCCTAAAGCAAAACCCGTTTTGCTCAGGAAGGTCACAAAACTTGTCTGAATGAACTTTTAACACATGACAAAGGCAATCAAGCTCAGCGGCAGGAGTATGGTTCAGGATTAGACAGGATCCTGGCTCTGCGAACTCCATTGTGCATTGGAGAGAAAAGTAAGCTCCACGGAGTTCAATTCCCTCATATACATAGTAATGTTAGCCTCTATGAAAGCGCATTAGCAGAGGTGTTGGGATATAATAATCACATTGAATAGTTACTGAGAACTATGGTTTTTCCAGTAGTCATGTACAGATGTGGGAGTTGAAACATAAACAAGGCTGAGTGCCGAAGAATTGATGCTTTCGAACTGTGGTTCTGGAGAAGACTCGTGAATGTCCCTTGGAGAGCAAGGAGATCAAACCAGTCAACCCTAAAGGAAATAAACCCTGAATATTCATTGGAAGGACTGATGCTGAAGCTGAAGCTCCAATACTTTGGTCACCTGATGCAAAGAGCTGACTCATTGGAAAAGACCCTGATGCTGGGAGAGATTGAAGGCAGGAAGAGAAGCAGGTGACAGAGGACGAGATGGTTGGATGGCATCACCGACTCAATGGACATGCGTTTGCACAAACTCTGGGAGATGGTGAAGGACAGGGAAGCCTGGCGTGCTGCAGTCCACGGGGCCACAAAGAGTCAGAGATGACTAAGAAACTGAACAACAACAATGTATGTACCTAGCATTGTGCAAAGTGCCTCAGAGAAATCAGATTTAATCCTGGCTGTTATGCCATGAGTCTGCTGTTGTTTAGTCACTGAATTGTGGCTGACTCTTTGCGACCTCATGAACTGTAGTCTGCCAGGCTCCTCTGTCCATGGGATTTGCCAGGCAAGAATACTGGAATGGGGTATATGATTATTAATATGTCCCACTCTTACAGAGATTCTGGAATCTGCCTATGGGCACACCCGGGAAATGGCAGATCTGAGATGGGAAGCTATTTCCACATGGCTCTGCAGCTCATAACATTAGTGTGTAATAAGTACACCATGATTATGAAAAACCACCCGTAAAACAAGAAAAAGATGCGATTATTGCTGGAATGTTAAGACTCCATCCTGGGACTTCCCTGGTGGTCCAGTGGCTATGACGCCGTGCTCCCAATGCAGCAGATCCAGGTTTGATCTCTGGTCAGAGAACTAGATCCCACATGCCACAACTAAGATCCGGCACAGCCAAATAAATAAATAACTTTTTTTTTTTTTAAAGACCGCATCCTGGCCTTACTTTGAATAACAGAGCAAGTACAAAATCACTAGACACTGGGTGCTTGTTTAGTTACTGCAGCAGACTATTATGCAGCTTTGCAAAGGCATGTTTTCCTTCTCTTGAGAACATATCTTTATCCTCCACACTCGAGATCACTCAGACTTCAACACCTGGTAATTAGTTGCAAACATGCACAAGCTGAACCCAGGAATTGTTTGAAAAAAAATCTCATGATCTTGCTCAAGGGTCCTTTTTTCTTTAATAAAAAGAAATTATATGTCTTAACTGAAATTAAATGCACAAAATTTGACTTTTTTTTTTAATTGACATGCTCAGCATTTACCTTAAAAGGTAACATTAGAATTTTTAGACCAGAAGACCAATGAGCATAAAACTTGGTTTTTCTTGAAGCTGAAAATGTATACGTCCTCAACCAAAACGTTATTTATGACCCCATATACATCACCTCGAGCTATGTGGAGAGTAAAGGCACAATGTTATGAGAAACAAGACAATGAGAAGAAACAGGGTCAGAACTTTCTTGGTGGTCCGGGGGCTAAGACTCTGAGCTCCCAATGGAGGGGGCCTGGGTTTGATCCCTGGTCAGGGAACTAGATCCCACATGCCACAACAAAGAGTTTGCATGCCGCAAGTAAAGATCTTGCACGCTTCAACTAAGACCTGGCACAGCCAAATAAACAAATATTAAATAAAAAAAGAGGGTCATCTTTAGGTCTCTTAATTTTTTCTTCTAGAGAATATTTCTTAAACGCACAGCATTGGACTGTGCTCACACCCATCCTCTCTGTCACTGAGATGGCTCTGCTGTCCTGTCAGTCCACACACTGGAAACCGGGTGGGGGGGTCTCCCTTGATGCCTCTGTTCCCCGCCCTCCACAGCCAGTCCATCTCCAAGTTCATCCCACTGCACCCTAAATCTCTGTGAGATCCACCCCCTTCCCCTCACCCCCATCACTGCCACTCCAGCCCAGTCGCCACCATCCTCAGCCAGGACACTGGCTATTCTGGTTTCCTCCCATCTGTGGCTTCGCTCATCCACCTGTCTTTCCACGCTGCCGCCGGCCCAATCATTTCAAAACACAGGTTTCACTCTGGTTCCACCTGGCTGGTGACGTCACATTGCTCTGCTGATAAACATCAAAATCCTCCCCGTGGTCCTCACTTCACTCTGGGGTCCAAACACACTGCCTGCCCTTCGTCTACTTCCTTCACATCTTCCTGCTTCTTCCCACCAGAGACCCTGCCCAGGCTGGTCCTGTGGTCTACACACTCCTCCCAGCCGTGTTCACCCTTTAGACACCTCCAGAAGCCAGCCCTCCCCACCATAAGCAGGTCAAACCCACTGTGGTGCTCATCGCAGGCCCTGACAGGACCAAGGCCCTCCCCTCTGTCCACGCACCACAGTCACAGCCCTACACCTGCGGGTGATTATTTAAGAGTCTCTAACTAGACACAAGCTGGCAGTGACCACCCAAGTCATGCATGTGTGTGCATGTGCAGTTGTGTCCGACTCTTTGCGACCCCATAGACTGTAGCCCATCAGGCTACTCTGTCCATGGGATTCTCCAGGCAAGAATATTGGAGTGGGTTGCCATGCCCTCCTCCGGGGGATCTTCCCCACCCAGGGACTGAACTCATGTCTCTTATGTCTCCTGCACTGGCAGGCAGATCCTTTACCAGAACTGGCGCCTGTCAATTCTATCCCATTTTTGAGTCAGTCATCCCCTCACTGTCTCCACTCTAGTCTCGAATTGAACCTGCAGTATCTCCGAGGTGCACCCATATTTCCAAATAAGGTCACATTCTGAGGTTCCAGGTGGGAACCCCATACCCACAAGAGCTGCAGAGATGGGTGACCCGGAGGACTTCAGGGCACATAGGCAGTGCCCCAAATCCATGTGGTCGCCGAGCATCACAGTGACAAGTTAGTGCTGGGGGTTAGTGACGTCAGAGGCCTCCGGTCTCTACTTCTCTCTGGGGCTCCGAACACCAGCTTCCTCGCTGGTCTCCCTCCCTCCAGGAGAAATTTCCAAGTGTCCATGAACCTCCTGAAATTCTTTCTAAAATTCTCTCTGTATAAAAATAGATGAAACCCCAGAACAGAAAATTTTTCATGGGCACGAGTTCCTCTTTCCGAAGTGACAACTAAGATGCCAAAAGGGTTAAAAACAAAAGGCACTGCTCTCCTTCCTCCAGCCAACCCGCCTCCAGCTTTTCATCCCCTGCTCTGTTTACACCTGTCCTTGCTCACAGGCCTCCCTCCTTCCTCCGAAATGAAGTTCACCTCCATCACCAGGCACTGAGCACTGGGCCGCCAGTCCCTGCAGGCTCAGCTCCAAGGCCACCTCCAGGACAACCGCCCGCTCCAGAAGGGGACCAGGGAGCCCCGCTGCCTCGGTCCGTAATTCTCCTCTCTTCTGGAAGGCAGGTGCTGGCCCACTCATACCTGAACCACCAAAGGACCTGATGGTTCACACACAGGCGTATGAACAACCTAGCACAGGGACGGGTTGCTGCTGACCCCACGCCACATGGGTTACACCCCGAACCCGGACAAGCCCCACCTCTGTCTTCTCAGAGGGGTCAAAGAGCAAAGGCAACGGCCAGGTGCCGAGAGACCTGCGAGCAGGGAGGGGATGCCAAGTCCATCACCAAAGTAGCATTCACCCGACTCCGTGGTCATGGCCACAGGGACCTTTGAGGGTGCCCCAAGAGCCCTCACACTCCAGGGGTGTCCTGCCTAGAGAAGGCGGCTGAGCAGGCAGACCATAGGAGGAGGGCCAAGGCTTCTGCAGGGGAGGGAGCAGAGACGCATCTTCCAGAATTGTCTTGGCAGGTAGCACTCCCCTCCTGCAGCCCCGATGGGCAAGGCAGGGTCTTGCATGCCTGGGTGTGGACCGAACCGGCTCTTGCTCTTGACCGCACCCCTGTGCTGCTCTAAGCAGATGACACCGAACATGTGATTCACCCCTTCTTGCTGCCCTGTCCTCGAGACTGTTATTTTCCAGTGTACAAAAGGACACAAACGCTAAGGGAGGGGGTGGAGGTGTCCTCAGCTGCTCTTGTCTTATTTTACTAGTAGAAATTGAACCAATTTACTACTAGAAATTGAACCAATGCGGTAAATCATCTGGAAGCAAAAAGCTCCACTCTGGATGATCTAAGCAGACCCTGTCAGATTTCTCAACTGCTTTTTGACTGATGGTGTAGGCAGAGCAGGGCAACTGTGCACAAAACAGCTACGGTCTTACTGGTCAACCACCAAGGACCAAACCTCTGCTAGGTGCAACACCTAGGGCGGGAAGTTTTTAAAAATTTATTTTATTTCTATATTCAACTGCACTGGGTCTTAGTTGCAGCATGTGAACTCGTAGCTGTGGCATGTGGGATCTAGTTCCCTGACCAAGGATCGAACTCCGGGGTCCCCTGCATTGGGAGAGGGGAGTTTCAGCCACTGGAAGTCCCCAGGCAGGGATTATTATCCCCCAGCCTGCAGGTGAGGATATTGACGCTCAGAGGGGTTACAAGAGTTTCCTCAAAAGGTGTCGCTATGTGGCAGAGTTGTCTGACTCCAAGTTTGGTCCATCCACTCCTGAATATATTCACTCAATTTTCTGGGAAGGAGGCAGAGCAGCAGGGGTGTGGGAAAGCAGGAACCGACACCAAACTACTGTTTGGAGAGAGCTGTTGTTATTGGGAAAATTTTCCACGACTCGGGCTCCAAACCAGGGTTCTCTGTTGGCCTGTCCCTCGAGGTTATCATATGAAAGTCAGAATCCTTGCTTGATGAGAAAGCGTTGCTGGCCAAAAATACTGTACAATATTTCTTTGTACTTGAACATCCTGACTTTGGTTGACTCTAGCCTATAGGTCTGAAATACATGAGGCCCTAGCATTTTTGTTCTCTGGAGGTTAACCAATATACAAGTGGAAGTTGCAGGCAGGAAGAAGAATAAAACTCTACAGCATTTAATAGAGTTCTTTGTTTTTCTTAAGTGAAACAACTACATTAGAGTTTGTGGTTTATTTTTAAAACTCTTGGCTTGGAACCAGAAAACCCAGGTTTCAAAATTCCAGCTCTGCCATGTATGGGGTACGTGACCATGGACATGACCACTTTCTTCTTTGTGGTCTCAACTTTCTAGTCTATAAAACAGCTACCACATTGCCTTTCTGAAAACGATTTAGCATATACGAAAGCGCTTTGTAAATTATAAAGCCCCAAACAAGTAAGCAGAACTTAATAATCAGAAGCTTGTCTGGTGGTGGATAAACTGAATCCTCAAGGACTTACACAATCACCTTTGTAATTTGTAATCTCATCTTCCTTCCTCACAACTCCCTCTTTAATAGCAAACTTTATTCAATTCAATAAAACATAAAAAACTTCATCAAGAACCACTTTTCCAAATCAGATCAACCATTTATCTCCTAACATCCCAATTTTTAAAATTATTTTTGATTGAAATCTAGTTGACATACACTATTACATTAGTTTCAGGGGTACAACCTAGTGGTTCGGCATTTAAAAACATGGATACGTGCAACTCTTAATTCTTTCACCTATTTTGCCCATCCCCACTCCCCATGCCAACATGCCAATTCTAGTCCTCAAGCAAAACATTAGACTTTGGCTGTTCTCCCGTCTCTTACAACCCCCTATCCCCTTCCTAAGATGATCAAAGTAGACACTTTGCTTAATAAATCATTGGGTCAATGAGTAAAACGCTTTAAAAATAAAAATCAGTGTGCTAGACACACAAACCTTTGGCATTCTCGAATATTTTGTTAGTCTCTTCCTGAATGGCTTGCTATCTATTTGTCATGGGTTAAACTTAGATTTGCCAACAAAGGTCCATCTGGTCAAGGCTATGGTTTCTCCAGTGGTCATGTATGGATGTGAGAGTTGGACTGTGAAGAAAGCTGAGTGCTGAAAAATTGATGCTTTTGAACTGTGGTGTTGGAGAAGACTCTTGAGAGTCCCTTGGACTGCAAGGAGATCCAGCCAGTCCATCCTAAAGGAGATCAGTCCTGGGTGTTCATTGGAAGGACTGATGCTGAAGCTGAAACTCCAGTACTTTGGCCACCTCATGCGAACAGTTGACTCATTGGAAAAGACCCTGATGCTGGGAAAGACTGAGGGCAGGAGGAGAAGGGGACGACAGAGGATGAGATGGCTGGATGGCATCACCAACTCAATGGACATGAGTTTGAGTAAAGTCCAGGAGTTTGTGATGGACAGGGAGGCCTGGTGTGCTGCGATTCATGGGGTCGCAAAGAGTCGGACACAACTGAGTGACTGAACGGACTGAAACTTAGATTTAAGTACATTCCTACCCTTTAAATTGGGGATAAGATTTTATCCTTTCACACACACACACATTATTACAATATTCCAAGTCCTAAACATCTAGTATTCGCAAGCTCTGTTTTATAAGCTTTTGTCTTTGTGACCAAATGTTCAGCAATAAACTCCACACCACATTAATAATAATCCCATTAAACATAAACTAGTGTGCAATTATCCAAACTGCTAACACAAACAAAAAGGGGAAAAAAACCAGGAAACCTTGGTTGATTATCTTAGAGACTTTTAAAAACCTAACAAAAATAAAAATGCATCACACAGTTTGTAAAGGAGAGTAACAGGTAATGACTTTATGATTCCTACAGATAATACTAAGCAATCTGTTCGAGACTTCATGTCTGAAAGTTTAGTTTTTAAATTGCACGCAGGTTGAAACTTGAGGTGGGGGGTTGTTAGATTTTTTTTTTGAGGTGTAAAATGGTGGTGGTGGTGACCCTTTGAGAAATTCACAGAATCATGTCAAGTAACAGATTCTGATAAAAATGTTTGGTTTTTCACTCTTCCTCTGATGACCACATTTTGCACAGCTCCCCAGGGGAGAATGGAACCAAGAGACATATGGTGAGGGCCTGGCACACGGGCTGACAAACCAGCTCTCTCAAAGGGAAAAAGCAAAACCCTGGCTTGTAATAACCACTGGCTGATTCCTGTGGTGTAAATGCTCCCACTATGACTGATTTCAGTTACCAATCAGCTCAGATTCCTTGGTCGTCCTGTCCCTACGGAGTCAGTCCAGTATATTCTCAGCTCTGGCAGAAACCCAGATCAGAAACCAGACAGACCAGGGCTCAAATTCTAACTCTAGATTCCAGCTATCAGGCCTCTGGCAAGCTTCCTTAAGCCCTCCAAGCCTCATTGTCCACAGCTCTAAAACGGGTATAAGCACTATGTCTTAGAATTGCCACACAAATAAAACAAAAGAATGCATATGAGGGGCTTCCCTGGTGGCTCAGTGGTAAAGAACCCACCTGCCAATACAGGGGACTCGGGTTCAATTCCTGGATCGGGAAGATCCCCGAAGGAAGAAATGGCAACCCACTCCAGTATTCTTGCCTGGGAAATCCCATGGACAGAGGAGCCCGGTGGGCTACAATTCATGGGGTCGCAGAGAGTCGGACACAGCTTAGGGACTAAACAACGAATGCATATGAAGCCCACTGCACGCAGGAAGGTGCTGCTTCCCCTCCCTGCAGAGCGGGGAGAAGCCACTGTGGGTGGGGTGGGGTTGGTGGATGGGTGGATGATGCAGGGGGAGAGGAGAGACATTCAAGGAGAGAGATTTGGAGCTGCAGGACTGAGGGAGGAGGTGGTAGAGTGGCTAATTTACCAAATAGAATGTTGAGAGTGAATTCTGGTTAAAAATAAAAGACCTAGCAAGTTGGGGGGAGGGGGGGACACTCCCAGGCCTGTCACCAGCAAGTCCCCTAACCACCAAAGAGTTGGGGACAGGTACACTCAGACCCACAGAGAAGGAAGAAAGTCATCCCTAGGAGGGCGTGCTCAGCGCCATACCTGGGGTCTCTGCAGGGTGATGGGTCTGAAACGGAAGAAGGGGTGTCTGGTGGGGAAGCATCCCACGGAGAGGTCGGTGGGTGCCAGAACCTAGGTGCCCTTTGTGAAGCCAGCGCAGAAGACAGGCGTGCAGGGGAGCAGGAGCGTGCTGGCCACACATGGAAGAAAAGGAGTTTAAGACTTCCGGGACCTGATGTGGGCCTCAGAAAGGTCCCTCTGCCAGCTGGGAAGAAGGGATGGCGGGTCCAAACAGAAGACAGGCGCTTCCAGGAGACAAGGATAGGGGAGCAGCCCTCATCTCGGGGGACAGAGCCCTGGGCGGGGGCAGAGGTCTCGCCCATTTCTGTAAGGAGTCAGGGAACAAACAGTTTAGGCTCTGCGGGCCATGTGGTCTCTGCCACAACTCCTCTACTCTGCCTGTAGCACAAGGGCTGCCCGAGACAGTAGAGAGATGAACAGGAGGGGGTATTTCCCAGAAAATCTTATTTATAAACAGCCCGTGGGCTTGAGTGTGCTGACCCCTGGGCTGGGGGAAAGGGGTGATGCTGAGAAGACACTCAGGGTCCAAAAAAGGAAACACACCCAGGAGGGAGGTGGTATTATTATCATTCCCATTTGACGGGTGAGAACCTCAGCACTAAGGAAGTGGGAGAACTACCGCTATACACCCAATTCCTGGGGGCGCCAGGCTCCTGATTCTCCTCTACCTCCCTGTGAACCACGGAAGGCAGGTGGACTAAACAGGTAATGAAGGTGACGGGAATTCAGGTGTGGCCGAGAACCGGGGGCGTGGTGGGGAGCAGGCAGGCACCGGGCAGGACTGGATCCCGTAGACACGGACAGAGGAAACCGCAGGGCCAGCACCGCTCTTAGAGGTCACGGAGGCCACGTTCACCCCCGTCCAGCTGAGGTCAGTCGAACAAGCATTTAGGAGCCTGACTCAAACCACAGCAGAGCAGAGACAAGTGCGTTCGGACACATATCCTGGAGCCAGACTGCCCACAAGCAGGCTGAGGAATCCTGGGTCAGTAACTTAACATCTCCGTGCTTCAGAATAGGGGTGATGCTGTGTATGACCTGTTATAAATGTGAACCGGCTTATGCGTTGTTCCCTTAGAACCACACCTGGGACATGGTAGTTAAATATAAATACTGCATCAAGGCACTGAGCCAGGGCCCATGGTGGGCACATTAAGTGCCTCTGCCCTGGTGGGGCTCAGACAACAGGCCCAACTCTAACCAAGCTCTCATCACTGGAAAAACCAGCCTGTTGATGTGTGCCTCCCAACAGACAAGGACCATGTTCACGTCTGTAGCTCCCAAAACTGGTACCTCTTACTTGATATTCATCATGTTCATGTTTGTTGAATAAATCATACAAGGCATTAGGTCCCCAAACTAGAATTTCCTCCATGACATAAAACACAGCTCCTAGGGTCACCCTCTGCTCACTCTGTGACCCTGAATTCCTGCTCCTCCACATGGTCGGGACCTGAAATCAACATCTACTAAAGCACTGTGTAAACATGATGGCCTTTTGGTCCACCTTCCCCAGAGGAGGGGACCACGGATCACTTCCGTGACGGGGCTCGTCGAGGCGGGGCTGGACCGCCTCAGTGGCTGTGGCTTCCAGCCTGGATGGAGCGGGCAGGCCAGCTGTGACACCTCTGCAGCCAGAGGAGCACAGCTGACCCTCCCTGCCACCCGGGGAAACCCATTCCTGCATCCATTAGCACACGTCCTGCCAACCGGAGCCACCGGGATAAACTTAGCTCCACCTCTTCATCTGACGCTGAGGTTCAGTTATTCACTTGGCCCCAGGCATTATGCCCGGCCTCCGAGGCAGGTCACAGGGCGCTAGCCTGGAAAAGCACACCACTCCACTGTCCCAGCGCTTTTATCCCAGAAGAAAACTGAGGCGGGGAGGTGAAGCCACCTGCCCGTGGTTACCAGCCAGGGCAGGGACTGGCTCTGAGCCCAGGGGGGCAGGGTACCGGCGTGGCATTCCTGATCGACACGCTGTCACCTCATCCAGCCTCACCTACCGCTCCTTCCCAGTGTGTTCAAAGGCCACCTGCCCTTCGCCCTATCCCTACCTAATAACTCTCCTTCCCGGGGAAAAACGTCCAGGCAGGTGGGGCTCCCCAGGGTGGCTATGGGGACACGGTGCATAGCCAGGCTGTGGCTTCCCCACCCTCCCTGGAGGACAAAGGATCACACTTGAACTTGCTGCCTCCCTGAGCACTTGTCAGCAGTGGGCAGGCTTCCAAAGCACTTCCCCTTCCGAATTCACTCACAACCTGACAACCTGCTGAGTGTAAGGAAGAGGACGGCAGGTGAACCTTGGGCTCTTGTTTCAGGCCCTGGGAGGAGGCACAAGGGAGCATCCTGACCAAGGCCTGGACCAGCCCGGGGCTGTACCCTTGGCATCCACAATGCACATTGCTGGAAAGATGGCTCAACAATAACTCGGGTTCACTTATTGCTAAAATCCAGAAAGGTCAGTGGCTTACAGCTAAAACAGTGTCACAAAGTCATAATGCAGGGAGGTGACGAAGTGGGGGGATTGGAATCCAAGGCTTGGGGCTCTTCTGCACCACGGGCTCCTTCCATCTAAGACCGGAGTCTCCACAAGGCAACTGCTAACAGAGGTGCTCTAAGAAGCAAAACCCCCACCTTGTTTGAAGTGAATACCCTGGTTCCCATGCACCCCTTCATCAGGCCCCATGGTGCACACGTGTTCACCTGGGCCCCATTCTGCAATTCAGCAGCACCAGGAAGTGGAAGAACCCAGGACTGCTGCCAGCTTCTTCTACCCAAGGGGAAACTTTTAAAGTGAAAGAAAGCCTTGAAACACACTCCCTTTCACCTATTAACGCCTTCCTTGGGCAGAGAACACAACAGGGTGTCAAGCTAGAAGGCATTTTTCTGGCTTCCCCCTTCTGACACCTAGCCACAGAGCAAACCCAGCATAAACCCCAGCGCACTGGCTTCCCATCCCTGGAGCCCCATCCATGTGGCCTGTGGTCCTGGGGTTCTCTACGCACTTCAGTGGAGACTGGCAAGGAGCAGTAAAGCCGGGGACCCCGAACAGCAAGACTAAATGTGGGGAGGATGACTCGGAGAGGGTGTACAGAATCACAGAAGCACCCCTGGCCTGCTGTGTGTCCTGGACAAACATCTGGTAGGGTCCATAGCTCCCAAATTCTCCTTGGGAGAATCTCCACGGATCAGCACAGTGATCCGTGCAGGGGCAGAGGAAAGGCATCAAGTTCAGGACTTCCCTGGTGGTCCAGTGGCTGAGACTCTGCACTCCCAAAGCAGGAGGCCTGGTTCAATCCCTGGTCAGGGAACTAGATCCCGCCTGCCGCAGCTAAGAGTTCACATGCCGCAACTACAGATTCCACATGCTGGAATTAAAAGGATTCTGCATGCTGCAACAAAGATCGAGGGTCCTGCATGCCATAGCTGGGACCCAGTGCAGGCAAATAAATATATATTAAAAAAAAAAAAAAAAACAAGAAGAAAGAAAGAGAGATGTCAGGTTTGGATCTCAAAGATGTGGGGTCCTATCTTGGCCAACACTGGGTCTGAGAAAGAATCTACACATAGGGAAGCTGTGAGAATTCACTGTGATAAATATCAACTCTCCAGCCCAGAGTACAGAGATCGGTGTCATCAATCCATCAACACATCTGTGCCGAGGTCTGGGCACACACATTTTCCTGCCATATTTCAAGATTTGGAAATACAAGTCATAAATGTGATTAGTTTTACAAGCGTCCAGATGAAAGTAACAAAAAAAATAAGACTTCGGATCAGGAGAGTCTGATTTTTATATACCCATAACAAACTGAATGTGTGAAATTCCAAGTTCATGGGGAAAAAAAGAGGCAGATCTCAGATGAACTATGGCAGCTTTTCCCAAATTTTCACTTGTATATGAATCATCTGGGGATCTTGTTAAAATGCAAATTTGTACTCAAGTAATCCAGAATGGGACCTGAGGGTTTGTGAAGGTCCAAGAACTCACTTTTGAGCAGCAAGGTTATTTGGAATTCTTTAAGAAACAAATCCAAGGAAAATATATGATTTAAAAATGACACCCCAGGAGAACATCCGTGAAATAGTATATGGAACCACCCATGCAAGCACTGTTTCTTAAAGCGAGGCACACCAGGAAAGTAAATGACATTCTTTAAACTGCCCCGAGTTCTTCAAGTTGGCCCTGGGTCTGATTCAAATGAGTCTATACTCCACATCACAATTCATCTAAGCATGTGAAAGTTCTCTCTAGCAATCAGAAAAACAACACATTTCTGACAAAACTCCTATAAGCAGTGCAGTGTAGGAAACAAAGTGTCCTAGGAGATTCCAAGTTTCTGGCCATGAGAAGTGGCCATGCTCGCTCTTCAAGGCCTTTCTTCAATCTCAGTCTCACTGATTTATTTCCTCTCTGCACATTACATTTGACACGGTTTCTGTTGACAGCTGTAATTTTTTAAAAAGCCTGTCAAGTTGCCAGATACGGATAATTCCAAAGTCATAAGATGAATGCGACTGTCAAGTAAGGAAGCATCACACTGACTCACTCATCTTAAAGTGTGTGTTGGGGGAGGGGATCAATAAAACATCCATGGGGTTCATCTTTATAGGATCAGCGGTTAAATCGGGCTATTTGGAGGATCAGAAATATTAACACACAAGATTGTCTAAAGGAGATTCTTAGAGACGAAGTGTGAGGTCATTTGATCTCCAGCTGTTGCGAGCAGGGGAACACATCTGTCAAGCATGAGACACAGGCTAGTCTGGCACATGGCTTAGAATAACACCTATGTTTATTACCACTCCTGCCCTGACCCACTGGACAAGCTGGGCTCAGGCTCAAACTACAGAGTCATTAGGAGCCAGTGCATGATGTTAAGACGCTGGGAAACTGCTGAGTCTGAGCCACTCGCCCAGAAAGGAAGGGATCCCCCTCCCCTCCCGCCCACTGGCCTGCTATGCTATGGGGAGACGTGAGCCCTGACAAGAAACTCAGGCCCAGATGGTCACCTGTGCCCAGCATCACTAATCACCCGGGGAAATCACAAGGCTGTCTGACAGGTACACACCCCTGTTCGCAGACGTGTGCACTCAACTAGGATGCTGCACACCAAACAGGGTCCTGATTTCAACACTTGGGAGGAAAGAGACTCTGGACAAAATTCTGAAGGAGCCTGGTCCATTCATCACCATCTGTCCATTGGGAGAGGAAGTTAAGTTTTCCAACAGACCACCTTCTTAATAGACCAGAAAAAGCCTAAGTGTTCAGAGAAGCATCACAGGAGAGAGGCTGTAACAGAAAAGGTTCTCCTTCCTCATCTCCAGGCCTGCAACAGGCTGGCAAGTTCCCATCCCAGAAGGGGAAACTGAGGCCCCAGGGAGCTGACATAACTGAGCCATAGGAGGCCTTCCTAACTAACTATTCTGGACGTTCCCTCCCAGGAATCAGGCCTGCACTTCCTCCCGGTTGCTCACTCCTGTTCTACCCCCATCCCACCCGCCTGATGCAGACAGAACTGCCCAGGGTGCCTGGAACAAGCTCTAGCCATTTCCTGAATGGGCGAGTGTCCAGCATTTCATGGTTTTGCTAAGATGCTTGAGACCTGGAGATGACTTAAGCTACCAAACACAACCTTTTGAAAGATGAAAAACTTTTCACTCATTTCAGGGAATTCACGTTGGGATGGAAAAAAGAATCCTCAAGCCCTACTTCCTCTCTGTCTCCCACCCTCAAGGCCTTCAAGGGCACATAAGAAGGGCTTTCCTTTTCTTAGGAAAGCAAAAGGAAAATGCCAAGTGCTCCTGGGACACTGGAATACTTGGAGCGCAAACAGAACTTCTCAGAAGGCATTTGCGGCGGCGTGTCTGCGACAAGTTAAGGCTCACACGCGCCTCTCGGCCGGCTGCCGGACCCACTGCTGGACTCTACGTCCCGCCTAGTCTTGCCGGGCGCGAGGAGAGCGCTTCTCCGGGTCCGGCCCGGGTTTCTGAAAGCTCGTGCTCTCTTCCTTGCAATGAGAGGTTTTGACGCCACTTTTTTTGGTGGGCTCCCGCAACCTCTAACTCCAACCCCACTTGCATGAGCACGGTGCTTCTTCTCGGTGAGTGCCGGGCTTGTGCACACACGTGTGAACACACACACACGCTCCTCAGAGACCTTCCTTCTTCCGCGTGCCCTGGCGGTTTGGAATTCGCGCCAGAAGCCCAGGGATCCGGCAGGGCGCGGGAAGTGGGAGCGCCCGGTGTCCCGCAGCAGAGCGCCGGCCGGGCGGGGTTAGGAGAGGCGCGCGTCGCGTCCTGGCTACTCACCGGGACCTCTGCAGCTGCTCGAAGGCGCTGGAGCCGCTCCCCGGGCCCGCCTGCTCCAGCGAACAGTAGTTCTGCGAGGTCTGCCTGGAGAAGGCGATGGGCAGGATTCCCTGAGTGAACGAGTTGAGGCGGCCCCGACTGCCGCTCCCGCCCCCGGGGGTCCCGCAGCTCAGGAAGGCGGCCGCCGGCACGTGCACTCCGGTAAAGGCATCGTCCTCCTCCAGCTCCTCCGGCCCGGCGTCCCCGGGCCCGTCTGGCGGCTGCGGCTGAACGCCGGCGGCGAAAGGCGCGGGCCGGAGCGGCTGCCACTGCTCCCCCGACGCCCGGCCGGCGCCCAGGGGGCTCGCGAACCCCCGGGCAGCCCCAGGGCCGAGCACGGTCGCGTGGCCGCCGGGGACGAGCGGCGGTAGCGGCGAAGGCGGCGGGAGGCAGGGGCCCGATCCAGCCGCCAACGCCGCCGCCGCCGCGCCCGCCGCGGAGAGCGCGCCGCAGCCGCCCCGCTCGGCGGCGGCGAGCAGGCTGAGCCGAGTCCTCGCGCCGCAGCCGCTGCTGGGCTTGGCCGCGCTGCTGTCCTCGCCGCCGGCCCACTCCTCGTCCTGCAGCGGCGGCCGGCCGTCCAGCGAGATGTTGGTGAGGAAGGAGAGGGCAGCCTGGCGGCGCCGCGGGTCCATGCGCGGCTTCCTGGGGGGGTCGGGCGGCGGCAGCGGCGGCTGGGCCGGCGCTGCGGCCGCGGGCCGGGGCTGCGGCGGCGGCTGCAATCTGCCGGTGCCCGCGGCGTCGGTGCCGGCGCTGCTGGTGCTGCTGCTGCGGACGGCCGTGCCGGCGGTGGCGGCCGTGGTGGCGGCAGTCGCCGCCATTGTGTCCGTCTGCGGCGAGATTTCCGCGATGCCCCCGGAGAAGCGAGCGGCGCCCGAGTGCTAAGCGGCGGGCGCGAGCGCCGGTGACCCGGGCTGGGCAGGGCGCGGGGCGCGGGCGGCGTGCGCGGCGGCCCGGCCCCCCAGCGGGCGGGCCATGCTCGCCCCTCGGTGCTCGGGCGGGGGGCGCCGCCGCCCCGGCCCACGCGCGCGGCTGCTGGCTGGCTCGCTGGCCGTCTGCCCGCCCGCCTGCGGGATCGGTGCTGGGCCCTCCGGGACCCCGCGATCTCCGGCTCCCCGGCCCCCGGGTCGGTATTTATAGGTGCGCGCGCCCCGCGCTCGCTCTGCGAAACGCTCTGTGCAAAAAAAAAAAAACACAGTATCACGTGTGGGGGGTGAAACCTGGGAGGAAAACAAAGCCGCAGGCGGCAGCCGCGCAGGCAGGCGGCGGGAGGCGGGGGGCCAGCGGAGGAGGAAGAGGAGGAGGAAGGGAAAACCGAGCGGGTGGCGGGGCGGGGATCTCCCTGACGGTCCAGGTAGTCCGAGCTGACTGCGGGGAGAGTTGGTGGCTCCCTGCCGGGGCGCGCGCCCAAGTGCGGGAGGCGAGCACGCTTCCCCTTCGCGCTTGGACTGGGAATTGCGGGGAGCGAGCAGAGCCCCGAGTCACGCGTGAGGATGTGGTCCCGGGAGGGTTGTGGGTCTGCGGGACGAGTCACTGGAATTGAAGCGATTTGGCCCGCGAACTTGTTAACTGGATCCCGCGCTGCCCTTGTTGGGCCCCGAGAAATAAGTCCTTATTAATAGTTACACGAGTAGGGCCACACCCCTTTATGTGGACAGTCCCACCAGCAAGCGGTCACTGACCGTTGAGTTTGAGTCTCATTCATTTGCAGGCGGAGGACGCAGCTCCTGTTATAAATACACACCCCGGGGTGCACAAGAACCCCAAACAGATGTTTAGAGCTTCCAGTGTCTTCTATTAAATAAGTACCTGTACAAGGATGCCATGACCCTTCCAGAGCTGCAACGACGGATCTGGGAGGGGTCGCAGTATGCTGTACCCCAGCCCCACCGCCAACAACCGTCTGCTCTGGGGTGAGGGGGCTTTACCGTGAACCATCTGAAAATGCCTGCAGATTTCCCTCTGCGGTTTGGGTGACTTATCAAAGGCAGTAGGAACAGTTGTCACACTGACTTGAGTTCTCTGACATCTAAGAAACCTCTCTACACTTTCCTGAGGGAGAAGCAAAGTGTTTAAGATCAAGTGATTAATTTAATTAAAGGTTTAAATTTAGCCTTGAAGCTAATGGGTAACTCTACATTGAAATTCCACTCCATTTCAAGTTCAGGAGAGTAAATTGAGTAATGCAGAGCAAATACACCCTTCCAGAGACATGCAGCCAGCCTGGAGGAGGAGATATGGGAGGAGGAGGAGTTAAGGTTACAGTGGCTTAGGCCAAACTTGGCACATGGCCCTTTACATGAACAATTGTTCATTTTTAATTTTATGCCATTTTTAGGCCTTTTGAAAAAGTGGAACCAAGAGTTTAGAGCAGCCTTATTGCAGCTAAGTGACCAGCTCTGTGTAATTCCATTAGGATTTTAATTACTCTGTTTAACTTCTTGAAACTCCCAAGTTACTCTATTACAACTAACTTAATTTACTTGACCACTGTTCTGGTTGTGCTGGCAAGCAATGTTTAAAAAAACCACCTTCACTGCACATATAAAAGAAATACTTTTTTAATCACAAAAGTGATATATATTAATTGCAGAACATTTACAGAATAAGATAAGCAAAGAAAAGTAGGGGGGGAAAAGCGTCATTAACAATCTCATCTCATATGGAAATAACCATTACAATTTTGGTTTCTGTCCTGTGTTTATTAAACAAGTTAAAGCCGGCTGTTTGTGTCTTGTGATCTTTTCTTGATGTGTTTCAATTATCCTCCTTTTTAGAATATTTTTCTATAGCATCACTTTATTTATTTTTTTAATATAGCATCATTTTAGTAACTGCACAGTGTTCAATTTGATGGAGAAACTATAATTATTAAGCCTATGCCCTACATTGAATATTTAGGTTGTTTCCCTTTTGCTGTTATAAAGATTGATGACGACATCCTCTATTTTTCTAAATCTTGCTACTTATCCAGTATTATTTTCTTAGGATAAATAGATGCTGGGGCAAGGGCCAGATCATGTTTTAAGGCTTTCTATCCAGAAAAATTGCTACAACCTGCTTCCTCACTCTTGCCAGCATTGGGTATTAAATTTTTTCACCAATATTCATTTATTTGCCCATTTAGGCTTTTTTAAGGATTAAATATGCAAACTAATATCAATTATTTAGTAGGCATCAAACAAGAATTAACTGGTTCTGTGATCTTATGGCGATCAGGAGAGATACAATTTATTGTTCACCTACTGTGTGCTGGGCTTCCCTGGTGGCTCAGATGGTTAAGAATCTGCCTGCAATGTGAGAGACCGGGGTTCAATCCCTGGGTCAGGAGGACCCCTGGAAAATGGAATGGTTACCCACTCCAGTATTCTTGCGTGGAGAATCCCAGGGAGAGAGGAGCCTGGTGGGCTACAGTTCATGGGGTCGCAAGGAGATGGACGTGACTGGGCAACTAACACTTACTTACTTTACTATTGCTAGCCACAGAATATTTCTAATTCATATGCTTATGACCATGCTGCAATGGGGGGAGAGGGGTTATCATCAATAGTTTGCAAATGAGGCTCAAAAAAATTAAACGATTAGCCCAAGGTCAGTAGCTCTTAAAGAGCCCAGAGGAACTGGGTGGAGAGGGAGGTGGGAGGGAGGATGGGGATGGGGAATACATGTAAATCCATGGCTGATTCATGTCAATGTATGACAAAAACCACTACAATATTGTAAAGTAATTAGCCTCCAACTAATAAAAATAAATGAAAAAAAAAAAAAAAAAAAGAGGCTGGGCCAGGATGCCAATTTTACTCCAAGACCCATGCATATTCTTACGCCCTCTGCTGGTGAGCATGTTTTCTAGGGGGGGGTGCTGTCTGCATATTTAATTTCATTTTCTTACTGAAGGTCAACTATAATGGCACTAAAACAAGCTTCCTTCCCCGGAGGAAGGAAGGGTGTCAAGAGCAAGTCTCTAATCAACTTCTATGTGCACAGCACCGTCCTGCTACAAAAGGGATAAAAAGAAGTATAGCTTTTAACCCTTGTGCCCTTGACACTGGAAGTAGTGAAAACCAAAAGCTCAGGACACATTGAAGTAAAATTGTAAGATGGACTCTGGTTAAGTGATCAAATGAGCAATCTGACTGGACTGTCTATACATGTTATCATATTGTGAAGAAGTAGTTTTTACTTGAGGGGAGGCCTCAGGTAAGAGCCAGGATTTAAGCTGACCTGGGAAATGAAGGAAGGAAGGAGAAGTTCAGTTCAGGAAGAGAAAATTCTGCAAATTCCTCGTAGATTGCAAGCACAAAAAACTAGAACTTGAAGTCTAATTCTTTCTGGTTTGCCAAGGTTTTTTTTTTTCATTTACTTTCATGTTGCCCCTTCCAAGCACCCATTCTGAAAACTGTAATTGCATGCACAAAGTGTTTTGATTGACATATATGGGAGTCAATTAAAAAAGAAAGGAACCTATTAATACAAGTAATCACTGACCCTTTTAAAAAAATAATCCAGCAGACCAGAAAGTCTGAAAATTTGCTTTGAGATGACTGTGTTAAGAAAATACATTTCAGATGCTTCCCCGAGGTGTCCTCAGTCTTCCAAAAGGAGATTGTTTATGCCCATTTTGCTACTTACAGTTGCAGAATTTTTATGATATTGGCATTTTAAAAAAATCAATGAATTTTCTTTGTATTACTTTGATACTTGAATTATAGCAAACTTGATTTTATTTTGTTTGAAATTAACCTGTTTTTTAAAAAATTATACTGATTA
The DNA here is from genome assembly GCF_910594005.1 of Cervus elaphus. NCBI lineage: Eukaryota > Metazoa > Chordata > Mammalia > Artiodactyla > Cervidae > Cervus > Cervus elaphus. Next base: position 36,687,879 of record NC_057841.1, read on the forward strand.
TGCATGGAATAAGCATGTCATGTACAAAGAAGGGGCTTCCTCAGTGGCTCACGGGTAAAGAATCCGCCTGCAATGCAGGAGATGCAGGAGACAATCCCTTGGTGGGGAAGATCCCCTGGAGGACAGCGATGGCAACCCACTCTGTTATTCTTGCCTGGAGAATCCCGTGGACAGAGGAGCCTGATGGGCTACAATCCATTGGGTCGCAAACAGTTGGACATGACTGGGGTGACCGAGCATGCACACATGTGCAAAGAAAGCACTTCTCATGTAATTATAACTCCTGAACATGCAAATTACATATGGTGCCAGCTTCTAGATGAAGTCTCCTCTAGACTGCGCACAGAACAACAGGCCTAGAAGGCTCTGTGTCTCCCAGGATAAAAGCATTATTTTACAGCATTTGTGTTCGCTCAGGTCACTCTCACATCAGAGTGGGGTGAATGTGGCCAGATTCTGAGGGAAACATCACCTCTTTGCTGCTGGGAAGATCAGCTGGGCTAATTAGTGGTCCATTGTAACCTTCACTGATAGGTGGGCAAACTACATGAAGAGATGGCTCAGAGCAACTGAAATGCAAATGCCTACCAAGCATTTGAAAGAAGAAGAAATGAGTGATGGACATTCTTATTGGAACAACCTTTCTGGAAAGTCATTTGGTAAAGGTATCATGAGCCTTAAGAAAATCATGCTTGAGAGCTTGGGCTTGGGAGTCTCACTGCCTGGGTTAAATCTGGGGCCCACTATCACAGTTTTGAGAACATCAAGTATACTATGCTTTGTGCTTCAGTTCCATCACCCGTGAAATGGGAATGGTAATATCTACTTTGTATATTGATAGCATTGTTACCAGGATTCAGTGCAGTAATGGTGCAGTTAATGCATGGAAAAGGTAACCACTCAAGAAATGTAGTTACTATAATAATTCTCAGGAGCTATTGTGAAACAAGGTCAAACATGTATGCACAAAAATATTCATCACAGCATTGTTTAAAGAAAACTTGGAAAAAGGAAACCCTAAATGTGGAGCAATGGAAAAACTAAGTAAAAAATGGTTTTCTCAAACAATGGGATATTGTGCTTCTATTTTTTTTTTTAATTATCTTTACCAAGCTTTCTTAATGACATGAAAAATGTTTTTTTGAAACAATGCTAACACAAACAGAATAGAATAGAAACTAGACAGACCACAATATCTCAACTTTGTGAAAAAATAGAATCATTTAAAATATTAATATGTGCCTAAAGGGTACATGTGACCAAAAGGTTAAATAATTGGCTTAGACAGTAGGATTTATGGTGATTTTTATTTGCTTCTTTTTGCTTATATAAATAGAAATAAGTGTGGTCATTATAGAAGCTGCTTTCCAATGAATACTTTTTAAAATATTTTTTAAATGACTGGAAATAAAGCTTGAAGGAAAATATGGCCAAATGTTAACTGGTGGAATTATTGGGGAACTTTTCTCAGTCTCTTTAGGGATATTAGGAAGCAACTAGCTTTCTTTGCTACAGATGGATAGGAGGTGGTTAGCCAGAGAGAAGGAAATTCTTTTAGGAAGGAAACCAAGTATGAATGAAGGTGCTGAGCCAGGGATAAGAAAGGAAAGGACTTTTTGGAACTGGCTGGCAATGAACAGACCTCCCAGAACAGTGACACTGAGAGGACTGTAGCAGGGACTTCTCTGGCGGTCCGATGGTTAAGATACTGTGATTCCCATGCAGTGGGGGCAGGTTCAGACCCTGGTCAGGAAACTAAGATCCCACATGACTCGTGACAAAAAAAACACACAAAAACCTGCAGTAGTGAATAATGGGAAATAACACCAAAAAACAGTATTTAGGGCCAGATCATGAGGAATCTGTAATCTAAAGGGAGAAATTTGAACCTATGTGTACTGGAGACCGGTACTGGAGACCCATAGGTGATTTTTTTTTTAACAAGAAGTGACACGTGTGTTGAGAGCCAAGCTGAAGGACTATAAGAAGGGCTATTAATTTGGCAAGTGTGTACATGGAGTTGAACAGAGAGTCAAGAATGGGAAGGGTTTTTTCCTTCAATCTTCCATTGTGTTTATTCACTCAGCATGCTTTGAGCTCCTGCTTTATGCCATGCTCTCTGCCAGGCACCTAGTAACACAAGGTTCCAGGTTTCAAGGAGTTAGCAGTCTGGTGAAAAAACTGGGGAAAGACAGCAAAGAGAATGAGAATGGGTTCCCTTTTAGGTGCAAGTCCCGAGACGGTCATTTCTACTCAATAGTTTGACTGGATTCTCGTCAAAGCCCTTCTGTTGATTCTATCGAATATATACAGAAATAGAGTCTCAGACAAGTTAAGCCTCTGGGGTTGTGCTTACCTGGATAATTAAGCTGGTCCCTGGATAATTTTTTCCTTAATGTCTTAGGGTGCAGGTCCATGTCACAGGGAGCGACTGAATCCTAGAGGTCAGAGAGGCCCCATGGGGAAGGTGGTATTTGAACTTGGACTTTAGTGTACATGTGAGACAGGGCATTTCAGGTCACGCAAAGGCACAAGGACAATAATGTTAGGACTCTGTTACAACAATTTGGGCCCGAGGCAGTAGCACTTGGAATTGGCAGTGAGAATGGAAAAGAAGGGTCAAGGGCATGAGGCATTGAGGAGAAGCTGGCTTCCAGATTTCCAACCTGGGGGGGCAGCTGTAATTCCTGAAACAGGCAACAATACCCTGGGAAGGGGAGCCCAGATGAGAGGGGAAGATGCTGGCTGCATTCTGGTAGGAGTTCCCGGTCTACACTCTCATACAGGGGCCCAGGGAAAGGTAGGAAGGTCTCATTTTACTAAATCATGACTTAATTAGATGGAATGAGAAGAAGGCTTTGTGTTTGCATGGTCACAACCCCCTAATCTGATTACAGATAGGTTTGCAGGGAGAATGGCAGAGGACAGTGGTCTCTGGAGCCCCTATGCTGGCCATAATCACTCACTCATTTGCCCTTTGAGACTCAGTTCAGAGTCAAAACAGGATCCTGGCCCCCTTTTGTGATGTACCCGAGAGAAAGGTGTTAGAAACAAGCCATTCTAGAACTGGGCTCATTTCAGCCACATTCAAGGATCCCTTTGATCACAGGTGACTGAAACTCAAGTCAAAGTGGCTTAAGGAGAATTTATTATATTTATAGTATCTAGAGGTATAGGAAGGTCTCTGGACTTCCCTCACAGTCCAGTGATTAAGCCTTCACCTTGCAACTCAGGGGGAGTTGGAAAGGGGTGTGGGTTCAGTCCTAGGTTGGCAAGCTAAGATCGCATACCTCTCGTCAAACAAACAAGCCATAAAAACAGAAACAACAAAAAAAAAATTAAAAAAAAAAACAAACAGAAACAATATTGTAAAAACATTCAATGAAGACTTTGAAAATGGTTCATATAAAAAAATCTTTAAAAAATAAAATAAGGATATACGAAGGTCTCAAGGAACACAGAAATAGGAATACAGCTGCAGCCCAGGCAGAGAGTACGTGGATTTGAACACTTGGGAGCCTGCCTTTTCTTGCCCCCTTAACCCTTTCTAGCTCCTGGTTCACACACTCCCTCTGCAGATTCTGTTCCTTTAGTCCACTGGGCAATAAACGGGGCCCTGGACAGATTCTCACCTTTATAACCTACAGAGTCTAGAGCCTCTGGGTTTCCATCTCAAATTTACAAAGGAAGACTGATTGGCAGAGCTTGTGTGGAGCAGGCCCTGGGCTTCTCATCTTGGCTAACAGGCAGGCATTCACTCCAGAGGCAGATGGATGGTAACAGGGGGAGGGGCATCCCTAGAAGAAAGGAAGTGCGGGGCAGGTAAAACAGTAAAGTCCAGCCTCCTGGGACACTTTTCTAACTTCTCTAGGTCTAATTTCCTTGCTTGGAAAATGGAGATGCACGCTCTATCTTGGAGGTTACTACTACAAAGAGTAAAGAGGATGGGACTTCCCTGATGGCCCAGTTGTTTATAATCCGCCTGCCAATGCTAGGGACATGGGTTCGATCCCCAGTCCAGGAAGATTCCACATGCTGTGGAGCAGCTAAGTCCATCCCCCACAACTACTGAGCCTGTGCACCTAGAGCCCATGTTCCGCAACAAGAGAAGTCACCGTAATGAGAAGCCCTCGTACCGCAAAGAAGAGTAATCCCCACTCAGCACAAATAGAGAAAGCCCTGGGCAGCAAGGAAGACCCAGCAAAGGAAAAAAAAAATCTTTAAAAAGAGTAAAGAAGATGAAAAGGCTTCCCTGGTGGTTCAGATAGTAAAGAATTCCGCACCACATACCCCACCCACCCACCCACACACACACACACAATGCAAGAGACCCGGTTTCAATCCCTGGGTCAGGAAGATCCCCTGGAGAAGGAGGGGATGGCTACTCACTCCAGTATTCTTGCCTGGGAAATCCCATGGACAGAGGCCCTGGCAGGCTACAGTCCATTGGGTCACAAAGAGTCAGAAACAACTGAGTGACTAACACTTTCACTTTCAGAGAGGATGAAAAGATATTGCTGGTACTCAGGCTTCCCACCAAGTGCTCCTACAGGCAAAAAAGAGACTAGGACTTCCCTGGTGGTTCAGTGGTTAAGACTTGGTGCTTCCACTTTAAGGACGCAGATTCAATCCCTGGTGGGGGTGCTAAGATCGCACATGTTGCACCATGATGTCAAAAAATAAAATAAATAAATAAGTTAGAAAAGAGAAAACAGACAGCTTGAGGGGTCTGTTGGTGAAGCTGAAAGCAGAACATTTATTTGAGGTCTTTTTAGCATAAAAATGTGTGAGCTAGGGGAATTTAGCATATGATAACTGACATCTCAAATTAGTAAAGATAAGATAAATTATTTAGTCAGTGATGTCAAGATTGACTGGGTTGCCAGTTGGGGAAAAAAAAGTAGATCCCTCACAGTTTATACCAGGTTAAATTCCCAATGGAAGAAAGATTTAAATGCAAAAAAATGAAATCATGTAAGTAGTTAGGAAAAGTGCCAAAGACCTTAGCAAAAGAGCTCAGAACCAGTACTCATGGTTTGCCTTGTTCAGCACCAAAACTCCAGCCCCTAAAGCAGGGCTTGGAACAGAGTCAGAACTCAATAAATTTTTTGTGAAAAGAATTAATGAGAGAATATTATAAAAAATCAGCTCAGATAGGGGAGAAGCCTTTGTAAGTATGACATAAAACCCAAGAGCAATGAAAGCAAAGGTAGATTGGGACTTCCTTGGTGGTCCAGTGATTTAGACTCTGTGCTGCCAATGCAGGGGGTACAGGTTCAATCGGTGGTAGAGGAACTATTATAGAATCCCACATACCATGTGACTTGGCAAAGATTATTTTAAAAAGATTTTAAAATAATAGAAACAAAATGGGTAGGGAATTCCCTGACAGTCCAGTGGTTAGGACTTGGCGCTCTCATTTTGGTGGCCTGGGATCAGTCCCTGGCCTGGAAACTAAGATTCCACAAGTGATGCATTGCATCCAAAACAATAATAAATATTGCTTTTAAAAAGGCAAAGGAAAATTTAGCTACTATATACATATGTATAAAGCAAATTAGGTGGGGGGAGGGGTAAGGGAAGCAGACTAATCAAAAGACAACTATACTGGAGGAAAATATTTACAATTCACTTTACAAAAGGGACCTTTCTTTAATATTTAAAGAACTCTTAAATGTCAATTAAAGAAAAGCCAACAATCCAGGAGAAACATGGGCAGATGATATGAAGAAATAGCTCCCAGAATAAGAAATACAAGTGGGTTTTGCACATTCAGAAAATAAAAGGCTACTCCTCCTTCTGCATAATTAAAAAAAAAAAAAAAATGAAAACTCTAACAGGATACAAGTGTCACCAGTCAGACTGGCCAAGGTCAGAAAGGTTGAAAGCATATTGTCTGTTGTGCCTTGGTTAAGGGATCAGAAACAGATACTCTGATGAAGTGTAGACTGGGAGCAGTCTTCAGAGAGCATGTGGACCATGCACTCTGCCCCGTGACCTACTTCCAGGAATCTGCCCTACAGATATATTAACACATGTACAAATGAAGAATATTCAGGATTATATTTTTTGGAATGTTTCTTGTAATAGGAAACTATTGGAAATAACCATCACAGGGCTGGGTAACAAATTTTGGCACATCCACATAATGAAAAATTGTGCAGCTGTTGAAAGAATGAAATAACTCATTATGAATATTTATGAAAAAGTCTCCAAGATGTAGTGTTATCTGAAAAAAAGAAAGCTGCAGGGGCAATGCGTATTTTATGCTCCTTATACTAAATAACAAATAACAACCCACATACATACTTTCTTGTACTGTGTAGAGATGATTTCTTGGAGAATTCCCAAGAATATGGGAATGGTGGTTGCTTCCTGGGAATGAAGCCAGTTGGTTGGAGAACAGAGGGGTAACTTTTCATTCTCAACTCTTTGATACCTTTTGAATTTTGCTTCAGGACATGTATTATCTCTTCAAATAGTAAATTAAGAACAATGCGGGTTAACTGAGCACTCTACCCGGAAGTATATCCACGATTGATTTAATGTGAAAAGGTTTTAACTGACTTAGGTTATGCTAATGAACTCCCCCTCCCAAATCTCTGAAATTAAAATTCAGGAAAAGACGCAGCACTTTTATCCTGGGACTTGGTCTGCCGGGCACACCAGCAGTGGCCCCTTTCGGAAGAGAACAGAACTTTGCAGGGTGTTTGGCACATCACGAAGCTGCCCTACAAATGTGAGTTGTTGTCTGTGGGAAAGGAAATGCTCTGGGAGAGGAGCTGGAGGGAACCTCCGCTCCCCTGGCAAGGACAACGGGCTGATGAATGGCTGGTGCTGGGAGCAGCGCCTTGGGAGACCAGGAAATCCAAGGTCATATAGGGTCCGGATTCTTCAACCTAGCACAGTCCCCTGCACACAGTAAACACTCAAAAAAAAAAGCATTCCCATTTCCAGAGTGAATGAAAGTACCAAGTTACCTGGATCTTGCCTAAGGGTGGTGTCAAATGCTGTTTTAAGTCCCATAAATAGATGACATTTAGCCTGGGGCTTTAAGGAGGAATTCCCCCAGACTTCCCTGATGGTCCAGGGCTTAAGACTCTGTGCTTGCAATGCAAGGGGCATGAGTTCTATCCTTGGTTGGGGAACTAAGGTAGACCAGAAATTTAAAACAAACAAACAAAAAAAACACCTGGCGGACAAGGGGGATAAAACGGGATTTTAGGCAGAAAGAACACCTTACCTTTGGACAGAAGAGTGGAGGGAGAGGAGCTCACAGAACACCTATCTGTCCTGCTTAGCGGGCTCAGTCGCTTAGTGCTGTCCGACTCTTAGCCACCCCATGGACCATAGCTCACCAAGCTCCTCTGTTTGTGGGATTTCCCAAAGCAAGAACTCTGGAGTGGGTTGCCATTTCCGTCTCCAGGAGATCTTCCCAATCCAAGGATCGAACCCGACTTCCCTGCATTGGCAGACAGATTCTTTAGCGCTGAGCCCCCAGGGAAGCCCCCTGTCCTGCTTGGAGCAGCCGTCATGTGATCAGTTACCGCTGGGGGCATGGTGTGTGTTGGCAGCTACCTGACAAAGTGAGCTCAAAAAGGTCCAAAACTGACGGACAGGAGAGAGAACAACCAGGTCCCATTCACTTGAACAGAGAAGGGAGGCTTCAGGAAGGGAAGGCCTCACTTGGAGCCCATCCCCACCTCAAAGGCTAACTGTGAGATGTGGACGGAGCCAAGCTCGCAGCCTATCAGATCCAGTTCCTCCTTGGTAAACTGCCCCCTTCATTATAAATATTATCTCTGAGAGCCACAGATAATGGAGGGCCATGATCCGTAAATGCTTTCAAAATCCTAAATTGGTTTTTAAATTTTTGTCAACAAAACCCACCCTGAGCTGATCTGAAGCTACTCATAGACTTAACTGATGGCACTCCGTGCGTCTGTATAGACATTCTGCTGTGGCAATACGTGTGATTGATTATAGGATGCTATTCTAGACACTGCTGAGAGGTTCTATAACCTATCGTCGGTGCACCATGCTGCTTTTCTAAAATTTGGAAAATTCTGAGTTCTGAAACACATTAAGCCCCAAGAGTTTTGCCAGGATTTGTGATCTAAGAGACCAATACAGGTAATGTTTAAAATAAAAATAGTATAATGCCCTGGGTATAAAAGAAGAAGAAATCAAAGAATAGAAATGTATAAAAACAAGATGTATATTTCATTATGTAAACGCTAGGGCAGGACTACACCAGAAGACTTAACACAAACTGGGGAGAGTGGTAGACACCCCTCCTGTGGGGTGGGGGTGGCCCTAAAGTGGACTTCCTTTTTTTTTTTTAATAGTAGCTTGTTTGTGTGCTTTTATTATTTATCCATTTATTTATTTGGCTATGGTCTTAGTTGTGGCATGCAGAATCTTTAATTGAGGCATGTGGGATCTAGTTCCCTGACCCAGGCCCCCTGCACTGGGAGCACAAAGCTGAGCCACCAGAGAAGTCTCAAAGTAGACTTTTGAAGGTGGCAATTCAAATGAAACTGATAAAGTCGTATATACCTTTTTGCAACTCAAATACTAGGCATGACATTGCCGTAATTTTCCAAAATGGTGAGTAACTATAGGTGAAGTTCTGATTACAAAAAATAAAAAAAAAATACAGTCTCCCTCAATTTACTCAATAGCTGCATTCCTGGAAAATTTAGTGCATATAAAAACCATGCAAAATTACTTTCTGTTCCTTTGTAAAACAGAATTAGGTTTTAGGCCCGGATGATTATAATGAGGTTTTTTTGTTTACTTACAATATATGTTTTAATGACAGGTTAGGAAGTAATTCAGGATGCAAGACAAGTCTTTGTCCTGGGCGACTGCCTCACACACGGCAGGCACCTCTCGTCCCTGGCCCCACATGTTAAATGTCAGTAGTGTTCCCCATTCAGATCATTATGACAACTAGAAATCCCCCTCCCATTTCTAAAACCTTTAGGATGGTAACCTCGAGGGCAAACACTGCTCATCTGCAGCCACCCTCAGAACCACCAAGTGGAAGGCAAGGCTTGGTGGATGAACAATGAAGTCCCAGGGCATGCATAGTCTGGCTGGGGAATCCTGCAGTCAGGTCTCGACCGAGCAGTTTGGAATCAAAGAACCTTGATTTTCCCAGCAACAAAGGTTCAGGAAACACATAGGCATTGAGTACCTAAGTTCCTCATCAGGTGTGCCAGCATGGCACTGTGGCTCTCCAATTGATGGCCGAATTGCAGGAGGTTTTGGCCTTCGACATCACTCTCCTCCGCCCCCTCCGCCCCATCGGTGAGGTAGCACCTTCTCCAAGGGCCGATGGGCCACGTGGTACTTGGCTGATCTGCCCAGGTTGGGGCATGTCAAGCAGTCCATGGCTGCTCACCTTTCTGTAAAACTCACTCTCCAAGTCTCAATATATCTTAAGTGTGAGGAGTTAAACATAGCAGTCTGTTCACCATAGCCAAAAGGTAGAGGCAAACCAAGTGTCCTTCCATGGATGAATGGGCCCAAAAATGTGGTCCATACATATAGTGGAATATTAGTCAGTCTTAGGAAGGAAGGGGATTCTGGCACATGCGACAACGTGTGAATGAAACTTGAAGAAATCATGCTAAGTGAAACAAGCCAGTCACAAAAAGACAGATACTGCTGGATTCCAGTCTCTAGAGCAGTCAAATTCAGAGAGACAGGAAGTGGAATGGTGGTTGCCAGAGGCTAGGGAGAAGGGAATGGGGAGTTATTTTTGAATGGGGACAGAGTTGCAGTTTTGCAAGATAAAGAGAGTGCTAGAGACAGATGGTGGCCTTGACTGCACAACACCGTGAAAGGTACTTCATGCCATTGTACTGCACTCTACTGCACTTAATGCCACTTAAGAATGGTTAAAATGGTAGATTTCATGTCAAGTGTATTTTAGCACAAATAAAAATTTAAAAACAAAGAATGAAGGCACTGATGGAAAGACTGGGAAGCAAATATGAACTCTGCTATTGACCAGGTTGTTGTGGATCTTGGCCAGGTTAACCTCTCTGGGTCTTAGTCTCCATATCTGTGAAACAGGGATAGCAACGTACTCTTCTTGGGGTGGGAAGTGCATTACCAGATTCACCCAGGAGCATGTGTGTAAGCCGCGGGCATGCTGTTTGCACTCAGGAAACTTGGTTGTTATTATGCCTGCACGTTTCACTTACTGCTCCTGAAAGCAATCTTTTTCCCTCAGACACTCACATAGAAGCATTTGGGGGATCAGCCCAACAGCAAGGTTAGATGGACATTAACAGAGAAGAATGACTGGAGACCCAGGGAAGTGTGAGTATAAGTTACCTTGGTCTTCCTGCCTGGAGATCAGCATCCTTCTCACCCACAGCGAACCATCTCAGAAGTGTTTTAGGCAACTTCGCTGTATCTAGAGAAAGCGCTTCCTAACCAAACCCCCCTCCCAGAAGAACACTTCTCCTTAAGTGTAAAACCTTCACTATTCCCATTTAGACTCTCAGGGAGAGTTGATAATTGTTGTTGACAGCAGCAAGTGTTCATTTTCTTTTGTTTTGGTTAAACAATAATTTGATTGGAAAAATGCTTCCTGGTGCAGTAATTAATGATCGGCTGGAGCTAATAACACCAGAGGTAAAGCAAAAGGCACTTAACCCAGCTAGTCATTAGCTACCAGGAAAAATGTTAGACCTGGAGGGCAATCTGTGCTGGTACAAACTCTAAGATTGGTAGGAAGAAAGGGGAGGGGGGGAAACCAAGCAATTTCTTTTTGTGAAATGAAAAGTTTAAAAATGGAGAGTTTTGTTGCCATAGACACCATTCCTGGCTCTGGGCTGTCCTCCACGCCTGAATCCAGCCACACAGCAATTAGACCGTTTTCAGCAGGGCAGCAGAGCCTCCCAAGTACCTATAATGAATATCTGCAGCTCCAGGCTTCCGCGGAAATCCTCAAGCCTTCACTTGCCACCGTAATTTCCTTGGGAAGTGTTTCTAATTACACATTTCTTGCTGCCTGCTCCAGGTCAAGTCTTCTTGTGTACAATATACCAATTACATAAAACCTCAAAACAGTGAGGGGGACCCTGGAGTGATCCAAAGTGCTCTGTAGTTGTTTTTTAACTTAGTAGTTAAGCATTACTGGGTGTAACAGGGCATCATTTGCATGAGCAAAAATAATGTTTAAGGAACAGCACGTGCCTTGTTCTTTATAAATCTCTGTAGAGGTCAGACCCATTTCAGCAAGACATTTATATAGTAACAGAATCTCCATCACCAACACATGGTCTGTTTCTTTTAAGTGTTATAGCAGGGTCCCTGTGAAGAGGAACTTCATTCTTTCGTATTATCTCCTGGGACCCGCCACTTAGGGGACTCCTGGCAGTTAAGTTTCCTGGAGGTGGACTCTTAGTTTTAGTAATTCTCCAAGATGTCAATCTTCGCCCACTATTCTTAGAGAAAATTGAAGTCAAATTAAATCTCAATCCAGATGCTACTGTATGGACAGTAAATTTTCTTTGGATTTGAATAAATTGGAGGATATTCTAGCTCTTGAAGAAGAGGCAAAAATAGGTTTTCTAAAACGGTGGGTTTGCTTGGACTGGGGGTTCCCTTCCTTACAGGGGTGCTCTAAGTTCCACTAACCTCTCTAACTTGCCTTGTGTCATGAAAGATTAAGAGTACTGGGTCAGTGCTCACAGGTAGGGACTCTCTAATCACCTTGGTGGGGCTGAGGAGTTGGGCTCAGTAGAGCCCCCAGGCAGTGTCCACTTGGGGAGGGCTGGTCCTGGCCTCAGCTTGCAACTGATCCTGATGCAAGACCATTCTCTGACCCTGGTCCCTAAGGAGTCTCAGCGGAAAGTGGCAGCTGCTGCAAGATATGGCATTTGCTTCAGGCTTGCTTCTGCCCACTGGCCCCTCCTCCCAATCTCTAAATGTTGATACCTAGGGGTCAATCCAGGACCTCTTATCTCTGCCTACACTCAATTCCTAAGTGACCTCATCCAGTGACAAGGCCCTAAATCAATACTGTCTGTAGAAGATTGTGTTTTCCAGAGTTGGCCCCAACAGTGATGTCTCCATCCTCTATGCTCATCTACAATGTGGTCTTCACACTCTTTCCATGGAGAGAAGGGATCTCTATCGACCACCCTCTCATCCCACCTTGAATCCTGGCAGTCTCTAACTCTCTGGTAGCCCAGAAAATGAGGTGGGAGTGTTTTCCGAGGCTAAGTTAGGAAATATCTTGTTTACTGATATTCTCACCTTTTGAAGCCCTGAGCTGCCATGTAAATAGTCCAACTACCTAAAGACTGCCATGGTATAAGGAGCTCAAGCCACATGGAAAAGCCATATTAAGTGTTCCAGTTGACAGCCCCTGCTGAGGTCCCAGTGATTAGCCAGCGTCAACTGCCAGATTTATAAATGAGGACATTTCCAGGTGGTTCCAGCCCCAGCCAGTGTGTTGCTGCCAACCCTTGAGTCTTCCAAGCTCAGACCCAAAAATTGTAAAGTAGGAACTAAACTTTCCTGCTATATGCTGCCTCTGAATTTCTAACCCCAAAATTGATGGGTAGATGAAATAGATTTTTTAAGCTATGTTTTGGGGCCATTTCTTCTTTAAAAAAATATTTATTTACTTGGCTGCACTGGATCTTAGTTGCAGCATGTGAGATCTTTAGTTGAAGCATGTGGGATCTAGTTCTCTGACCAGAATTCTCTGACAGGTTCTCTGAACCTGTGCCCCCTGCAGTGGAAGCATGGTGTCCTAACCACTGGAACTCTTTTAAATCTTGCTTCTCTTTAATCCCTCAAGTATATTTATATATACTTTTGAGAATATATGGAGTTGCCCAACTCTCTCTCTATGTATATGGAGTCCAGTGACTATAAATTTCTCAAGGAACAGGACTTTTTCCTTGATTCATCACTGTTGATTTTTGGCCCTGGTCTTTGCACTATTCACGTGTGTTCATTACACAGTGTGTGCTGGTGGAATTCATGAAGAAGCAATTGTGTCCAGTGTGTGTTTTATCTATATTTAATAACCCCGGAATGTAGTAGCTGCTCAATTAATGCATGTGCTTAGGGACTGGATCATGATCTACTAACTGCAGGACATGTAAGGGGGAAGTAAGCATAAGAGCTGGTCTTGGCCTTCAGTTACTGTTTATGCCTTGCCCAACAATGAAAGAGCTATCACAAGGCAGTATGTGATTATGATTTGTTGACAAAAGTTTGTGGGATATAGAGAAAGCTTTTCTAAGCCTATATAACCAAAGTCATAAATATAAAGGAGAAGACTGTTTGTACTGTATAAAAATGAAACACTTCTGCACATTAAAAAAAAATCATAAATATGTTTTTAAGGCAAATGGAAAGCCAGGAAAAACTTGTCGACATATTAGCAGAGATATAAAATATCTTTGATATTTCAAGAGATATTCTATGTCAATAAGAAAAAGATGAATAGTTTTCAGTTAGGGAAACAATATAAACACTCAAAACAAACAAAAAATATAAATAGTGAACAAAAGGGAAAAAACCCTCAACCTCATTAGCAATCATAGAAATTCATAGTAAAACCACACTAAAATAACATTTTTCTTTTATCAAATTGGCAAAGTATTTTCCTTAAGATAATCTGCAATGTTTGACAAGATTAAGAAGGCTGAAAATTGATGTTTAAAGTTGCACATCAAAAACCTTTCAAATGCGCATGCATTTGAACATTCAGCATTTCAACATCCCCAAATTTATGCCTAAGAATTTATTGCTGAAGTTTGCCAAGAGCTGTACACAAAGATACTTCATGAAGTACTGATCTTAATAGCAGAAAATTGGGATTAATGTCCAGCCATTGGGATTTAATTGGTTAAATAAATCATAACACCACCCTGTAATATAGCATTATATCATCATTTCAAATGCTGATCTGAAATAATATTTAGTGAAGTGGGAACATATTCATGTTATACAGTTAAAGATTCAAGTATCAAGCAAATGTAGAGTCATGTTCTTTTTCATCATGTATATATTTCCATCATCAAAAAGATGCATAGAAGAAGCCTAGAAAGATTTACACCAAAATTTTTAGGATTCTTTGATTTTACTTTTTCTTACCATTTTTGTGTTTTTAAGTTTTCTACACTAATACTCTTTTATATTCAGGAAAAAAAAATACCATTATTTCTTTTAAGCTGTATAGAAGATTGCCCCTGCAGGGAAGGTGGAAATGCCAGTTCTGATTGCTTCCTTTGAAAATCTCTCAAGGCGCCACGGGCACACATTTATAAGAGTCCGTTCTGTCCTGAGAATAGAGTGGGTGTGGGAGGAATTTGGGTGAATGTTTTGTACTTACAGCTCAACCTGTAGTAAATCTTCAAGACTGTGGGAATAGGTGCTTTGCATTCTGTAGAGCTGGCGAATGTAGGTCAGGTTTCCTCTGCGTCCGTCTTCATCATGTGAAAAGATCTTTGAATGGAGGGCTTCGTTAGTCTCAATGCATCTCCAACCCCATCAGGAGCTTTTCAGTTTCATAGGCAAGTGATTTGCTTTTTTTTTTTTAATAGAAATAAAAGATTGATACAATTAGTTGTGTGTACCGCACTTAGGGTGGAGCTGCAGTGAATTCCAACATTCTGCAGCAAAGTAAAAATGAGATAGGGGTGAGAAGTGGGACAGTCACAGGGAAGCAAAGCTGACTGATTTTCCCCTTCATCTGGCCCTTAGTTTTACAAGGACACACAAAAATCATACAAAGAAATCTGATGGGAATAGTCTCTAAAACTAAAAAGTAACATCACCAGTGGTTCAGCCTTCATGAATTCCTCTGACAATATTTCCAAATGTAAATCCCTGTATGTAAAACCTATATTAAAACCTCCCTGTATAAGACCATCCCTTTTCACTTTGGGGACCACTAACACAAGTGACTATTATAGGACAGAAAAAAGGAAAAGGTTTTTAAAATGTGTGTGTTTAGATGCTCACATCAAATGTGAAAACCCATCTATTCACAAGGCAGAATGCCACCTGCGTATAGATACCAACAAAAGCATTTCCTTTGCTCCAAGGGATCTTTTCTCCATTTTATTATTACTAGCATAAAAGATCCCTGGGTTGGGAAGATCCCCTGGAGGAGGAAACGGCAACCCGCTCCAGTGTTCTTGCCTGTAACATTCCATGAACACAAAGAGTCGGACACAACCGAGCGACTGAGCATACTATAAAAGTTCAGGAAATGTCTTAAAACGCACGAGTGGCTTTGCTGACTTTTTGTGAGATTTCTTTTGGATTCAGGAAGCTTTGAATGACTCTGTACAGATGTTTCTAGAAGGTTTATGGCTCTTCTTCGAGGTTCCCAGAGAGTGGTCAGCTCCACATCACACCTCATGGGACCCAAGGCCCAAGACAATGAAATCAAAGGAGGCTTTCTCTCAACCTTCTTTGGGCTTGAAAACTGGAAACACCACTGAAGACAATAAATTCAATGACACATCAGACTGGTGTCTTCCCTGTGCCAGCAACCACACCCACAAGCTGTCATGGTGTGGTATGTTACAGCCTTTGACCTGCTGGAGTTTATAGTTGGGGGTGAGGATGGAGCCAGGGAGGGGACATTCATTTTAATAGGCTTCTGGGTGTTTCCATTCCTATTTCAGAAGAAGGAAATGGTTTTCAACAACCTCTGTGATAAAACTATTTGCTTATTCAACTCAGCTCTAAAAATGCTAAAGGACAATTTAATGGTCACACAAAGTCCCCCAACTCTCTCTCTCTAAATATAGTTCACCTATATGAGGCAGGAATCTCTCTCCTGCTTTCCTCCACACTCTCCCCAATTTCCCCCCAGCCTGGCCTACATTGGCTCTTTTCTTCTCTCTCCTTTTTCTCATCCTTTTCCAATGGATTTTTCCTTCTTCCTCTGGCAACTCTCTGCTCTTCCTGTATAAATCAAATCAGCCTACCTTGGCCTTTCTCAATTTCCTCCTTTACCCTAACACCACACATAAAGCCCAGTACCTACCAGGAAAGATGAAATTCTCTTACTGGGCGTGGTAACTCCAAGTATTAGATATTGTTAGCTCACTGGACAGATGAGAAACCTGGAGATAGAGAGGCCAAGTTCACACAGCCCACAAGCAGCAGAACCAGTCTTCAAAATTCCTCATTCCAAGGACTTCCCTGGCAGTCCAGTGGCTGAGACTCTGTTTCCAATGCAGGGGGCTGAGTTCAATCCCTAGTCTGGGAACTAGATCCCACATGTGGCAACTAAGAGTTCACATGTCACAACAGATGATCCTGCTTGCCACAACTAAGACGCAGTGCAAGAAAAGAAAAACTATCAGTTCAGTTCAGTGATTCAGTCATATCCAACTCTTTGTGAACCCATGGACTGTAGCACCCCAGTCTTCCCTATCTATCACCAACTCCTGGAGCTTGCTCAAATTCATGTCCATAGAGTTGGTGATGCCATCCAACCATCTCATCCTCTCTCACCCCCTTCTCCTCCTGCCTTCAATCTTTCCCAGCATCAGGGTCTTTTCAAATGTGTCTGTTCTTCCCATCAGGGGGCCTAAGTAGTGGAGCTTCAGCTTCAGCATCAGTCCTTCCAATGAATATTCAGGATTGATTTCTTTAGGATTGACTGGTTTGATCTCCTTGTAGTCCAAGGCACTCTCAAGAGTCTTCTCCAACACCACAGTTCAAAAGCATCAATTCTTTGGTGCTCAGCCGTCTTTATAGTCCAACTCTCACATCCATACATGGCTACTGGAAAAACCATAGCTTTGACTATGGTTTGCCAACAAAAGACCTTTGTTAGCAAAGTAATCTCTGGTTTTTAATATGCTGTGTAGTTTGGTCATAGCTTTTCTTCAAAGGAGCAAATGTCTTTTAATTTCATGGCTTCAGTCACCATCTGCAGTGATTTTGGAGCCCAAAAACATAAAGTCTATCACTGTTTCCGTTGTTTCCCCATCTATGTGCCATGAAGTGAAGGGACTGGATGCCATGATCTTAGTTTTCTGAATGTTGAGTTTTAAGCCAGCTTTTTCACTCTCCTCTTTCACTTTCATCAAAAGGCTCTTTAGTTCCTATTCACTTTCTGCCATAAGGGTGATGTCATCTGCATATGTGAGGTTATTGATATTTCTCCCGGCAATCTTGATTCCAGCTTGTGCTTCATCCAGTCCAACATTTCTCATGATGTACTCTCTATAGAAGTTAAATAAGCAGGGTGACAATATACAACCTTGACGTACTCCTTTCCCAGTCTGGAACCAGACTGTTGTTCTATGTCGAGTTCTAACTGTTGCTTCTTTACCTGCATACAGATTTCTCAGGAGACAGGTCAGGTGGTCTGGTATTCCCATCTCTTTCAGAAATTTCCACAGTTTGCTGTGATCTACCTCGTCAAAGGCTTAGTCAATAAAGCAGAAGTAGATGTTTTTCTGGAACTCTCTTGCTTTTTCTATGATCCAATGGATGTTGGCAATTTGATCTCTGGTTCCTCTGCCTGTTCTAAATCCGGCTTGAACATCTGGAAGTTCATGGTTCACGTACTGTTGAAACCTGGCTTGGAGAATTTTGAGCATTACTTTGCTAGCGTGTGAGATGAGTGCAGTTGTGTGGTAGTTTAAACATTTTTTGGCATTGCCCTTCTTAGGGATTGGAATGAAAACTGACCTTTTCCGGTGCTGTGGCCACTGCTGAGTTTTCCAAATTTGCTGGTATATTAAGTGCAGCATTTTCACAGCATCATCTTTCAGGATTTGAAATAGCTCAACTGGAATTCCATCACCTCCACTATCTTTGCAGTGATGCTTCCTAAGACCCACTGGACTTCGCATTCCAGGATGTCTGGCTCTAGGTGAGTGATCACACCATTGTGCTTATCTGGGTCATGAAGATCTTTTTCGTATAGTTCTTCTGTGTATTCTTGTCGCCTCTTCTTAATATCTTCTGCTTCTGTTAGGTCCACACCACTTCTGTTCTTTATTGTGCCCATCTTTGCATGAAATGTTCCCTTGGTAGCTCTAATTCTCTTGAAGAGATCTCTAGTCTTTCCCATTCTATTGTTTTCCTCTTATTTCTTTGCACTGATCACTGATGAAGGCTTTCTTATCTCTCCATGCTATTCTTTGGAACTCTGCATTCAAATGGGTATCTTTCCTTTTCTCCTTCGCCTTTGACTTCTCTTCTCATAGAACAACTATGACCCGGTGCAAATAAAAAAAAAAAAAAATCCTCATTCCAATGCTTGGACTATTTCCAAGGTGCAAGGGGAGGGCTTCAGGGAGGGCTCTAGGGGGCGGGGGTGGTGAGGGACAGAACTAAGTCATATTTACCGACAGCCACATCCTCTCAGCTTTGCCAGGCGACTTCTACGCCCCGGACAGGAAACAGCCCTTCTCCCAGGAAGCTCCCTGTGGTGTTTGTCTCAGGCAACACAGACACTGTGGAAAAAAACAGTTTTTTGTTCTCAGAGGTCTGTATCTGCCTAGTTCCAGGGGGACACTCACATTGTTTTCCCATGAATGGTGCCCCCTTGAGTTGTGTGAGGGCTCAGCCTTGTCTTCACGGTCACTTTATTTCTCATGGTGCTTTTTTTGGGAGATCTTTAGAGGAGGACTGTGACATCTGCTCTTGGAATGTTTTCAGCCCTGCTGAGGTTCAAAGCCCACATCTGTTCTGGGGTCTTTATGTTTTAAATTTTTGTTAATTTTTGGCAGCACTATGTAGCATGTGGGATCTTTGTTCACCATCTAGGGATTGAACCTGTGCCCCCTGCAGTGGAATCTCATAGTCTTAACCACTGGACTGCCAGAGAAGTCCCACGTTCTGGGGTCTTTTGCTTTTGGATCTTCCCAGTTCTCACTGACACTTTGGGCAGGGACCAATAACCTAAGCTTAAAACTCACATTGTCTTAAGAACCTAGAGGCAATCCCTCCTGTAGCACAAAGTATTTCAAAGGCTCTGAGAAAAAGAAATCCCAAAGTGTATGTGTGAATATATGACCAGATCCTCTAGAGGTTACTGTCGTATAAAATTCAGAAATGACCACTTTCAGGTGAGAATCTGTGAGTCATTTTGGTGAATGTTGGTGGTGGGGCTGGGAAGAGCAGGAAGAGAGGAGATATCAAAGTTTCGGTAGAAATAATTCGAGGGAGAAAGGGCATCTTTTTGACTTTTGTCCCTCTTAGGTAGGTCGCCTGACTTTGCTGGGCCCATGAGAGTCTAAATGCCACTTTCCTGGGGCTGAAGGGCCATGGCAGTTTTCTAGTCGAACGACTTGGGAGCTGGTGACCAATGGGAAGACCAGCATCAGTGAAAAAAGCAGTCTTGATCTGTGGATGAAGGGTGGCTTTAAATGAGCGAAACTCCCCATACTTGGGGTTTGAATAAGCCTGGGCACCCTAACCATTTTTAGTACTCATTTTTGATCTGCTTTTAACATGATGACCAATCAAGAGACAATTGACTCACAGGAGCCAGAAGGGAAGAGAACCTGAAGGAGTTTTCTAGAAACCATTTCTCTGGGCCAACTTTCATCTGCCAGCCAGCTTTCCAAGTGAGATTAGAAGTATTGAAGCAAGAAGGGAATTATGGGTTTTGTTCCTGTGTGAGTGTGTGTGTGTGAGTGTGTGTGTGTGAGTGTGTGTGAGTGAGTGTGTGTGAGTCACTGTGTGAGAGTGTGTGTGTGAGTGTGTGTGAGTGTGTGAGTATGTGAGAGTGTGTGTGTGTGAGTATGTGAGTGTGTGAGTATGTGAGTGTGTGAGTGTGTGTGTGTGTGTGAGAGTGTGTGTGTGTGTGTGTGAGTGTGTGTGTGAGTGTGTGTGAGTGTGTGAGAGTGTGTGTGAGTGTGTGAGTATGTGAGAGTGTGTGTGAGAGTGTGTGAGTGTATGAGAGAGAGTATGTGTGTGAGTGTGTATGTGAGTGTGTGTGAGAGAGTGTGTGTGTGTGTGTGAGTGTGTGAGAGTGTGTGTGAGTGTGAGTGTAAGTTGCTTCAGTCGTGTCCGACTCTTTGCGACCCCATGGACTGTAGTCCACCAGGCTCCTCTGTCCATGGGATTCTCCAGGCAAGAATACTGGAGTGGGTTGCCATGCCCTCCTCCAGGGGATCTTTGTGACCCAGGGGTCGAATCCAGGTCTCTTAAGTCTCTTACCTTGCAGCCGGGTTCTTTACCAGTAGAACCACCTGGGAAGCCCTGTAAACCTGTGGGGTCTGCACTAATTCAGTGTGGTTCGTGTCAGAACTGAATGGGATGAAGTTGCAGGACACCCAGTTGGTGCGAGAACAGCTGGAAAATTGGTTGGTGCAGAGTTAAGTGAAAAAAAAACCTCATTTAGTGTCAGATGTGGTATGAATGGAAACTGTACACCTCATTGCAAGTGTTCTCTTTTTTTTTTTTTTGACAAATATCATATGATATTGCTTACATGTGGAATCTAAAAAACAGGCTACAAATGAACTTATCTAAAAAACAGAAGTAGAGTTACAGATGTAAAAAATAAATTTATGGTTAACAAGGGTAAGAGGGGGAGGAATAAATTGGGAGATTGGGATTGACATAGACATAGTACTGTATGTAAAATAGATAACTAATAAGGACCCAGTGCGTAGCCAAGGGAGTGCTACTCTGTACTCTATAATGGGCTATAGGGGAAAGAATCTTAAAAAGAATGACTATATGTATATGTATAACAGATTCACTTTGCTATCCACCTGAAACTAACACAACATTGTAAATCAACTGTATTCCAGTAACAATTTTTTAAAAAAGTTTAACAGGAGTCCTCTTTTGAGGACAGAAAATTCTGGAACCTTGAAGCAATAAGCACTGGGGTTTTGAATAAAGCAGGTGGGGACAATTATTAGCCTTTTGGCTCTTTCTGTTCTTTCACGCTTGGACAAGCAGATAAAGGAAGATGGTTTTAAACAGCCGGTTTGATAAGACTATCAGTTTGTTTGAGGTTTAAGGGGGGTGGTTTTATTTTTTTAAAGATAAAATAACTGTTAACTCCTACACCATGATGTTGTGGGGGTCATGCTGGCTGTGTTGTCCTGGCTTGGTCAACAGTGGGAGACACTCTGCAGCCTGGGATCCAGAAGTGACCTGCTGGCTACGTTGATGCCGCTGGACGAACAGCTGGGCTGTAGACCACAGGCTTGAGGAATGTTTTCCCAGCCGGGCCAAGGGAGGCTACGCACTGCTGTGGTTTGTTCATCTGTTTTCTTCATCCTGTGCAGAAAAGGCAAGCCCAGCAGAGGCTGTTGTCACAAATCCGTAATATGTACCTAACATTCAAAGTTCCTCACATACCTTTATGCCATATAAAAATAACATTCTATTTGTAATTTATGTTTCTTAGAATCTAAGTATGTTCACTATGCAAAGATGAGTTCATAACATACTCTCTAATCATAGCTGAAGAATGTTTAAGAAACCAGAACAAGATTTTAGACTCAAAGCACACTTGCTTTCTCAATGAGTAAAACTCCATGTGCTTGGGGTTTGAATGAGCCTGAACTTCATAACTCATTTTAATATTTGTCTTTGATCTGTTTTTTGCCTAATGATCAATCAACAGACTTCTGAGTGACTACTTGAAGAAACTTTGATGTCAAAAATGCTAGGCTAGAATCATTACCTCGTGTCCTGTTGGGACTCTGTGGAAAAGTATTCTTTCTAGTTTCATGTTCAGGAAAAATCCCTTCATCAATTTGAGTCAGTATTAGCAATTTAGAATCTACTAAAATATGGAACAGAATAAACTTGAAAGAGCTGAGGATGGTCTTTCTAAAAACTCATCAGCCCTTTAAAGTGACGTGTCCAAGATGTGATCCTCCCAGAAACTGCCTACAAAACTGTCTTCATAGAAACTCTCTAGTTTCCCCCTCCCAGAGTGGTTTTTTTTTTTTTTTTCTCTCAATGATAGTACACAAACAGCATCAACTGATTTGAGTTGCCAGTTGTTTTTGCCAAGGGAAACATGCTGTTGTTATCAAGTATCTATGTTGTGAAATGTTCATAGCTTTTCCAAGTCTCTTCATTAAGAGAAATGTGCTCCAGGGCTTCCCTGGGTGGCTCAGTGGTAAAGAATCCTCCTGCCAATGCAGGAGACACAGGTTCGGTCCCTGATCTGGGAAGATTTCACATGCTGCAAAGCAACTAAGCCTGTGTGCCCCAACTATTGAGCCTGTGCTCCAGAGCCCAGGAGCGGCAACTCCTGAGCCCATGTGCTACAGTGACTGACACCTAGGCGCCCAAGGGCCTGTGCTCCTCCACAAGAGAAGCCACTGCAGTGAGACGCCTACACAATGCAGCTAGAGAGGAGCCCCCACTCACCGCAACTAGAAAAGAGAAAAGCCAGTGCAGCAACAAAGACCCAGCACAGCCAAAAATAAACAAACAAAATTACTTTTTAAAAAAGAGAAATGTGCTCCAGCAGGCACAACAATAATAGCTCATCCACACACACACACACACACATCTCAGAACTCAAAACTCAGAACATTCATGCCTGTATCAACATGATTTCAGATAAATACCAACCCACGAACCCAAACATCATGTTGGCAGAGCCAGTAAACAAAGGAAAAGCGCAGTGTTCAGCTTGCCCTCACCTCATCCGCCTCCACGGGCACTATATTTTAATGCATTTTTGTTAGGTGGCCAACCCTGTCATAATTTGTGTCTACTTGGGTGTTTTACTAGGAAGTACAGTTCTGATTTTTAGAAAAAAAATGTTCTTTTTTTGCAGAGCTGTGAATGGCCGTAACTTATGGCAAAAAAAGATGTATGATATGTAGTTTTTTACAATCACATTTAGGGACCTCCTGGCTATCCAATGGTTAAGAATCTGTGCTTCCATTGCAGAGGGCACAGGTTTGATCACTGTTGGGGTGGGGCTGGGAAACTAAGATCCCATAGGCTGTGTGGAAAGGTCAAAAAATAAATTAAAAATCATGTTTAGAAGAAACACAGTAATTTATTTCAGGCCGTCATGAGTATTACAGCCCCAATATATACATGAATCACACAACAGGGTCTTTTTGGTTACAATTTGCATCATGACCCATTTAGATTTATTAACTCTTGGTGGAGCTGATGTATCAATGCTTTAAAAAAAAGATAAATTGAACATTTATTTAAGTTCTAAAATACTGGATATAAATAGCACTTTCCATGACTAAAGTCCCCCAACTCCCACTTAAAAGCATGCATAATATTTTCTCCATGTACATGGATTGACTTTTTGTCTGGACTGTAAGCTTCTTTTTTTAAGTGAAGTATAGGTGCTATGCAACATTAAATTATATTCTGAAACTAATTACTGTATTAGTTTCAGAATCTGAAGCTAATTATTACATTAGTTTCAGATGTACATCTTAGTGTTTCACCATTTATGTACATTATGACTTGATCATCACAATAAGTATAGTAATGGTCCATCACCAGAGAAAGTTATTCACAATATTATTGACTACATCCCTATGCTGTACATTTTATCCATGTGACTTATAAATCACATCTTTCTTTTCTAGTTGTCTGTTGATGGACACTTAGCTTGTGTTTGTATCTTGTCTATTGTCAATCAACTTAGGCGTAGGTGTGCAAATTAGTGTTTCTTCATTCAATCACCCTATGTCTTTTGATTGGAAGGCTTTAGTCCATTTGCAAAGTAATTATTATTAGGGATATTATGTATTGACATTTTAATTGTCTTCTGATTGTTTTTGCAGTGCTTCTCTATTCCTTACCTCTTCTCCTGTCCTCTTCCCTTGTGATTTGATGACTTTCCTTAGTGTTACGTTTGTATTCCTGTCTCTTTATTTTTTGTATCTGTTATAGATTTTTGGTTTGCAATTACCATGAGGTTCATATAAAACAGCCTATGTATTAATGTATAGCAATCTGCTTTAAGTTGATGGTCCCTTAGTTTTGAGCACTTTCTAAAGGCACTACATTTTTACACCCCCTCCCACATTTGTTTTTGACATCGTATTTTACACCTTTTAATTTTGTCTATCACTTAACTAATCACTTTAATCTGAGCATTTTTAATATTTATTTTTATTTATTTATTTGGCTGTACCAGGTCTTAGTTGCAGCATACAGAAGGTTTGGTTGCCACATATAAGCTCTAGCTCCCTGCCCAGGGATGGAACCCAGGGCCCCTGCATTGGAAGAATGGAGTCTTAGCCACTGGACCACCAGGGAAGTTCCCAATTATTTTAAATGTAGAGAATTTTACTACTTTTGTCTTTTAACGTTCATACTACCTCTACTATGTGTTTGCCTTTACCAGGGAGATTTTTTTCTTTCAGAATTTTCTTGTTTTGAGTTATGGCCTTTTCTTTTCTGTTTAAAGTTCCTTTAACTTTGCTTGTAAGGCCAGTTTAGTGGTGATGAACTCCTTTGGCTTTTGCTTGTCTGGGGAACTATCTCTTCTTCAATTCTAAATTATAACCTTGTCAGGTAGAGTTTTCTTGGCTGTGAGTAGTTTCCTTTCAGGACTTTTAATAAATGGTGGCCGTCATTTCTGATCTGTAAAGTTTCTGCTGAAAAATCAGCTGATAGCTCCTTGGGGGGTTCACTTGTATGTAGCTAGTTATTTTTCTCTTGCTGTTTTTAAGACTGTCTCTTTAATGTTTGACATTTTAATAATAATTATTTAATATTAATTACTTAAATATATTTAACAATAATTATAATTTATCTTGGTGTTGATCTTTTTGAGTTCCTTTTGCTCGGGACTTTCTGTGATTCCTGAATTTGGGTGTCTGTTTCCTTCACCAGGTTAGGGAAGCTTTTAGCCATATTTCT
The DNA here is from genome assembly GCF_910594005.1 of Cervus elaphus. Classification (NCBI taxonomy): domain Eukaryota; kingdom Metazoa; phylum Chordata; class Mammalia; order Artiodactyla; family Cervidae; genus Cervus; species Cervus elaphus. The sequence goes on from NC_057841.1 coordinate 36,712,731, forward strand.
TCAGATAGGTTTTCTATCCCTTTCTCTCCTCCTTCTGGGACCTGATAATATGAATGTTAGTACACTTGATGCTCTCCCACAGGTCTCTTAAACTATCTTAACTTTAAAAAATTCTCTTTCTTTTTGCTGATTTCCATTTCCATGTTTTCCAGTTCACTGATATGTTCTGCATCCTCTAATCTGCTATTGATTCTCTCTAGTACGCTAGTAAAGTAATGCTCAAAATTCTCCAAGCCAGGCTTCAGTAATACGTGAACCATGAACTTCCAGATGTTCAAGCTGGTTTTAGAAAAGGCAGAGGAACCAGATGTCAAATTGCCAGTATCCGCTGGATCATCAAAAAAGCAAGAGAATTCCAGAAAAACATCTATTTCTGCTTTATTGACTATGCCAAAGCCTTCAACTGTGTGGATCACAATAAACTGTGGAAAATTCTGAAAGAGATAGGAATACCAGACCACCTGACCTGCCTCTTGAGAAATCTGTATGCAGTTCAGGAAGCAACAGTTAGGACTGGACATGGAACAACAGACTGGTTCCAAATAGGAAAAGGAGTACGTCAAGGCTATATATTTTCACCCTGCTTATTTAACTTATATGCAGAGTACATCATGAGAAACGCTGGGCTGGAAGAAGCACAAGCTGGAATCAAGATTGCGGGGAGAAATCTCAATAACCTCAGATATGCAGATGACACCACCCTTATGGCAGAAAGTGAAGAGGAACTAAAAAGCCTCTTGATCAAAGTGAAAGAGGAGAGTGAAAAAGTTGGCTTAAAGCTTAACATTCAGAAAACTAAGATCATGGCATCTGGTCCCATCACCCCATGGGAAATAGATAGGGAGACAGTGGAAACAGTGTCAGACTTTATTTTTTTTGGGCTCCAAAATCACTGCAGATGGTGACTGCAGCCATGAAATTAAAAGACGCTTACTCCTTGGAAGGAAAGTTATGACCAACCTAGATAGCATATTAAAAAGCAGAGACATTACTTTGCCAACAAACGTCCGTATGGTCAAGGCTATGGTTTTTCCAGTGGTCATGTATGGATGTGAGAGTTGGACTGTGAAGAAGACTGAGCACCGAAAAATTGATGCTTTTGAACTGTGGTGTTGGAGAAGACTCTTGAGAGTGCCTTGGACTGCAAGGAGATCCAACCAGTCCATCCTAAAGGAAATCAGTCCTGGGTGTTCATTGGAAGGACTGATGCTGAGGCTGAAACTCCAGTACTTTGGCCACCTAATGTAAAGAGCTGACTCATTGGAAAAGACTCTGATGCTGGGAGGGATTGGGGGTGGGAGGAGAAGGGGATGACAGAGGATGAGATGGCTGGATGTCATCATTGACTCGATGGGCATGAGTTTGAGTAAACTCCGGGAGTTGGTGATGGACAGGGAGGCCTGGCCTGCTGCGATTCATGGGGTCGCAAAGAGTTGGACATGACTGAGTGACTGAACTGACTGTGTATTTCAAGTCAGTTATTGTATTCTTCAGTTCTGACTGGTTCTTTTTCCTGCTTTCTATCTCTTTGTTGAAGTTCTCACTGAGTTCATCCATTTTTCTCCAGGTGAGCATTTTTTTTTTTTCTGTTGAACAATTCTCTATTCATATTTCTTTATTTTTAGATTGGATCCAGTTCTTATTAAGTCATCCACACAACTATTAACATATTTCTTTTCATGTACCGCTATTTATACCACTAACATTTTATGTAGTGACCTCTTTATTTATATAAAAAAAAAAGTTTTGAAAAATAGTTGATTTACAGTGCTGTGTTAGTTTCAGATGTAAAGTGATTCAATTATACATTATATGAATACATATAGTTTTTTTTTACATTTTCTCCCGTTATAGATTATTGCAAGATATTGACTTTGGTTTCCTGTGCTATACAGTATAAGTCCTTGTTCCTTATCTATTTTATCCATATGCAGTAGTGTGTATATTTTAATCCTCAACTCCTAATCTGTCCCTTCCCCCTCTGCCCTTTGGTAACCACAAGTCTATTTTCTATGTCTGTGAGTCTGTTTCTGTTTTGTAAATAAATTCATTTGTATCATTTTTTATATTTCACACATAAGCAATATCACATATTTGTCTTTTTCTGCCTGACTCACTTCATTTAGTATGATAATCCCTGGGTCCATCCATGCTACTGAAAATGACATTATTTTATTCTTTCATGGCAGAGTAGTATTCCATTGTATATATATGTACCACATCTTCTTTATTCATTCCTCTGTCAACTGACATTTAGGTTGCATCCATGTCTTGGCTATTGTGAAAGTGCTGCAATGAACATTAGGGTACATGTATCCTTTTGGATCATGTTTTTCTCCGGACATATGCCCAAGAATGGGATTATAGGGTCGTATGGTAGTTCTATTTTTAGTTTTTAAAGGAGCCTCCATACTGTTCTCCTCAGTGGCTGTATCAATCTACATTCCCACCAACAGTGCAAGAGGTTCCCTTTTCTCCACACCCTCTTCAGCATTTATTGTTTACAGATTTTTAAAGATGGCCATTCTGACTGGTGTAAGGTGACACATCATTGTAGTTTTGACTTTCATTTCTCTAATAATTAGTGATGCTAAGCATCCATAACTCTTCAGGCCCTCTCTACCAGATCTAATCCCTTGAACCTATTTATCACCTTCACTGTAAAATCATAAATGATTTGATTTAGGTCATATCTGAATGACCTAGTGGTTTTCCCTACTTTCTTCAATTTAAGCATGAATTATACAATAAGGAGCTCATGATCTGAGCACAGTCAGCGCCAGGTCTTGTTTTTGCTGACTGTACAGGGCTTCACCATCTTCAGCTGCAAAGAATATAATCGACCTGATTTTGGTTTTGACCATCTGGTAACGTCCATGTGTACAGTCATCTCTTGGATTGCTGGAAAAGGGTGTTTGCTACGGCCAGTGTGTTCTCTCGACAAGACTCTGTTAGACTTTGTCCTTACAACATTTCAATAGGCCTTGGGTTAGTCACAGAGAAAAAGCAGATTATCAATGCTCTGAGGCTCACATTCTCAGCATCTGCTCTTGGTTAAATGTCACCAGGTCCTGTTTTTATTTTCCTATCTCTCTAGAGGCCAAGGCCCACCTACATAACCACACCCCCTACATCTTTAGAACTGAGGATTTAAGTAACCTAAGCTGCTGCTGCTAAGTCGCTTCAGTCGTGTCCAACTCTGTGCGACCCCATAGACGGCAGCCCACCAGGCTCCTCTGTCCCTGGGATTCTCCAGGCAAGAACACTGGAGCCGGTGAGCATTTTTGTGACTGTTTCTTTGAACTTTTTATCTGGGGAAATTGCCTATCTCTGCTTCATTTAGTTATTTTTCTGAGATTTTTTGCCCTTCTTTCATTTGGAAGGTGTTCCTTTGTCTCCTCATTTTACCTAAGTCTTTGAGTTTGTTTTCATGTATTAGATATATCAGCTACATCGTCAGGTCTTAAAAGAGTGGTCTTATGTAGAAGCTGTCTTGTGTCATCACACTCCCTGGTCATCACAGCCAGATCTCCAGTGGGCTGTGTGTGCCCTCTTGTTGTGATTGGGCCATGATTGCTGCAGGTGCATTGATGGGCAGGGTTGGTTCTCAGCCATCTGGCCGAGTGGTCCTGTCACAACTGCTGCCAGTGTGTGGATGTGCAGTCCTGGCCCCCAGTGTTGCAAGGCCTGGCCGTGACTTTTGCAGGAACTCTGGTATTCAGGACTGCCCCCAGGAGCACCAGAGTGGGCACTGGTGCTGGCCAGGGTGACCTGCTGGGTGGGGCAAGGAGGGAGCCACTTTGGTTGGAATAGACGGTTGGGCAGGGTTACTTGTCAGAGGAACACCAGGGCGGATGCATGGTGTTAGCTAGTTTGATGAATCATGACAGCCATGGCACCATCCAGCACCAGGCCAGCTAGGTGGAAGGAGAATTTTTTAAATGGCACCCGCCAGCACTTTGGTCTTAGAGAAAGTCCCACCCAATCCCTTCCCCTCCAGCACATGCCCTAAATTAGTCAATGAGTCACCTTCTCATATGACCCAGGAACTTTCCAAGCTGCTGCCTCTGCCCTGGGTCTCACAGCAAGTAAGTCTGTGCCCAGGCCCTTCAAGATCAGAGTCTCAGGGGACGTGCCTGGTGGCTCAGTGGTTGCGACTCTGAGCTTTCAATGCAGGGTTCCTGGGTTCAATTCCTGGTCTGGAAACTAAGATCCCACATGCCGTGCAGCATGACCAAAAACAAACAACTGAAAAATGATCAGAGTCTCAGTTTCCCACCGGCCTCCAGCTCCCCTGGACATGGATCCTCTGGTTTTCAAAGCCAGGTGTTGGCAGCAGGGTTGGGGGCGGTGGGGGGTAGGAGCGGAAGGGTTTCGGGGGTGTTCATCTTCTCTGTGCAGTCCTTTCTGCAGGGGGCTTCCTCAGCTCTGATCCCTTCCTCCTTTGTGGATGCTGCACAGGGAGGTGTGACTTCTGACTAGACTTCATATCTTCCCCTCCAGCCTGTCTCACTGTGGCCTTTTCTTCCTATCCTTAGTTGTAGAAAGTCGTTTCTGCTGGCCTTTAGGTGGGTCTCAGGGCTAGTTGTTCTCCATGCGCTTGTAAGTCTGGTGTGTCCGTGAGAGGAGGTGAACTCAGGATCTTCCTACCTGATCTGAAAAACTCATGATCAATGCTTTATAAGCTGATTCCAGATGCCACATTGCCACTGGTTCAGTCACTACCGCTTTAGCAAATATTTTTCCAAAACATTCCAATTTACCGTTTGTGATGCATTTAAGTGAATTTCTCTATCAGGTTTGGTGCCAACTTTAAGAAAATAAAAAATGACTAGATACAGAGATCTGTATCAAGGCCTGGAGAGAAATAGAGAACATTTTTGGACAAATTTTCCCTTGGATTTGATTACATGAAAGCTCCCAGGGACTTCCCTGGTGATCCAGTGACTAAGACTCCATGCTCCCAATGCAAGGGTCCTGGTTCAATCCCTCAGGGAACTAGATCCCACATGCCACAACTAAGAGTTCATATGCTGCAACTAAAATCATGCATGCTGCAGTGAAGACCTAAGCCAGCAAAATGAGTAAATATATAAATGGAACATTTCTAAAAAAGAAAACACTCACAGACCATGATCTCAGTTCCCCGTCCAGATAAAATGCTGTACTCCTTCCCTTTCTTGGGAATGTGTCTGAGCAGTTTGTCCAAGGGTGACCAATGACACTTACTTGTATCAAGCCAAGGCACTGAAGCCATTGGCCAGAAGAGATTCTGAGAGATCTGTGGCCAGAGGACAAGAAAACCCAAGGGCCTGAGCAGTAATGAGTCAGAGGCAGGTGCACTGTGGAAGTCCAGAGCCCAGAAATACCCAGGGGCTGAGCAAGGCAAGAAGACCAGACTCTAAGCACACACCTGCTAGGAAAGTCTGTAGGATGTCTAAGTCCTAAGTCAAGACATGGTCCAAGGATAAGGGCTTTTTTCATTTTCTTTCCTACCCCCACACACATATAGTTGTCATTCTGTCGCTAAGTTGTATCCAACTCTTTGCGACCCCAAGGGCGGCAGTACACCAGGCTTCCCTGTCTTTCACCATCTTCTGGAGTTTGCTCAAATTCTTGTTCATTGAGTCAGTCCATCCAACCTTCTCATCCTTTGTTGCCCCTTTCTCTTCCTGTCCTTAATCTTTCCCAGCATCATGGTCTTTTCCAATGAGTTGGCTCTTTGCATCAGGTGGCCAAAGTATTGGAGCTTCAGCTTCAGTATCAGTCCTTTCAATGAATATTCAAGGTTGATTTCCTTTAGGATTGACTGGTTTGATCTCCTTGCTGTCGAAGGGACTCTCAACAGTCTTCTCCAGAAAGAATTGAAAGCATCAGTTCTTCAGTGCTCAGCCTTCTTTATGGCCCAACTCACATTGGTACATGACTATTGGAAAAATCATAGTTTGGACTATATGAGCCTTGGTTGGCGACATGATGTCTCTGCTTTTTAATACGCTGTCTAGGTTTGTCATATCTTTTTTCCAAGGAGCAAGTTGCTGTCTGAGCTATGGGAGAAGCTATATATATACATACATACATATATATTTGCTGCACCAGGTCTTACTCGTGGCACATAGATCATTGATCTTCATTTTGGCATGTAGGATCTAGTTTCCTAACAGGATTCAAACCCGGGCACCCCGTCTGTATTGGGAGCAGGGATTCTTAGCCACTGGACCACCAGGGAAGTCCACCTACTCCCTATTTCTGTACTTTCCACAAAATGCTCTCTCCTTTTAATGGTTACTTAAAACCTGCCTCTCTCTTAAGATCAGGGTTACATCCCCTTTTGTTTCATCCTCTGCTGACTCGAGCCACAACTCTTCCTCTGCTTGGCTTTTGCTGTTAACCATCTATGCAACTCATTTAGGACTTAAACTGATGGTGTTTTTCTGACCTTCAGAATTGTTGTTTCAATGTGTCTTGTTTCCCCAAACCAGAGTAGGAGCTCCTTGAAGTTAGGACCTGATCCACAGTGTGGGAGACCAGACACAGACTTGAAGTCAGGCTTGCTCACCCACTGACAGAGCCATGCATGCTCAGTCACCAGTTGTGTCTGACTTTTTGCAACCCTATGCACTGTAATCCTCCAGGCTCCTCCATCCATGGGATTTTCCAAGCAAGAATACTGGAGTAGGGTACCACTTCCTCATCCAGGGGAATCTTCTTGACTCAGGGATCGAACCCGAATCTCCTGCATCTCCTGCATTAGCAGGCAGATTCTTTACCACTGAGCCACCTGGGAAGCCTCTGATGGCGCCATTGACCTGTGGTTTATTGCATTTTTCTGAAAGGAGATTAGACGGCTCCCAGAGCCTGAGGCAAGGGGTGAGTCTTCCTGGTTGAGTAGTCCTGGCGCAGCCTCCCTGGGGTCTGGGTATAATTTTCTGGTGGTGTTTTCTCATGATTTACCCTCTTACCATTTTGCTCTCCAGCTCTCTTTTAACCACACTTGTGCTACCTTTTCTAGATTAAAGGAAATTCTACCTTCTTTCTGTGATCTGCAGAAGTTAGATTGTTATTGTATCTCAAGATAGTGCTGACTTTTGAACTTGGCAAGTGTCTAATCATTCAATTTTTGGCTTTCTTGCACCTTTTCTCACAATCCCATGTGAGTCTTTATTATTCGTTCATTACTATTTATCCTTCCCATCCACGGGCCATGTGCTCTTCAGGTCAGGTTAATAGAAGAGTTCCTTGGTGTCCACTTTGGCACTTTGGTTCAACAGTTCAGTGGGGTTGCAGCTGTCATTGGGAGGACAGTTATATGGCCCTTGGGCTAAAGGACTTTTAGCATCACTGGCCTTCTAACAGTGAGGACCAGCATTGCCCCCCAGATATTTCAACAAGCAAAAATGTCTCCACCAATTTCCAAATGGTTCCTTGTCAAGTCACATAATTTTTGAGGCTGCCTCCTCACCCCACACTCCAAAAACACTCACTTTCTCCCTAAATGGGATTGTTTGTGCCTCTGCCAATAGACTGTTTCTTTTTTGAAAGCTTGTCATATCTTTAAGTTATTCTTCCTTTCAGAGGTTTTATTTTTGCTTTGGAATGAGTCATCTATTATTTTGTTTTACTTATTATTGTGGGAATTGTCAAACATACTCAAATGGAGAAAGTAACAAAATGAACCCCCATGGATCTATCATCTAGTTTCAACAATGATCAGCTCATAGACAATCCTGTTTTTTTCTCTACCCCCACCTACCAGCCTCCACCCACTTCCTGCTGCCATTAGATAATCTTGAAGCAAATTACAGACCTCATTCATTGTACACAGCGTTTAGATAAGCTTTCAGATATCTTTTTTTGATTTTTGAAGACAGCAAGGGTTAAGGTGAAACACTTGCTTAACTCTCCAGGACTCCACCCTTCCACATCCCTGCACATTCCTTCTGACTCAGCTAACTTCCTTGCTTCCTCTATATTCTGAGATGAAAATGCCAAGACAAGTCAAGAATTTATCAGATGCTCTGTTTTTTAGCGAAGGGAGACTTGAGGCAGCTGTTTGGGTCATGCAGATCTTATCGCTGCTGTGATTATTCTGTGCTGGTTTGGTGACTTGTAGTAGCAGCTGACCTCCACATCTTCTCTAACATAGTTTAACACCATCCAAATATCATTTCTATTTCTACCTCCCTTTGTGTTCCCTGAAAAATTCTCCACCAGGCTGGGAATCTGAGTGTGTACTTTAACCAGCCCTCCTGTTTTATTTTTTTGTCTCTCCTGCTAATTCGGAAAAAGATATGTCCTTCTGCTGATGTACTCGAGTTACAATTCCATCCCAGTGCTTAATGGAGCCAAAGAAACTGCTTGTCAGTTGTGACTCTAAGAATATTTTGAAAATGAGGAGAACACATGTTGAGTCAGTTAATGGTTGAGTGCTAATAGGCAACGGAGATCAGATTGATTGGTTCTGTCATGAATGGTTCTTAAGTGATTAAGACAATCAAATGGTCTGTCCTGCTTTCTTCCTTCATAGCCTCGTGGGATGAGTTTGCTGACTATTTCATTGCCCAGTGGTTAGAATTGATTAACCCTGCTGACTTTGGGGCAGCTCTTTGAAAACAAATTGATGAGCCATGTAAGCACTAAGCTTGACCCAGAGCACTCCTAAGTGCCGAACCATTGACTCTGAGCCCGCTGGGCTCTTCAGTTTATTCGGGGAGAAATGACCTTGACCTGGAATGCAACTTTCTGCCAGCCTCTCACTGAATGATGGCTATCCCCTTGGATATTTTTCCCCAAATGTAACTCACCATCCAACTTCTTGCCTCTAGACGCGTGTTTAAGAAGTGTATAGATCTGTGTTAAAAACAGCTTGAAGGTCTCCTGTACACCTACGCTGCAATCAAATCCAGCGAAAGGAAGAGGATGTTAAATGTTCACATCAGACACTCCAAAGGAATGCTTAGATTGTTATATTCAATTAGTAAGTGCAGTGTTGTTTAGAAGAGTCTTGTCAGAACACTTTTTCAAGTTCCACTCCTAAAAAGACATAATTTTGACTGATTTATCTTCTTTCGTACTTGTAACATTTAGCCCCAGATTTGAGAGCACAGTGGTATTATTATTATCATTATTATTGACTTTGGTCAAACACAGAGGGAGATTTAAGGAACTTAAACTAAAACCAAGCAAGCAGTTCATTAGCACAGAGTCTGGAGCCTATCTCTCTGCTAGAATAGAGGGATTTGCCAAAGCTGTCCACTCGTTCTATCTGCTTTTGCCAAAGTTATAGTTTATGATAAATTCAGTCCAGTGTGGCCATTTACGTGGTTGGCAGCAAACGGGTAGGTCTCCATCTTGAGCTTCAGAGTGGAAGGTCTTTGAGACAAAAGGAGATGCTGTTCCACAGGACTTCCTTGGCAGTCTAGTGGTTAAGACTCTGCGCTTCCAATGCAGGGACATGGGTTCAATCCCTGGTTGGGGAAATAGGGCCCCACATGCCATGTGGTGCAGGGGCCCTCCCCCACAAAAGTAAAAAGATTCTTATCTTTGCCTACCTCTCTGAGATGTTGTGGCAGCTAAAAGAGCAAATGTGTGTGAAAGTTCTTTGTAAATTGTAAAAGTGAAAGTGTTGGTCTTTCAGTCCTGTGCATCTCTTTGCAACCCCATGGACTATAGCTCGCTTTAGGGCTACAGTCCATGGAATTCTCCAGGCAAAAATATTGGAGTGGGTAGCCATTTCCTTTTCCAGGGGATCTTTCTGGCCCAGGGATCAAACCCAGGTCTCCTGTATTACAGGCAGATTCTTTACTATCTGAGAGACCAGGGAAGCCCTTTGTAAATTACAAAGCCCTATTCAAAGAAAGTTAAGCATGCTGATACTAAGAGCATATGACACCTTTGAGGTATTTTCAGTTAGCCAGTCATTCAGACAGAGCTGAATTCTTTATGCAGCATCTCTAATCCTCACAACAATTTTATAATGTTTTTGTCATAATTATCGCTTTTCTACTTATATAGCAATATGTATGGTATAATATAGCAAAAGTATAAATATGCTTAATAAGATAGTTTCTAGTGCTGTAAAGACTTCTCTGGACCAATCTCACTTCAAATCATTAATGTCTTAAGAAAAATTACAAAAAGAACAAGAAAACCCAGTGGGTACTCCCAAATAAATCAGGCCCTGAAACCTAGCCTTCTCTAGCATTCATAATTCATCACTTACTTTCCAGGGGTTTCTAAGCATCTAAACATATGTGTGTATATAAATATATATGTATACACACAGACAGACAGACAGACACACACACACATAGACATGAATGTATAGATATATATACTCTTAAATATACATAAACAAATATATATATATTCTTAAATATGTCAGCAGTGACCTGCAGTTTATAAAGAGCAAGAACAAAGCTTGCTTTCTTCCAAAGCATCACTTAAATAATTATCCATTTAGTAAGTAATAATTCCATAAAAACATTCCATAAAATATATTCATAAAATAATTTAATAATTATCCACTCCTTTGGTCCAGTTCCTGTATGTAGGGGCCTATTTTCTCACTCCTACTCTTCAGTACAACAAAAGGAGAAGCCTTAAATAGCTAGTGTAAAACCAAAGACAGCTAAGAGATAATTAGAGGCAGAGAAGAGGAAATACCAGCTTCTTTCAAGATGATGTGACTTCCTTTTTATAAATGGAAAACCCAGTCTCTTCATATTGGCTTGTCAAGGCATAAGTAGCAATGTGGTTCATAAATGCTTAACAAAAGGTAAATAATTTAATAAATTATAGTGCAGCCATGCAATAGAATATTGTGAACCAATTAAAAACATTTTTTTTAGATGGGAAAAATTATAGTGTGGAGAAATCTGCAAAATAAAAGAGCAAATGATAAAGATCAGGATCTACAACTGTATGTGTGGTACATCCCCAAGACTGCTTTACACACACACACACATACACACACACACACACACACACACACACAGAGGCACAAGATAGGGATTAAAATGTTAAGAGGGGTTATCTTCAGATGTTGGAAATGAGTTTTTCAAAAGCTTTAATATTATACTTTTCTTTATTTTCCAAATATTCTATAACAAACATTTACTATTTTTATAATAAGGAGATGGATGTAAAATAGTTACGAGGTCATATATTGTGATTTAAATGTAGATGAGAGTTTCAGAAGATTATAGCTTCCAAGTTAATGTGGTTTTAATAGTCTTACTTAGTTATGAATAGAAGTCTGATTTGTCTATGTTGCTTTCCCTTATTCCGGGTGCTTTCTAGCAGGTTCCTGTTATACTACATGGTTCTGAGCCTCTCAGAATGCACAGAATTTCCCAGGGGTACCTGCTAAATGTTTTGGGCAAATGACTTTCAGATGACTGGGGCTCAGCCTAGCAAAGGAATCCTGCAGTGCATTGAGTTTCCTTCTAATTTAAAGGAGATTATTTTAATTTGCCTAAAGCTCTCAACATGCTACTTTAAAGTTCTGCTAAACATAGAACAAAACCAAGGAAAAGCTCCAGGGAATAAATGCAGCAAAAGTAGGACTAAGATGCATTTTTATGAGCAGATATTTGAATATCAAGTGTTGAAAAGAAAGACAATCATTAATTGGAGATAAACTCTTGAAAACAATTGAAACATAAACATGAGACATATAAGAATGAGAACATATAGCATGAGAATATAAGCAGAGGTATTGGTTTCTGCAAAATGGACTGGAATGGGTGAATTTAACACAATGACCATTATATCTACTATTGTGGGCAAGAATCCCTTAGAAGAAATGGAGTAGCCATCATAATCCACAAGAGTCTGAAATGCGGTACTTGGATGCAATCTCAAAAATGACAGAATGGTCGCTGATCGTTTCCAAAGCAAACCATTCAATATCACAATAATCCAAACCTATGCCCTGACCAGTAATGCCGAAGAAGCTGAAGTTGAACAGTTCTATGAAGACCTACAAGACCTTCTAGAACTAACACCCAAAGAAGATGTCCTTTTCATCATAGGGGACTGGAATGCAAAAGTAGGAAATCAAGAAACACCTGAAGTAACAGGAAAATTTGGCCTTGGAGTACAGAATGAAGCAGGGCAAAGGCTAACAGAGTTTTGCCAAGAAAACACACTGGTCATAGCAAACACTCTCTTCCAACAACACAAGAGAAGACTCTACACATGGACATCACCAGATGGTCAACACCAAAATCAGATTGATTATATTCTTTGCAGCCAAAGATGGAGAAGCTCTGTATAGTCAGCAAAAACAAGACTGGAAGCTGACTGTGACTCAGATTATGATCTCCTTATTGCCAAATTCAGACTTAAATTGAAGAAAATAAGGAAAACCACTAGACCATTCAGGTATGACCTAAATCAAATCCCTTACAACTATTCAGTAGAAGTGACAAATAGATTCAAGGGATTAGATCTGATAGACAGAGTGCCTGATGAACTATGGATGGAGGTTTGTGACATTGTACAGGAGGCAGTGATCAAGGCCAACCCCAAGAAAAAGAAATGCAAAAGGGCAAAATGGTTGTCTGAGGAGGTCTAACAAACAGCTATGAAAAGAAGAGAAGTGAAAGGCAAAGGAGAAAACAAAAGATACACCCATTTGAATGCAGAATTCCAAAGAATAGCCAGGAGAGATAAGAAAGCCTTCCTCAAGTGATTAATGCAAAGAAATAGAGGAAAAGAATAGAATAGGAAAGACTAAAGATCTCTGCAAGAAAATTAGAGATAACAAGGGAACATTTCATGCAAAGATGAGCACAATAAAGGACAGAAATGGTATGGATCTAACAGAAGCAGAAGATATTAAGAAGAGGTGGCAAGAATATACAGAAGAACTATACAAAAAAGACCTTCACGACCCAGATAACCCTGATGGTGTGATCACTCACCTAGAACCAGACATCCTGGAATGTGAAGTCAAGTGGGCCTTAGGAAGCATCACTATGAACAAAGCTAGTGAAGGTGATGGAATTCAGCTGAGCTATTTCAAATCCTAAAAGATGATGCTGTAAAAGTACTGCACTCAATATGCCAGCACATTTGGAAAACTCAGCAGTGGCCACAGGACAGGAAAAGGTCAGCTTTCATTCTAATCCCTAAGAAGGGCAATGCCAAAAAATGTTCAAACTACCACACAATTGAACTCATCTCACACACCTGCAAAGTAATGCTCAAAATTCTCCAAGCCAGGCTTCAACAGTATGTGAACCATGAACTTCCAGATGTTCAAACTGGATTTAGAAAAGGCAGAGGAACCAGAGATCAAATTGCCAACATCCTTTGGATCATCAAAAAAGTAAGAGAGTTCCAGAAAAACATCTACTTCTGCTTTATTGACTACACCAAAGCCTTTGACTGTGTGGATCACAACAAACTGGAAAATTCTTCAAGAGATGGGAATACCAGACCACCTGACCTGTCTCCTGAGAAATCTGTATGCAGGTCAAGAAGCAACACTTAGAACCGGACATGGAACAACAGACTGGTTCCAAATTGAGAAAGAAGTACGTCAAGGCTGTACATTGTCACCCTGCTTATTTAACTTATATGCAGAGTATATCATGAGAAATGCTGGACTGGATGAAGCACAAGCTAGAATCAGGATTGCCAGGAGAAATATCAGTAACCTCAGATATGCAGACGACACCACACTTATGGCAGAAAACAAAGGAGAACTAAAGAGCTTCTGATGAAAGGGAAAGAGGAGACTGAAAAAGTTGACTTGAAACTTAACATTCAAAAAGCTAAGATCATGGCATCTGGTCCCATCACTTCATGGCAAATAGATGGGGAAACAGTGGAAACAGTGTCAGACTTTATTTTTTTGGGCTCCAAGATCACTGCAGATGGTGACTGCAGCCACGAAATTAAAAGTTGCTTGCTCCTTGGAAGAAAAGTTATGACCAACCTAGATAGCATATTAAAAAGCAGAGACATTCCTTGTTGACAAAGGTCCATCTAGTCAAGGCTATGGTTTTTCCAGTAGTCATGTATGGATGTGAGAGTTGGACTATAAAGAAGGCTGAGTGCAGAAGAATTGATGCTTTTGAACTGTGGTGTTGGAGAAGACTCTTGAGAGTGCCTTGGACTGCAAGGAGGTCCAACCAGTCCATCCTAAAGGAGATCAGTCCTGGGTGTTCATTGGAAGGACTGATGTTGAAGCTGAATCTCCAATACTTTGGCCACCTGATGTGAAGAACTGATTTATTGGAAAAGACCCTGATGCTGGGAAAGATTGAAGGCAGGAGAAGAAGGGGACGATAGAGGATGAGATGATTGGATGGCATCACTGACTCAATGGACATGAGTTTGAGTAAACTCCGGGAGTTGGTGATGGACAGGGAGGGCTGGTGTGCTGCTGTCCATGCGGTCACAAAGAGTTGGACATGATTGAGTGACTGAACTTAACTGATTGATTTCTAATTTTTGCAAGTTTTTTTTTTGGTGAGATATTCCTGACCAGGGATAGAACCCCTGCCTCCTTCACTGGCAGTATCGAGTCCTAACCACTGGATCGGCAGGCAGTTTTCCAGAGGTATTTATTTCTAACTTAAAAAACTATTTTTAAACTTAATTAGAAATAATGCCATTTTCAGCAACATGGATGGAGCTAGAGATTGTCATACTGAGTGAAGTAAGTCAGACAGAGAAGGAGAAATGCCATCTGATATCACTTATATGTGGAATCTAAAAAAAAGGTACACATGAACTTTTCTACAAAACAAAAATAGAGTCACAGATGTAGAAAACAAGCATGATTAGCAGTGGGGTGAGGGAGGGAGGGAAAAACTGGGAAACTGAGATTGACATATACACATTACTATATATATAAAATAAATAACTAATAAGGACCTGCTTGAGGAACTCTACTTGAGACTCTGTAATGGCATATATATTACAGGTCTTGCTCCTTGGAAGAAAACCTGTGACAAACTTAGACAGTGTATTAAGAAGTAGAGACATCACTTCGCTGACAAAGGTCCGTATAGTCAAAGCTCTGGATTTTCCATGGATGGATGGATGGATGGATGGATGGATGGATGGATGGATGGATGGATGGATGGATGTGAGAGCTGGACCAGAAAGAAGGCTAGTGAAGTGAAAGTCACTCAGTCGTCTCCAACTGTTTGCGAGCCCATGGACTATACAGTCTATGGAATTCTCCAGGCCAGAGTACTGGAGTGGGTAGTCTTTCCCTTCTCCATGGGATCTTCCCAACAGGGATTGAATCCAGGTCTCCCGCATTGCAGGCAGATTCTTTACCAGCTGGGCTAAGCGCTGAAGAATTAATGCTTTTGAACTGTGGTGTTGGAGGAGGCTCTTGAGAGTCCTTTGGATAGCAAGAAGATCCAACCAGTCAATCGTAAAGGAAATCAACTCAGAATGTTCACTGGAAGGACTGACGTTGAAGCTGAAGCAGGGAAGCTTGGTGTGCTGCAGTCCATGGGGTCGCAAAGCATTTTCCAGGGCTTAGAGACTGAACAATGAACAGCAATGGCCTATATGGCAAAAGACTAAGAAAGAGTGGCTACATGTATATGTGTAACTGATCAGCTTTGCCCTATAGCAGATACTAACACAATGCTGTGAATCAACTATACTCCAATTTTCTAAAGATTAGAAAAACAAAACGAAGCTTAGATTGGTATTTCCCAAAAGTTGGCCAACCGTACCTGGAGAAGAGCGGGACGTTTTGTCAGTACCTGGGTGGCTAAGGCTTGCTGCCTGTGGAATTCTGAGGAGGTCTGTGAGCAAGCCTGGGCTAGAAGTAGGCAACACTTGGTGTGACAGAGCTTTACCTCAGGGGCTTAAATGCACAGATTGCTTTCCTGTTTGCGGTCAGACCCATTCCCTGTCTCTTTCCTGTTCCTACCCGCTATTTCAGGGAACACACTTCTCCGATTCCTTGGCCTCTGGCTTGATGTAGCTTCCATTTGGCCAATAGAAGCTCCTGGAAGATTGAGGGAGAAGGTTAGAAGTTGTGGTATTTTTTTTCTCTCTCTCTCTCTCTACTGTGGGCAGTGTCTTTGGTTGTAGCTTTTTCTCTTCTTTGGTACAGTAAGTCCCCTACATATGAACCTTCAAGTTGCAAACTTTCAAAGATGTGAACATGCTCAGAGGAAGGACAAAGAGAGACAAGAGGAAGAAGAAGTAACTGAAGAACCAAAGAGATTCACAATGCAGGAAATGGCAAGGAGATTTTACTTGAGGATAATTTTTGAGGCAGCGGACCCGAACATAGAACAGTACACAGGTGTTCAGAATGCAATCCAGAGGTACCATGTCATGTATGATGAGAAAAAAAGAGCTACTACCTAGATATCAGTGGATTGTGTTCTCAAGACCTGTGCCGTCAGTATCAAGCATGAGTGAAACTGCAGCTTGCCCTCCGTCTCCTATTGCTGACGATCCTTCAGCTCCAGCATCTCCCACTTCCTCTCCCTCCTCCAGCCAGTAACTCTTCTTGCCTGTTCACTCTGTGCTAGCTCCTGTATGCCAGCTGTCACACAGTGTGAAAGTGAAAGTGTTAGTCGCTCAGTCGTGTCTGACTCTTGTGACCCCATGGACTGTAGCCTGCCAGGCTCCTCTGTCCATGTGGTTCTCTGGGCATGAATATTGGAGTGAGTCACCATTCCCTTCTCTGGGGATCTTCCTGACCCAGGGATTGAAACTGTGTCTGCTGCATTGCGGGCAGATTCTTTACCATCTGAGCCATTTACTTTTCAAGGTACTGTTCTGTAAAACTGTTTATTTTTTGTGTTTGTTTGTTATGTATTATTTGTATGAAAAGTATTACAAAACCTATCCCAGCATACAGTATGGCCAACTGTGTTAGTTGGGTACCTAGGTTAACTTTTTTTGACTTATAAACAAATTGGACTTACAAATGTGCTTTTGGGATGGAACTCACTCACATTTAGGGGACTCATTGTACTGGCTTCTGCCCGGTGATTCTGAATTCTGAGCTCCATCAACACCCTCTTACTCCTTTTGTGCTCCCAGCATTTGTAGCTTCCAGCTGTTGCTAATCTGTTTGGCTTCTCCACTCTTTCATCACTTATATATTAAATTCTCAGTATTAAATTCCCTCCAAAATACTCAAATTGGTTTCTGCTTTTCTCACTAGACTCTGGCAATATAACTGGTTATAATTTAGGTTCATGCTGGGAAATGTACCCCAACTTCAGGGAACATATATAAGGGAAGCAAAGATTTTTCAAAGATCCACAACATCTCAGATATTTTGTTGCAACAGCAGCAGAGAAAATGCAGGGACAGCATAAACTGGGGCTTGTTTATGCACAGAGATTTAGAGAGAATTTTAAGCACGTGTCAAAAGAAAAACAAAAGTTGGCTCTCTCCCTAATTCAGGGCTGATGGCCAATAGCTGGCGATCTGTTTATGGATCATGTGAGAAGCTATTTATTTTCTTAGGAATAAGCTTTTTGATTCCACGGAGCTTCAAACAATGCTTATTCTCTTGAGTAGAAGCCTTCTGGAAAGACCTAAGTTTAATAAAACTTGAACGAAGTCTGAATATAGGAGGCCATCTCCCATGGCTGTGCTAAACATGATTGGGTAACGGAGCGTATATAATTTTTAAAAAACCACTCTGGGATAATTACTAGGCCCTTTTTAAATTTTAAAATTCTCAACTCTGTATTTATTAAGTCAGGACCATAATTAGTGAAATCAAAGAATTACCAGTTGCTACAGTTGTGTCACCAATGGGAAATCCTTCTGATAGAGGCAGGCATGGAACAATTACAAAGCATGCCTCCTAAAGAAAGAAGGCAAACAAGATGTGCTCAGTATATCGAGACAAAATCTTTGCTGCATGAAGCTAGGCACATCTGAAATCATCAATGAACAGGAGCAAGCAATTCTTTCTGTTTGGACTTAATAGTATCTTTTAAGCAAGTGTTTTGTTTGTTGGTTGCACTGCAAAGAATGTGGGATCTCAATTCCCCAAGCTGGAATCAAACCCACACTCTCTGCATTGCAAGCTCAGAGTCTTAACCACTGGACCACCCCGGAAGTCTCGCGAGATTTTGATGAATGGGAAATCACGGTGCAGGCGGAAGCAGAGAAGGGCTTCAGGAAGGCCCAAGAGACAGTGGAGAGAGCCAGCCGCAGCGAGGTGAGGCTACAGTGGGGAGTGTTATAGGACAAGGCTGGCTTTGTAGGTCAGATCAAGCAATCTTGACTTCCTTTTGTGGCTGGGAGGGCACCGAAGGCTTTTCAGCTGAGGAATGACCTGACCAGATTTGTGCTTTGCGAGTTCCTTATGTTATGGAGTCCAAGCTCCTACTTCTCACTGCATGGTGTTTGTTCAGTCGCTCAGTGGTGTCCGACTCTTTTGCGACCCCATGGACAATATTGTAGCCCACTAGGCTCCTCTGACTATGGGATTTTCCAGGCAAGAATACTGGAGTGGGTTGCCATTTCCTAGTCCAGGGGATCTTCCCAACCCAGGAAACAAGCCTGCTTCTCCTGAGTCTCCTGCATTGGCAGGCAGATTCTTTACCACTGCACCCCCTGGGAAGCCCTTCTCACTGCATGACCAGCCAATAAATCAAGAGCTGAACTGTTGGGGCAGGGAAGAGTGACTTCATTTGGAACATCAGCAGCCTGAGAAGATGGTGAACTAGTGTTCCAAAGAACCATCTTACCTGGGTTGCCATTCAGGCATCTTCTATATTAAAAGGGGAATGGGTGTGAGAGGCTGTTGCAAACTTCTTGGTGGCTCTGTCCTTTGCTCTTGTATCTCTACATATAGGCCTGGTCACAATGTTCCTATATACCTCCAACAAGAAAAGTGTTATTCTCTTTTCTGCAATTATTTTTCTCTATATGAATGGAAAAGTGTTACACCAAGGTCATAGACTTGAGAATGGGCTTCCTGTATATTTCAGGCTTAACAGGCAGCATTCTTTACAAAAGGTACAGAGTCAGCATGACTCAGCACAGGCAACAAAGCACAAAAGTTAGAGCTAAAGGAATCTGGATAGTATGGACTCAGCTTTGTTCTCCTCTGTTACACTTGCATGTAAAAGTTCAATAAATATTTGTTAAACTAAATTTTTGAGAGATGATAGTGAAACAGCAATGGCTTCCCTGTTAGCTCAGTGGTAAAGAATACGCCTGCAATGCAGGAGACGTGAGTCTGATCCCTGGGTTGAGAAGATCCCCTGGAGAAGGAAATGGCAACCCCCTCCAGTATTCTTCCTGGGAAGTCCCATGGACAGAGAAGCCTGGTGGGTTACAGTCCATGGGTTCACAAAGAGTGGGACACGACTTAGCGACTAAACAGCGACAATGAAACAACAGGTAAAAATTCTAAATATAATTATAGGGCTTTAGGTTGGGAGTATTTTCATGTGAGGTATGGTGTTAACCACACCTGCTGGTGATTTCCTAACAACCATGCGTCCTTTTGGTGGAGAAAACCAAAGGGTCGCTTAATATCTGCACTTAGAATCACTCATGTTTATCTCAAAGGAGACTTTGACCTCTTTTGTTTCCTTGACTTCCAGAGAATACAAGTCAGGTCAGAGGGATGACTGAGGTTTGGGGTGGATGGGATTGTGCTTTTGCAGGAGAGTTGGGGCATACAAGATGGGGGAAGCCGTGCAGTGCCCCCATATTATGCTTGCATCAGAATAAGGTTTTCACAGTAAATCTAAACATAAAGGAATTTGCAGAGAGAGGCTCAGAGGACAGGAGAGGTAGCAGATTGTCCCTTGAGCTCTGGGGATGAGGTTTGGGTGAGTGCAAGGCAGAAGCATCATCAAGACACTGAGAATCTTTTTAGTGATCCTTAGAGCAGTCCTGAAGGAAGTTTTTGTCATTGTGCCCATTTGTAGATGAGCCATCAGAGACCCAGACAAGTTAAGTAACTTGACCAAACTAGCCAGACCGGGGCCTCATTGCTCCAAGCACAGGGACACAAGCACAAACAGTGACCCTCCATGGCCACCTGTGGCCAACTTGTGCAGACTCCCTGCTGCTCTTCCTTGACCCCTTTTCATCATTCACTTGTCTCCTGTTTCCTCCTTGAAACGTTGCGTGGTTCCTCTCCTTGTCTCCTTCCTTCACCTCCTACCTCTGCAGCTGCTCCTTGTTGGCATCCTTGGCCAGCATCTCTTCCCATGGCTTTCCCTTCCTCTAAGAGGTGATGTTCCTCAGACCTCCATGTCTGGTCTCTTGTCTTCTCAAACTACAGACCTTCAGGGTTGGGGGAGTGTGATTCATCTTCCATCTAGGTGTCAATCTCCACTTCCATCCCACTGACGGCCCATAAAGGTAGATTGTTGTTTCAGGCAGTTCTGCTGCCTCCAGTCCCACACTTCTCCGATATAAATATGTGGGTATACTACAATCATTTCAAATATCAAAGCAGAACCCACTATTCCTACCCTATCTGATTCTGAATTCTGTTACGAGTTTCTCATCAGGGGATAATTTATTTCAAAAATATGACCAGTGTTCTCTGGGGATCCTTTCAGATCTCAAGTCTGTAATTGTGGAATGAACATATCACAAGCCCAGTGAATGCCAGCGCAGCTTCTCCAAGAGGGGAAAATAAATCTCAATCTGCAATGTGTGTTTTAGAAACCAGATCATATCTTTGTTCCAGAGGTGAGGTTTGCACAGGAAACCTCTCTGTCCTCACTCTCACTCTTCTGGGTGATCTTTTTTCTTGACTCTGTCAAGTGAGAAGAGGAACAGATGATAGAGAGGAGGGAGGGAAAGGAGACCCTTGCAGAACTGGGTTGGCATCTGCTGGGAATGAAGTCGGTTGCCCAGCAACGGTGCCCTTTCCTCAACTCCTGCTAGGTATCAGTTGGTGATGTTCCTTTCCTCCCTCCCTCCTTTTAGGGCTGTTGTTGGCATTCATTTTAAATAGATTTTACCTGTATGAAATTGGAAGGGAGGGGTTGTATATGTTGTGTTCTTAGGATTACACAGCTGAATATGAAAATTGCAGATCATAAGAGAAATGCACAATTCTTCAAATAAGGGTGCCTTCTTTTGGCCAGTACTTATTTAATAAATGTTTATGAGTGTGTCTGCTTTGTGTCTGATACTCTGCATAGTAGTGAGTTGAAATATCTCCCACGAGAAAGTTTAAAAACAAAAATGAGTCCCTTAGGTCCAAGAAGGACCAAGAATTGGCTGAAGGACCGCACATTAAAATTCTAACTTTAAGAACATATGTGAGTTGCTGGATATGACATGAATATATCAAAAATCAATTGCAAGTACATTAGTAATAAGCATCTGAAAAATACCATTTACAACAGCAAAAAAACCACAAAAGCACCTAGAATTAGACTAACATATGATATGCAAGATTTATGTCAGAAAAATCATAAAATTTTATGAAAAAATATTTGAAGAAATCTAAACAAATGGAGATAACTCCCACGTTTGTGGATGTCCGACTCTTTGTGACCCCATAGACTGTAGCCTACCAGACTCCTCTGTTTGTGGCTTCTCCAGGTAAAAGTACCGAAGTGGGTTGACATTCCTTTCTCCAGGGGATTTTCCCAACCCAGGGATCGAACCCATGTCTCTTATGTCTCCTGCATTGGCAGGCGAGTTCTTTACAACTAGCACCACCTGGGAAGCCCACCTGGGAAGCCCACCTGGGAAGCCCACCTGGGAAGTTTGTGGATGGGAAGACATCAAATCCTAAAGAAGTCAATTCTACCCAAAGTGATCTGTGAATCAAATAGAATTTAGGTAAAATCCCAATGGGCATTTTGTGGATTGTCATAAACTGATCCTAAAACTGATACAGATAAGTAAAGGGCCAGTAACAGCCATGGAAATTTTAAATACAAAGAACAAAGCAGATTTGTCTTACCAAATGTTAGGATTTCTCTTAAAGCTGTACGAATTACAACAGTGGTGCCAACCCCTGGAAAAGAATGGGAATGCCGACTTACATGTGATAGAATTTTGAAACATAACAGAGATAGAATTATCAGTTAGTAGTGGAAAAGTGGACAGTTTAATAAATGGTGCCGGGAAAACTGGCTCTCCACAAGAAAAAAAATTAAATGACATCACCATCTTAAACTGTCTAAGCAAAAATCTGTTGCAGATAGTTGAAATATTAAAATAAAACTTCAGTAGGCCTAGAAGAATATGTATAAGTCACCCTTATAATCTTGGGGGTCAGAATTATTTCTTACGACTCAGAAACACAGATTGTAAAGGAAAAGATTGATATATTTGTTAAAGGAAATAATCATGACTCATACAGATATAAAATTAATGTATATTAAAGATTTTCTTTACTTCATTATTAATGAAGGAACCAGGCAGGCACTATGACTGTTAAAAGGAGAAAGCAGAGAACCACAAGTTTATATGGAATAAAGGAATGTTGAAATAAATTTTCAAATGGATGTGAAACTGGCTTTTCTTGCAGGCAGATTGGGGGAGGGAGATTAAGGGGTTTGGGAAGAAAGAGGCAACTGAACCATCATCAGACATAATTTATTTTCATGTCAAGAAACAACAAATTGCTGGAAACAATGCAAGAAACAATGCATTGCTGTCAGTATCTGCAACTTAAAAGTTGTAAAATAGTTCAAAACAATTAACACAGAAGGATGTGCTCTAAACAATGCATGATTTTCCATTAAGAACATGCAGTCATCTTTTGACAACATTAAATAAATATTTTGCCCATCAAAAGACATCATAAAAAAGTGAAATAATAAGCCACAGACTGGGAGAAACTAATTGTAATGACTATAATTCACAAAGGATTGTATTCAAAATATATGAAGAATTCACTTAAATACAATATATACAAATCACTTAAAAAACATAAAACAGCTAGTAGAAAAAGGGTAAATTATATGAACCGGCAGTTCTAAAAGGGGAAACTCAGAATGACAAAGAAGTGTATGCAAAGATGCTCAGCTTCACAAATTAAAAAATGCAAATTAAATCAGAGAAACGCAAATTAAAATCATAGTGAGATAACATTTTACATTTGTTAGACTGTAGAAAAAAATAAAGCAGCTGACAATTACAAATGTTGAGGACTGTATGAAGCTACAGGAACAAACCACTGATTAGAGCATAAATTGATACTATCACTAAAGCAACTTGCTTGTAAAATTAAGGCTGCACATGCCTTCAAGCCCAGTGATTCACTTCCTGTGGGGCTGAACCCTTGGAGCAGCGTTGTGGCGCTGCAGGGAATGGCAGCAATCGCCTTGACCTGCTCAGGCTTTGGGGAAAAGCACTGGTGGCTCAGATGGTAAAGATTCTTCCTGCCAGTGCAGGAGACATGGGTTTGATCCCTGGATCGGGAAGATCCCCTGGAGAAGGGAATAGCTACCACGCCAGTATTCTTGCCTGGAGAATCCCATTCAGGAGGGATGGGATTGTCCTCCCATGGAGGAGCCTGGTAGGCTACAGTCCATAGGGTTGCAAAGAGTCAGACACGGTGGGCGCACACACACACATGTATACCCCTAACTTTGCAGTGATGGGGTAGCGTCCTCACGTGGCTGCTTCTGTGGCTAGATTTATAGCTCTTGTCTGAGTGGTACTGAACCCAGTGTTTCAAGTCTTCCAAGAATGGGACTGGCAAAAGTCAGTTTCTGTTGCTTGCAATTTATTTGTTTATAATATTTACTTTTACTTCTTTCTTTGGCTGTGCTGGGTCTTAGTTGTGGCACTAGGAATCTTCGTTGTATCATAGCGGGTCTTTATAATTCAAACTCTTTGTTGTGGCATGTGACATCTAGTTCCTCGTCCAGGGATTGAACCTGGGTCCCCTGCGTTGGGAGCATGGAGTCTTACCCACTGGACCACCAGGGAAGTCCCTGCTTGTAGTTTAAAATCTTGACTGATATGCCTAACAAAACAATCATGAAATTGATAAAATATAAACGCTAAGAATCACATGGAGAGAATCACATGACAAATGCCATGATCAGAATGGCTGATCCATGTTTTTAAGCTATAAGAACTATGAAGTTACTTTTCTCACTTTGCAAGATAACCAAGAGGAGACAGAGGCTAAATTATAAACCCATATAATTTCTATTTCTCCAGGACTGCTACTTGATGAAGATCAAGAAAATGACAATAGTGAGAGGACCCAAGAACACAAGAGGTCATTTGATACAATGCTATTTCCAGAAAACAAGCCACCATTATACATTTAGAAGTATTATTTAAAATTAGCCAGCTGGGGACTTCCCTGGTGGTCCAGTGGTTAAGAATCTGTGCTTCTATTATAGGATCCAGAAACTAAGCTCCTGCCTGTCTCATGGTACGGAAAAAAAAAAAAGCCAACTGGTGAACCCATGTTGCCAATCACCTTGGATTATGGAGTTTGAGGTTCATTTTATAAAAAAATAAGATTTTTTGTTTACTCTAAAGTATGATAAACAGGATGTTACAAAGAAGATAATATTTTTTTGGATGATAATGTTGTCCTGTCTACCTTCCTAAAGTACAGAGAGAAATTATTTATTTCACTTGGCACTAATACAGTTTCTCTCTTCCAAGAACTCAAAGTATGTGTACAAATATTAACTGATAGCCTTGTAGAGATGGAGGAGAAGAGGGGAGGGGCACAGAAATGGGAAAGAGGAGGAAGAGGGATGGGGGGAAAAGAAGGAGGTGATTGTGGGGGCCCGTGGTAAAGATGATAAAAATGATTTTCCTGTTTTATTTAATAATCCTCAAGGTGTCCACACCTAGGTCAGCTCACCAAGAAGTCAGCTGCAGTGCAGTCTGTCCTCAAGCTAACATTTGTTCTATAAACAAGAGCGCTCTGCTATATAAAGTTGTTCACTTGTGTCTCTGTCTCAGCTGGGAAAATGGGTAAATATTTGTACAAATCAATCTGTTATCTCAGAGTCCAAGATTTTCTCAAAGTGGTTTCAGTTCAGCTTAAAGAATATTTACTGAGCATCTTCTATGTTCTGGGTATTCTAAGGATTTGGTGGTGGATATATTCACACAGTGCTTTTCAGAGTATGCTCCTGGGATGGGCAACAGTTGTACCACACAGAAATTTTCAAGAAATGCAAATTCCAGGGTCCCACCCCCTGTATAGTCAAAGCTATGGTTTTTTCCAGTAGTCATGTACAGATGTGAGAGTTTGACCATAAAAAATGCTGAGCACCAAAGATGCTTTTGAACTATGGTGCTGGAGAAGATTCTTGAGAGTCCCTTGAAAAGCAAGGAGATCAAACCAGTCAATCCTAAAGGAAATCAACCCTGAATATTCATTGGAAGGACTGATGCTGAAGCTGAAACTCCAATACCCTGGCTACCTGATGAGAAGAACCGGCTTATTGGAAAAGACCCTGACGCTGGGAAAGACTGAGGGCAGGAGGAAAAGGGAGCGGTAGAGGATGAGATGGTTGGATGGCGTCACTGACTCAATGGACATGAGTTCGAGCAAACTCCGGGAGGTAGTGGAGGACAGGGAAGCCTGGGGTGCTGCAGTCCATGGGGTCGCAAAGAGTCAGATTCAACTTCGCAACTAAACAACAACAACCTCATTGCTACACAATTAGAAACTCAAGGGCCCAGGCCAGCAGTCTGTATTTTAGCAAGGGCGACTGTAAGGCAGGGAAGTTTAAGAACCACTAAAGTTGTGCTAATGGGTGACTTTCAATACAGTAACTACTCAGTAACTATTAGACGAATGAATGAATGACAAAATGAAAACAACAACAAAAATGAATGAGCTGCTGTAGACTCTGGGAGAGGATAAAGTATTTGCATATTTATAAGAACAGGAGAAAAGGACTCGGTCTCACAGCTTTCTCTGTGGGCTTTGGCACACTCCTGGGTTCCCAGGACGGTCTGTCGATTTCTTTTTCTCTCCTCATTAATTTATTGATCATTGTTCACTGCCAGCTGTGGGAAAAAAACGTAAAAGAGACCCACCAAAATAAATGAACAAGATCAAACAGAACTCTAAGCAGCAGCTTTGGGAACCGGTGATGTCAGGAGGGCGGTTTTGGTTTCTACTGAGAAATTGGGGTAAATGCGAATAGAGTTTGGTTTGTTGTTTATTTAAGAGACGAACAGAATTCATTGTCAATTGACTGTGCCCTGGCAGAGCTTAGCTCAGCTGTTTTAGTGAAGTCAGAACTTGCTTGGGGACACAGGACTTCCTCCACTAAAGGATTTTTTTCTTTTTTTTGTAATGAAAGAAGCACTTTCGTGTCTTCTGAGCTCCAGCTGGCCCCCAGCCTGGCTCTCTGCAGCCCCTCTATTCCCACGATCTGACTAGGGTCTAAAGGGACTTTTCTTTGGCATTCAAAACCCCACGATGTTTTTGCCCCCACAAGAACCTCTTGACGTGAATTTCACGGGCATCTCAGCTGGGAGCCCTGGACTGTCATTCCGCCCCTGGGGAGACGGGAGATGAGGACAGTTTGGTTTCATTCCTAATGTGACTTTTGTCACAGTAGAGCACGCTTTGGATTCTCACTTCCTGTTTTAATTTGGTTTGGAAATAAATCTGCTGAGATTTTGTTTCAAAAGAGCAGTCCAACTTCATGAGGAACGTTCCTTGCAGATTAGAATAGCGAATGAGGACAAAACTGTCGTCAGCAGGACAGGCAGCCAGTTAAGTAGTAATTTAGGAGCCAGTTAACACAGGTGGTTAAGGACTGACAGTATTTGGCACATAAACCTTGCTCTGCATTCTGAGCACCGTGGAGGGTGGGTAGGGGGGAGCAGAAAAAGCATCGCACAGGAGGGGACTTTGTTTGAGATCTCAGAGCTGAGCCAGGGTGGGGGCGCAGCCCGGGAAGGGCAATCGAGAGGAAATGGGCAGGGGAGGGGTGGCATTGGGAAGTGGATGAAGAACCGGAGTCGCAGGTATGGAGGGAGCATGGTGGGTAGGGAGCAGTCGATATCAAAGGCTTACAAGGCTGTTGGGAGTCAGCTGTGAGGGGGTCTTGTGCCAAGTTAAAGAAACTGAACTTCACTCCACAGGCCAGAGTGGGTTGTTGAGAAGGTGTTTCCTCTGGGAAGATGGGCCATGCCCGCTGGACTTGTAAAGATCTCTCTGCTGGAGGAGAGGAAGCAGCTGGGAGGCTGCTGGGATGGGGGTGGGGGGTGGGGGGTGGTTCTGGTCTGGGCTCTTCTTTTAGCCCAGAGTCCTCTGGCAGAGCAGAGCTCACAGCCCCTGCCCAACTGGAGGCATGGCTGGAATACGGCATGCCAGAAAGTTCTTTGAAGTACCGTATTTTGCCTTTAAAAAAATCATGCAAATGTTTGCATTCTACTTCATTCAATTGGGACACCAGGAAGCTGGGCCGCATTTGTTTCCTGTGGCCTTGGGTGTCCCCTACATCCCCCAGGGTCAGCCATACTCCAGTTTGGGGAGGGGGCTGCCCCCCGCCCTCCAGGAGACTTCCCAGGTGGCTCAGTGGTAAAGGATATACCTGCCAATGGAGAAGATACAGGAAATGTGAGTTCGATCCCTAAGTCAGGAAGATCACCTGGAATAGGAAATGGCAACCTACTTCAGTATTCTTGCCTGGAAAATCTCATGGACAGAGGAGGCTAGTGGGCTACAGTCCACGGGGTTGCAAAAGAGTCAGACACGACCGAGTGGCTGAGCATGCACACACTGCCCCGTGACTCTCTGGACATCCCCTTCCAACACCACAGGAGCAAGATGTTTGAAGGGGTGGTAAGTACATTTGCAGCAATAATAATACCTTTCTGTGCTGTGAGCACAATGACTCCACTTGTCTTGATCTTGAGTGAAAGGATTTACTGAACTGGATTTCCTTAAATGGATTTTACTGTCATTCTCTAATACCTTTTCCTCCCCTCACTCTAACTGATCAATACGTAATTGGCTTTACAGATCAATAGCTGGCTACTTGGTGGGTATAGAGCCAGGGGTGACTCCAAAATGGGGGCCTGGCTTTAACTTGATTGCAGAGTATTTTGTATCTTATATCTGACTTTTCTAAGATAGACAGTTAACATTCACTGGGCATGCACTACACTGGGGTGGATCATTTCATCTCTACAATAAGCCTGAGGTCGATGTGCTGTTGTTATTATTATCATTTCCATTTTATAGCTGAGGAAACTGGGATTTGGAGATGTTTTCAGTTTCTTAGATGGTCTTAGGTGATCAAAATCCAGCATGTGAATTTTTAGCCTCTCCACTATAGGAATGAA
The DNA here is from genome assembly GCF_910594005.1 of Cervus elaphus. Lineage (NCBI taxonomy): Eukaryota > Metazoa > Chordata > Mammalia > Artiodactyla > Cervidae > Cervus > Cervus elaphus. Next base: position 36,740,979 of record NC_057841.1, read on the forward strand.
ATTGAAGCCTCCCTGGTGGGTCAGATGGTAAAGAAGCTTCCTGCCAACACAGGAGACCTGAGTTCGATTCCTGCATCAAGAAGTTCCCTGGAAAAGGGAATGGCTACCCACTCCAGTAGTCTTGTCTGGAGAATTCCATGGCCAGAGGAGCCTGGCGGGGCTACAGTCCTTGGGATCACAAAGAGTCGAACACTACTGAGTGACTAACACACACACACACACAGATGAGTAATACTGAAGATTTTTGCAACTCTGACATCCGATGATTTTGTGAACTCTTAAAAGGGCAGATGGATTCTGATAAGACTTGTTGGATAGAATATACTGTGAAATTATACTTTTTCTCCAGGCTTACTGATCATGCACGCATGTTCCAGGCTGTCATCTTTGGACAAAATGGTTCCCAAGAAGACTTTTCCATTGGATTTTTTAAATTCTCATTTTCATTGGGTATATAGTTAAAAGTTTCAGAGCTTAATCTATCTCAAAGAAAACTTGATTTTCTTTTCAATTGTAAAACAAAAACATTGTCTGTCTTAGTCTTCTAGGGCTGCCTAACAAAATATCACAGACTGAGTGGCTTAAACAAAACAAATTTATTTTCTCATGGTTCTGGAGGCTACAAAGTCAAAGATCAAGGTTCCTGCAGGGTATGGTTTCTGGTGAGACCTCTCTTCTTGGCTTGGAGATAGCTACTTTGTCCTCATGTTTCCTTTCCTCCAAGAGAGAAGGAAAGAGAGAGAGAGAGAGATCTCTTCTTTTTACAAAGCAACCAATTCTATCAGATTAGGGCCCCACCCTAAGCCCTCATTTAACCTCAGTTACCTCCTAAAGGCCCTATTTCCAAATGTTGTCACACTTGGTATTAGGACTTCAGCACTTGTGGGGGACGCAGTTCAGTCCATAGCAGTCTCTATCCTTTGCCTTAGCATCCAGCTCCCCGTATATAGGGCAGCAGCGCAGTGACTGAGCCTGGTTCTCCTTGTGCACTTGGAGGAGTCAGCTCTTCCCAGGCTGTCCATTTCACCTGCCTCACCCTCCTCCATGTGTCTGGAGCATGCAGGACCAGTGCAGAGGCAAAGTCTCTAACATTACCTTGATGTGCGTTTGTTATGCTTGCAAAGCTGTCTCTCTTCTGCTGGGTTTAAAAAGGCGATGGAATGGTCCAGTGGCAAGACTCAGTTCTCCCAATGCAGGGGGCCCAGGTTTGATCCCCTATCAGGGAACTAGATCTCACATGACACAATTAAAAGAGTTCACATGCTGCAATTAAAGATCCCCAGTGCCACAACTAAGACCCAGCACAGCCAAATAAATAAATAAAAATAAATATTTTTTAAAATGCCATGGAAGTTTCATATTGAATTGTATCTTTCAGCCTAGTGCATTTTTGTGGAAATCACTGTTCTATATGTTCTTCTAGTGAAACTCTTCCTTTATTTATACATTACAGAACAGCAATAATACAATTTGTCATGTTTCTAGAGAGCTTTACAGTTTTCACATTGATCTCACTTTCCTAATTTTCTCATGTGATGGCTAGGTGATCAGCAAGTTGAGTATTATTACCCCTGTTTTACAAATAAGGAAAGAAAAACCCAGAGGCGTTCACTGACTCATGGAGGTGAGCTGGGAAAGTCTTCCATCCGCAAATAGCGTTCTTCCTACAATGTCTCATGCATGGTCTACACCGGCCTCTGTAGATTTATGTCCCAGCTTCTCAATGGCATCTCTTCACTCCTATCTCCTCTGGGTTCAGTGCCTTCTTGACACAAGAACAAATTCTTCCTAGTATTAGGTTTTGGACTGTAACCTTGCATCAGTTCAAGGGCACAGTCCTGGAAGATTTGGTGGAGGCTTCTTTGTGGTGTCCCCCACATGGTGGTGGCCTCTTGTGCTTCGGAGTCACTTGGCAGCTGAGACACAGCACTGCCTTGTTCACGAACACGCCTGGATTTGTTTTGACTGTACATAGATGGCATCTCTGAGCTGTGACGACGTGCTTTGAGGGTGCAAAACTTCACAGATGGCAGGTCAGACTGTAAGTACTCCACTCCCATCCCATCGTAAAACCAGGCCAAGGAAAACACCAGAAACTAATTAAAATGAAGACAACAGTGCAAATATTTATGGGGGCAGAAACTCAAACAACACTAGCAAAAACAAAACATTTCAGATCAGTGTTAACTAAAGTGGAAAACATAGTGGTATCTAATGGGAATATACATATATATAAATATATGTATATATAAATATTTACCATCAGATCTGAGACCTTCAAATGATTGCTATAACTGCGAGGATAAAGTCGTGTACGTTGTTTACTCAAAATGGTAATTAATTTCAGCCATTTGCCTTCATACTGATCGTCTGGTGTTGCATGATGTCATAAGAAGGGCATGAGAACTGGAACCAGGATAAATGCCACAGGAGTTGTGTAACTTTGAGTGTGTTACCTAACCCTGTCCAAAGTGACCTTTGGTTTCTTCAGCTGAGAGGAAGAGAAGAGAGGAAAAGAGAAAAGAAAAAAAGGGAGGTGGAAGAGACACAGCTCTGAAGGTGGGGTATCATTTGGAGGGGCTAAAATGTATACTTTCTAGTGTGCTGGCTTGGGCTGTGGGCTTGAACTGGGGTGCTCAGGTTCAAAGCCCAGCTCCCTCACTCACTAGCTGTGTGACATTGACAAATTCCTTAGCGTCTCTGTGCCTTTTTTTTCTTACTTGGAAAGCCAACCTGTGTTGTGAGCATTAAGTTAATAAGTATATACACATAAGTATTAACACTTCCAACAATGCCTAGCTCACAGTAAGCACCTGGTAAGTGTTAGATATTACTATTATATGAGATGGTCTTTGAAGGATAAAATAAGTGTGCTGGATGAGTGAAAGAATGGAGTGGATTTCTCTAAGGATTCTGTGCTTTTGACTAGGGAATAAACAGCAGAAGGGAAAGAAATGAATATTTAAGTTGCCTGGTGGCTCAGATGGTAAAGAATCTGTTTGCAGTGCAGGAGACCGAGGTTTGATCCTGGGTTGGGAAGATTCCCTGGAGAAGGGAATGGCAATCTGCTCTAGTAGTCTTGCCTGGAGAACTCCATGGACAGAGGAGCCTGGCATTATTTCAGGTCATGCCGTTTCATACCTCTGCATGTGCCTGTCTTATATTAGAAGCTACATATTCCCACTAACTAGATCAGATATGATACAAATGAAGACTCAAAACAATAATTGTTCTAGGAATGAGTAATCCTGTGATCAATTTTTTTTTTTAATTTCTATTTTTTGGAAGAGGAATCTGAAGATCAGAGAGGTTAAGTTATTTGCTTGAAATCACACAGCTAGCAACAGTCGAGCTGGGATTTGAGCCCAGGTCCCTGTGGCTCTGAAACCTCCACCCGTTCCATTATACCATGATGCCTCTCATAAGGAGTCAGCCAGGAGGGAGACGCTAAAGTGCTCCTCACACTGCCAGAGGGAGCCAGGACTCCTATTTAGTGATTGCTGTGCAGCAGAGGGCCTGGAGTGCAGTCAGTCATTCTACCAAGTGTTGCCTGGGTGCCCCTCTGTCACTGGTTGCTGCCCTCCCTTCCAGCTGCTACCATCACCCAAGCTTCCATGACCAATGCCAGGTCCGGGTGGGCTCGATCTGAGGTAGTTTCACAGGTAAAACTGGCAGATGTGTGGCTGACCCTCAGCTGGCACAGGGCAAGCTTTCAATATGTTTGTTTTGCTCCCTTAACCTCTGACAGCCGTCATGCCTGCCTAAGGCCAAAGACCAAGCTGATCTACATGTTCGCGTTGAAGGCTTTTGTCTTGCCAATCACCCTACACACTTAGGGATCCAGAGGTGAGTGAAGCAGGCAGGACAGGATGCCTGCTCGGGAGTTTGCCTGTAACCGGGGACACGGCTGCACTGCCGATGCGTGAGAAGTGCGAATGCTGACACCGGTGGAAGGAGGAGGGATGACGTGGCTGCAGGGAGACTGGGAGTGGGGGCGGTTCCGTGGGGAGAGCGAGTTTTGAGCCAGGGAGGGGTGCGAGAAAGGGCAAACTAGACAGCTGTTCAGTCACTCAGTCCTGGCCAAATCTATGTGACCCCATGGACTTAGCCCCCCAGGCTCCTCTGTCCTTGGGATTCTCCAGGTCAGGATACTGGAGTGGGTTGCCTCCCTTCTCCAGGGGATCTTCCTGACCCATGAATAGAACCTGGGTCTTCTGCATTGGCAGGTAGATTCCTTGCCACTGAGCCATAGGGAAGCCCAAAATAGAGACCACCACAGATACAAGGGCCAGAGTCACAAAAGACCCGGATATGGTGAGAGTCCAGCATGCACATGGCACGGGGGGCCTGGGGAGGAGGTGGGGCTGTGGGCAAGGAGTGAGCAGGGCTCTGGGGCCTGGACGGTCCCCAGGGCCAGGGCCCGGGCAACTAGGAGGGCAGAGGTTGGAGGGTTTGGAAGAGGTTCCCTCAGGAAGTCAGTTCAGATGCTACAGTGTAGGGATAGACGTTTGCAGGGGAACTCTGGTCTGAAGGGCTGTATGCACAGGGCATTCTGTGAGCCAGTGGAACTAGACGAACCACAAAGGAAGAGTTAGACCTCATCACCTAGATTCCATCTCATTCGCTCTGCACCCCTTCCACCCCTAGAAGCTTTGCTTGGCAACACTGAACGATTTCAGGTCAAGAGGTTGAGACTGTTCCATGATAGTAATAGTGGCCCCGTATCAGGTATTAGCCACCCCACCCCAACTCTGAAGGGCACTGGCAGGACTTCAGAGGATGCTCAGGTTGAACCTGCTGGTGACAGACGTGGGTCCCCTGGGTGAGACCCCGGCAAGCTGGGGCATCTTCCACGCTTGGCCGATAACTCCCTTGTGTGGAGGCAGGGACACCAGCCTCCTGAGCCTTCTCCTGAGTGTTTGTACTTTGTTCACTCTGGGCTTCAGCCAGGTGACGAGTAACCAGGAGCATGCTTGGGTCATGGTGGGGCTGCGCTCAGGCTGACTTAGAGACCCACGGAGGTGGTGCGCCCAGGTGTGTGTTACTGTTACCTGTGGACAGGTGGGGCTTTCCAGACCACGGCAGGTGACGTGGGCTGTGGTACAACCAGTGGGATGTTCCCCACCCCCCCACATTTCCCCTGGATGAGTTACAACCGTGCAAATGAGTCAAAGCATCTGTTTTTCTCTCCTGAGCAGATGCTATCCTGGTTTGTCCTTTCCCTGGACTGGAGTCAGGACACCTGGGTCTCATCTGTGTTCTGCGGTGAATTCACCCAGTGAGTACGCACCAGGCACTTACCTCTGTAAGTGTACATGAAATAGTGTAAATGAAATAAAATAGTAAAATTGTGTAGCTGCTGTGGAAAACAGCTTGATAGTTCCTCTGAAAATTAGCCATAGAATGACCATATGACTTGGCAACTCTACTCCTAGGTAGATGCCCCAAATAATTGAAAACAGGTACATATACACACAGATTTGCAGCAGCACTATTCACAATAGCTAAATGGTGGAAAGTAGCCCAAATGTCCATCCATGGATAAACAAATCATCGTATACACATACAACAGAATATCATAAAAGAGAATATCATCCCATCATAAAAAGGAATGAAGTAGGGGTACTCTTCTGGCCCCCTTCTGATGCCTATGTCAGAAGCTTTCTCTATCTCCTTTATACTTTAATAAAACTTTATTACACACACACACACGCACACACACACAAAAAGAATGAAGTATTGATGCATGCCACAATGTGGATAACCTCCAAACCATGATGCTAAATGAAATGTGTGACTTCATTTATATGAAACCTCCAGGTTTATTTACTCTCATTATTTATAAGTAAATAATAATATTTATTTATTACTTGTAAATAAATAGAGACAGAATGCAGATTGGTGGTTGCCAAGGGCTGGGGAAGGAGGGCAGGGGAGACATTGCTTAATGGGTACAGGGTTTTACTCTGGAATGATGGAAATGTTTTGGAACTAGAAAGAGGTGGTGTTGTACAACACTGTGGATGTACTAACTACCTCTGCATTGCTCCCTTTAAAACAGTTAATTTTCTGTTACATGAATTTCACCTCAACAAATTATTAAAAAACAACAACAACAAAAAAAAAAATAGGCAACAAGGTGCATATGGCCCGTGGACAATAATATGCCAGTTCCTGTTACAAGAGAGAGAATAGGATGGTTCAAAGACAGAGTTTTTATTGTCAAGCATGTTTGTTGTTATAATTATTTATCCTATCAAGGAACAGAAATAAAGCCATTTTCCAGGTGTACTATTTTCAGGGCTAAGAATATTGAATGAGAAGAGGTCTCCAGGTGGGTTTTGGACAAGTTTCAGACACAATTTAAATCCAATGACTCTTTGGGTAATGACCACATTCATGTGGATGGGCTTTAACTATTTTTAGAACCTATTGGACATCTCCCTTCCCATTCTGGGGAACTAAAATAAATGTTTGGGGCTTTTTGTCAACTTCCTGTTTCTAAGGAAGAAGAACCTAGAAAAGTCTAATGTAAAATGTGCCAGATGCTTTTGGAACTTCAAAGAATTCCCAAGAAACAAGGGAGTTTGTTCATTGTAGAAGAATCTGAAAGAAGACACTAGATAATTTTATTTAATAAATACACAAGATGACCCTTTCTCAAAGATAATTTAAGGGACTTAATCCATTTGGGGTTCAGTGACCCCTAAGCCATGTCTAATTCAAGCACGAAAACAAGCTGAGAAGTCCATGGAAAGATGAGAAATTCTCATGTGAAACTGAACAGCTTGGCCTGATAGGGCTCCCTCCTGTTTGAATTCACTTCAACAGTTAGGAAACATGAGACAAAGAAGCTTTTTTTCCAAAAGAGAAGAAGGTAGAAAAGAAATGATGTCTGTGGTTTGACTTGTGAGTGCCAGACCAGCTTTCCCAGGTGATGGAGGTAGCAGAGCGCTAATTCACAGAGAACAAGCCCCTTAGGTGGCTGGTTCACAGAATAGCCATGTCTCAAGTTACAACAGGATCTATTCAGGCTTTAAAAGTCACTAACAAGAAGGGCTGCCTGATGTTAGAATGGCTTGTTCCTGAATGAGGACCGTCTTTCATGGCATCCTGCTTCCTAATTCAGATGCCTAGAGTTATGGACTTCCCCCCACTTTCTCCTTGCAGAAACTTCAAACAGACCTCATTTACATTTTAGTGTGAATGAATTTAAGGCAATGGGTATTTGTCCTTAGGCAAATTTCACTGTGAAATGACAAGTGCTATTTCCTGAGTTTTGGTTGTAGGGAGTGGATTGAAACAGGTATGTCTGGACACAAGCTTCCTTGGGGACCCTTGGACATTCACTTTATAGGGGCTCCCAGCTCTGCTCAAGACTAAGGCTGGCACAGGAAGGGTCAACAGGGGCTCTGGGATTGTGGATGAGGAACCCTTGGCGTGAAGGGCAGACACCAGAACACTTAAGGACATTCCTTGATCCTAGAAGATTCATTTGGCTCCAGATTTATTTAACTTTAGGTTGAAAAGCTGTTCACAGCCAGGTTGGAGGAGGTTATTTGTGATTCTTTTCTTTTTCCTTTGCGCTTAGCTGCATTTTCTGTAATGAGCAGTATAACATTGTTTGTATGTATGTGTTAGTTGCTCAGTGGTGTCCAATTCTTTGTGACCCCCATGGACTGTAGCCCGCCAGGCTCCTCTGTCCATGGGATTCTCCAGGCAAGAATACTGGAGTGGGCTGCCATTTCCTTCTCCAGGGGAGCTTGGACCCAGGGATTGAACCTGGGTCTCCTGCATTGCAGGCAGATTCTTTACCATCTGCGCCACCAGGAGAGCCCATCCAAGCCACCAGGAAGGCAAACTTTAGTAATCAGGAAAAAAAAAAAAAACACTGAAAAATGTAAAGTTAAAAACCATTTTCTTCCTATAAATTATTTTCATTGGTCTGCAGATTTTCATTCAGTTTGTCATTGCCGTCCTTCTGAAACTGCTTCTTAAAATAATTGCAATAGGCACATTCCAAGAATTGCTCTGGCTATAGCTTTTGCTCGGATTGATCGATGTTTTCTGTCTACACGGCCATGGAGATTTGGAAGGATTAGATGTTCCGATCACACTGGGGCGCGGACAGATCACCACGCTTGGTTTGATTGAAAGAGACAGTTGGAATAGTTGTTGGAAGGATTCTGCCCCTGTGTGCAGGCACAGTCTTACAAATAGATGGTCTTTTGTACCCCTCCCCACATCCTTAAGCTGAAAAACCACAAACAACCAGCTCATTGTTTACAATCTTATCTGATTGAGGATAAAGGGGAGGGTTGAGTGAATGAGGACATCAGGATACTGTATCATCATGAATTTCAAGAAGATATGGATTAGAAGGAAAAGGAGCCTTTAGGAAATACATATGCTAAATACGTATAAATGAGATATAATAAATATAGATACATTTAATAGTTTAAAAATACATCCATGTCGATGCAATGGGGTCTCCATTAATCCATCCCTAAGAATATATTTGGAGACGGTTGCATTGTCTTTCAAATCCTTAGTATGTACTGTTGATGAGTTTTATCCTCAATCTCCATATTTTATGCTTTCGTTGCTATAAGCATAGACGTCTTAGATCAGTGTCAATGTCTGGAAGAACGAAGGAATATTTTACTGTCAAAGAAAGTTGTTGGGCCTCGCTTTACTGTTGAGAGCTACAATAAAGTATCTAATTACCAAGCCAGACTCACTTCACCAGCCACTTTCATGTTAGTGCAGTAACAGCACGCCAGCCCATCCTGCGCCTGCTGGTTTAGATTATGTGAGGGCAACGGACGGGTGATCCACATGCCACAGGCCATCAGCTCAGGACTCATCAGCTCAGTCTGCAATGAGGCTGAAAGCTGTATCATGTCAGAATGGCTATAATTCTGTTTTGGAGATTTACGTTTTGTAGTAGGAGTATAGCATCAATGGCTCAGGCTTCAAATCTTTCATTGATGACTTTTTGTGTGTGGGGGGGTGGGGAATGGGGGTTTCTCTTCTTTCCTGGGAAGTTAGGATCCTTGCCAATGCATTCCCCATCTCATGCTTGAGATCTGTGCCTGTATCTAGTGGAAGGCATCTTTGTTTCTATTTATGAAAGGCAAGCATGAAAGTAAAACTTTCAGATTGAAACAGTTTGCATTTCTGCAGGAACTGGCCATTTGAACTCCACCTATCACTTCTCTCTTCCATTTTGGATTTTGCATATTTGGAGCCTAGCATCTTGCAAGGAAAGCATGACTTTGATTAGCTGCCTGGGTCAACCAAGGGCTGGAACAGATGATCTCTTTGGTAATCAAGAAATTTAAGTGAGAGTCCAGCCATCTGTTTCAGCCTGGCACCCTCAGGGTGACTGTATGTTGGAAGAGTCACCACATTCCCCACTCTTAGCTTTGCAAGTTCAGATACTCAGCATCATCAGATCCCCAAGGGCAAATCAGGCTTTGGGAGACCGATCCCAGTAATCAAACTCACAAAAGTTTGATGGATAAACCTACCTCATCGTGTGCTTGTGAGAATTAAATGAGAATTTCGTATAAAACTTACTTACCTCTGACCTGACACATACAGTAAGTGAAAGAAAGTGTTAGTTGCTCAGGTGTGTTTGACTCTCTGCGACTCCGTGGCCTGTATTCTGCCAGGTTCCTCTGTCCATGGGATTTCCCAGGCAAGAATACTGCAGTGGGTTGCCATTCCCTTCTCCAGGGGATCTTCCTGACCCTGGGATCTTCCTGACCCAGGGGATCGAACATGGGTCTCTCGCATAGCAGGTAGATTCTTTACTGTCTGAGCCCCCAGGGAAGCCCGGCACATATGGTAAGTGTCCTATAAACATTGGCTTTCCTTTTATCCTATGATCTGTCAAATAGTATCTACAGTACAGGATAAACACTGACCGACCAGTAGTTACTTTTTGGCTTGTTCTCCCAGTTCTAGAATTCAGACATAGCCCCATCCTTCTAATGAGCAGTCAGTCATGATGTGATAAAATAGGTCATTTTTTTAAAGTTCCAGGGAATTCCCTGGTGGTCCAGTGGCTAAGACTCTGAGCTCTGAATACAGATGGCCCAAGTTTGATCTTTTGATCTTTGGTCAGGGTACTAGATCCCACATGCCCCAACAAAGATCAAAGTTCCCGTGTGCCACAACTAAGACCAGGCACAGCTGCATAAATAAATGCATTGATACAAAAAATAAAAAGAAAAAAGTTACAGTCCTCAGGAGGCGTGGGCACCCAAACTCTAGAGACACTTCAATCCACTAGCATTCATGGAAAGTGGCTCTGGGGGAGGCTCTCTGCTGATGCTGTGGTTAAAAGATGAAATACCTCTCGTCTTCTAGGAAATTAGCATTGAATAAGGGTAACATTGGTCTGTATAGAGCTCTAGTTTTGACAAGCAACAGCAACCACACAAAACTAAGGATTAGAATCAACAAAGAAATATAGGATCTAATTGAAAAAATGGGCCAAAGGTATAAACCAGTAATTCACAGAATAAATAATAAAAATGATCAAGATTTATATACACTGGTGCTCAGCCTCACTTTAGCGGAGGAAATTCAAATTCATTGAGTATACTCATGCTCAGCTGGAGGGAATATGGGTGTGAGTACAGCCAGTTAAGAAGTCATTCTGAAATTGAACAGCAATAAATAATATTTAGTCTTTAAAAAAGAGGTCACTTTGTATAACCCACTACCCTGAAGTTCTACTGTTAATTGCTACCCCAGGGAGAAACTTAAATCATGTGCTGAAGGAAGCAAGTACAAGCATCTTCTTAACTGCATTGTTATTTGTAACAGTGGAAAAATTCAAAACAAGAAATATTCATAAAAACAGGAATGGCTAAATAAATAACTGTGCACCGCTTTTATAGAAGACCGTGTGCTGCTACATTCTAAAATGAGGTATACCTAATTGTACTGACATAGAAAGTTGTCTAAGCCACGTTGTTCAATGAAACAATAGATGGATCACTTCTGTTAAGACACACACACACACACACACACACACAGATATCTTTCCTAGGGGCAACTACTTAAAGAGAAGCCTGGAGGCATATACATTATATTGCTAACAGTGACTGTTTGTAGAGAGGGGACTAGACTTGGAGGCACTGGAAAGGGAAAACAATAACAAAGAAAAAACCCAAACAAAACCCATTGATTTGCAAATCACTCTTTCCTGTAAACTGTCACTTACTCTTTTGTTGTTGTTTAATTGCTAAGTCCTGTCCCACTCTTTGTGATGACCCCATGGACAGTAGCCCTCCAGGCTTCTCTGTCCTTAGGATTCTCCAGGCAAGAATACTGGAGTGGGTTACTATTTCCTTCTCCAAGGGATCTTCCCAATCCAGGGAAGGAACATGAGTCTCCTCTCTTTACCACTGAGCCACTAGTGAAGCCCCACATACTCCTTACGTTGATCTCATAGTGTAAGCATCATTTCCACTTACCTATGGGGGAACCACAGCTAAGAAAGGCCAAGCAACTTTTGCGAAGTCACACAACTAGTCGACAGAGACATCCCTGAGCTTGCTCCCATACTTTCCAGGTTCCAGAAGGAATCGGCAGTTAGGTTAATTGGAATCTGATGTCTTTGTCACTTCTCACTTTTAATTATTTCTCACTGTTTCAAGTCAAAGGCACTTCGAGGTACCTCAGATAGCCCTCTGTGTATCAGAGTGAGAGGGGCAGGAAAGGAGACAATTTGCAAGTGATCAGAAGACAGTCCTGATATTTAAGATTCTCTTACTTTTCATTTTCCGGGTGAGGTCTTAGATTCTCTTACTCTTCATTCTCCAGATGGGGTCTTAGACATCTCAGGGCCAGGTGCCAAAGGGCCAGAGTATCCACAGCTCGACTCTCTCACTGCTGGGGTCTCCTACCAGGCTGGAAGCTTGGGGTGGGGTATGGAACTCGGCCCTCCAGTCTTAGGATGGCCAGGAAAGAAGAAAGGCACTGGGAACAAAGACTGAGCTTTGACTTGATGGCAGCTCAGCTCCCGTTCCTGCAGTGGCCATGGGCGCCGGGGGTGGGGGGCAGTTAGGGAGGGCCCCTCGGTGACTTGCGCCTTGCCTTCTTCATAAACTCCAGTCTAGTCTTATGACAGCTGCAAATGAGGTTAGGCATACAGTTGTAACCATTAATTTGTTAAATGTGAACAAAATATATCACATTTTTGGTAACTCTTAGCACCTAGCAATTTTCTTCTTTCTGCTGTCCCTCTGCTTCCCCTCCCTCCTTCCGTATCCATTCTCTCTCTTTTCTCCCTCACCCACTCCCTCCATCCTTCCCTCCTTCATTCATGGAGGATTCCTAGTACCTTTCCTTTCCTTTAATTTCATCCCAAGTTTGCTAGAGATTTGTTAGTGTAGCCTCTATTGGCAGTGTACTTGCTATTTTAAATCTTAAAAAAAAAGTTGTAAGTGGATGATGGATAGTTTTGAGATAGTAATTTGCTTTATTTAGTATTTATTTATTTGGGTACACCAGATCTTAGATGTGGCATGCAAACTGTTAGTTGCAGCATGTGGGATCTTGTTCCCTGACCAGGGATGGAACCTGGGCCCCCTTCATTGGGAGTGCAGAGTCTTAGCCATTGGACCATGGGGAAGTCCCAAGTTCTGTTTTTCTCCATGTTTTCTTGTACCCATTGACCTTCTCTTACCACTGGGAACATGGGGTAGGAGCTTAAATGTGGTACCCTCAGGAGAGAGTTGACCGAGAGACAAACTCTTAGCTCTGAATTCTATAACAGGTAAAATAAAAGACAAGACTTGAAAGTCAAGGCTTCTATTGTCAAGAGCTGGATTTTTAAGACAGAGAAAGATTTTAAATTCTGGAAGTTTGGCTTTGACTGTCAATAACCAGTGGCCTCAACACCCGGGGGCGGGGGTGGGGGGGGTGCCTGGGTGGGCCTGCACCTATTCCTGGGAGCTGACTGTAGCCTCTCTTCTCAACTTCTCATCCAGTAGCTTGAAATCAGCCGTGGCAGAAGTGTCTTTAGCACAGAAGTTGGCAAATACCACAAACCTGGACATTTTTTTTTTCCTGGAGGTCTGTCATTGAGGTTTCTGAAGGAGGGGAAGTAGGAAAAGAAAGCGTGGATGAACTGCTGGGTAGACTTTTCCTGGGCTGAATCCAGGGGAAGGGGTGGGCTGCAGAAAAATGTTCAGACAGGCCTGGAGCTAGGAGGCTGAGATACCGCATCTCTCTTTCCACCTGCAGCTCTGTGAGAAGGTGGCAGCTACGCAGAGAGCTTGTGTGAAAAGGCAGAGGTGAGAGCAGGGCAGGTCCGACGGCAGTGAGGACGACCTGGGAGAGCTGGTCTGCTGCTCCTTGTCCCCCCAGCTTCCCTCGAGTCCGTTGGGGCCGAGCAGTTCATAGAGACTTCTGTTTGGACACCAGGATGGGGCGAGATCCGCTCGGAGACTTGGAGTGCATGGCCAGTGGGGTCGAGGACCTTCCCTCAGGCTCACTAACTTTTTCCTCTGATTCCTTCTGTGCTGTGTTCTCACAATAATGAAACCCCATTTAAAGGGCAGCCATCCCTGGGATCCTCCTGGAGGAAGACATGGCAACCCACTCCCGTATTCTTGCCTAGAGATTCCGAGGACAGAGGAGTCTGGCAGGCTACAGCCTATGGGGTTGAAAAGAGTTGGACACAACTTAAGCAACTTGGCATGCACGCACGCACAACTAAATACATTATATTTAAGACACAAAATACTAAAAACTCATCATGTTCTAATAATTTTAGCATATTTACTATCTATACATCTATCACTCTATGTCTATTGTGTGAAAATACTATGCAGTGGTTGTCACTGCATGAAAGTGAAGTGAAAGTGTTAGTCACTCATTCATGTCGGACTCTTTGTGAGCCCTCCCCGACTGCCTTCAGTGACTTCACATTGGTAGATTGAAATCAGCCACAGTAGAAGTATTCACACTGTGCAAATCAGCAAAGGTTACAAATCGAGGCTTAAAAATACTGTTTTATTGATTGCTTAGATGCAGTAATATGGCAGAGACAATAATAATATAGATTCAGCTTAAAAGCATGTTGTGCCTGTGGCTGTTACATTCTGAATAACACAAGAAATTGAGGAAATATTCTTCCACTATTCAAAAACCTTCATCCGATTCATTTGAAAAATTGCTTACATCATTTCACTTGTGTCTTATTAAAATGCATGAAAATATCAGTCAACATTTTCAGTAGAACTGTACTTGTGTATCAGTTGCCACTATCATTGGCTGCAGACACAGGAGTTCTGCAAGTCAGTGAAATTCCATGAAAATCAATTGCTTTGTGGAACTTAGAATGTTGTATGTTTTATTAGCAGTAGCAGTAATAAATTCAGTAACTCATTATCCTTTACATCAGTAAAATTTATACTAAACTTATGTACCAATATTTGCACGTGAGTATTTTTTGTTCTTGTTGGAGAGCCCATTGTTAAACATTTACCAGCTCATCACTGGGTAATTAAGTCATTAATCATTGCTTCATTTAGCAAGCATGACACCCAGAAGCCTTCCTTTAGAAAAGGACCTGGAGGCAGTGAAAAACATAAATATATTTAACTTCCTTTTTAAAAAATTATGGTCAAACATACATAACATAAAATTTAACATTTTAACCATGTTTTTCTTTTTTTTTTTTTTTAATGAAGAAAGGCTATTTTCTTTTTAAAAAAATATCTATTTATTTATTTGGCTAGTTGCAGCATGTGGAGATCTCTAGATGTGGCATGAAAACTCTCAGTCATGGCCTGTGGGATCTAGTTCCCTGACCAGGGATCAGACCCTGCCCCCTGCATTGGGAGCACAGAGTCTTAGCCAGTGGACCATCAGAGAAGTCCCCATTTTTTTCTTTTTCCCTGATATATTTATCTTATGGGAATTGGTATATGTAGGTATCTATAATGAGGAATACTATTATTTCTTATTTTTATTTTTTAAGTTAAATAACAAACTTTTTAAATTAGATTTTTCTTTTTAATTGAAGTATAACTGACATACAATGTTATGTTAGTTTCAGATGTACAAAGATTCAACATTTGTATACATTGCAAAATGTTCACAATAAGTCTAATTACCATCTGTCATCATACAAAGTTACAATTTTTTTTTCTTGTGGTGAGAAAAATTGCAAGAAAAAAAGATTTTCTTTAAGATTTACTTTCTTAGCAACTTTCAGATTTGCAAAACAATATTATTGACAATGATTCCCATGCTATGCATTACATCCCTTTGACTTATTTACTATATAACTGGAAGTCTGTATCTCTTGACCCCCTTGATCCATTTTGCCTAACCCCTAACCCCCTTTTCCCTCTGACAACCACCAGTCTGTTCTCTGTATCTATCAGTTTGATTCTGTTTTATTTTTTCATTTGTTTTGTTTATTAGATTCCACATGTAAGTGAAATCATATGGTACTTGTTTCTGACATTTCACTTAGCATATCCCTCTTAAGGTCCACCACTGTGACCATTTTAAGTTTGTAGTTCGGTGGCATTAAGTACATTTACATTATTATTGCACAACCATCACCATCATCTTCAGACTATTTCATCATGCCAAAATGAAACTCTCTACCCATTAAACAACTGCATATTCTCCACTTTCCCAGCCCCTGATAACCTCTAGTCTACTTTTTGTTTCTGCAAATTTAACTACTCTCAGTACCCTACATAAGTGGAATCATACAATATTTGTTCTTTTTGTATCTGGCTTATTTCATTTAGCATGATGTCTTCAAGATTCATCCATGTTATAACATATATCAGAATTCCTTTCTTTTATATGATTGAATAATATTCTGTGGTATATATATATATATTTGGCATTTTAAAAACTGAAGTACAGTTGATTTATAGATCCCTAGGTTGGGAAGATCCCCTCGAGGAGGGCATGGAAACCCACTCCAGTTTTCTTGCTTGGAGAATCCCAAGGACAGAGGAACCTGGGGGGATGCAGGCTATAGGATGGCAAAGGGCCAGACATGACTGACGCAACTTAGCATAGCTGATTTATAATATTGTGTTCAGGTGTACATCAAGGTGACTCAGTTATATATTTATGTTTTTCAGATTATTTTCCAGTATAGGTTATTACAAGATATTGACTATAATTCCCTGTGCTATACAGTAAATCCTTGTTCCTTATATGTTTTATGTATAGTAGTTGTCCTTTGCCTTTAGTTAAAGGCAAAGGAGAAAAGGAAAGATATACCCATTTGAATGCAGAGTTCCAAAGAACAGCAAAGAAAGATAAGAAAGCCTTCCTCAGTGGTCAATGCAAATAAATAGAGGAAAACAATAGAATGGGAAAGACTAGAGATCTCTTCAAGAAAATTAGAGATACCAAGGGAACATTTCATGCAAAGATGGGTTCAATGAAGGACAGAAATGTTATGGACCTAAGAGAGCCACCAGGCTCCCCCATCCCTGGGGTTCTCCAGGCAAGAACACTGGAGTGGGTTGCCATTTCCTTCTCCAGTGCATGAAAGTAAAAAGTGAAAGTGAAGTCGCTCAGTACGAACAAAGCTAGTGGAGGTGATGGAATTCCAGTGGAGCTGTTTCAAATCTTAAAAGATGGTGCTGTGAAAGTGCTGCACTCAATATGCCAGCAAATTTGGAAAACTCAACAGTGGCCACTGGACTGGTAAAGGTCAGTTTTCATTCCAATCCCAAAGAAGGGCAATGCCAAAGAATGTTCAAACTACCGCACAACGGCACTCATCTCACATGCTAGCAAAGTAACGCTTAAAATTCTCCAAGCCAGATTTCAACAGTACGTGAACTGTGAACTTCCAGATGTTCAAGCTGGATTTAGAAAAAGCAGAGGAACCAGAGGTCAAATTGCCAACATTCGTTGGATCATCAAAAAAGCAAGAGAGTTTCAGAAAAACATCTACTTCTGCTTTATTGACTATGCCAAAGCCTTCGACTGTGTGGATCACAACAAACTGTGGAAAATTCTTCAAGAGCTGGGAATACCAGATCACCTGCCTCCTGAGAAACCTGTATGCAGGTCAAGAGGCAACACTTAGAACTGGACATGGAACAAGAGACTGGTTCCAAATAGGGAAAGGAGTATATCAAGGTTGTATATTGTCACCTTGGTTATTTAACTTCCTTTTTTTGAATGCCTTTAATTCTGGAGGCCCTGGAGGGCAGATGAGAGCTGGATGGGTCAAAATGAGGCCCTAGGGCCCATCTTATCTCTGTTCTCCCTACACACTTGCTGGCTGTTTCTGCTCCCTCTTCTCCAATGAGAGGCTGTGTGCTTTGGGAACAGCAACCCAGAGAGGCCAAAAGCCTGGCCACTGGTGCGTGACACCACCTCGTGCCTTTGCTGATGGCTGGGTTACATTCAGTAGCCCCCCAGTGTGAACCAGCATGGCCCCCACCACAGCCACCCTGAAACTGCTGACAGAAGCCACGGAGGAGTGGAGGGCTGGTGAACGAAATGTCTTTGGTATTGTGATAGGCAAGTGTCCCCAAGGTTTGAGGGTTATAAGTTACTCCGTTGTGTCTCACTCTGTGGCCCCATGAACTATATAGTCCATGGAATTCTCTAGACCAGAATACTGGAGTGGGTAGCCTATCCCTTCTCCAGGGACTCTTCCTAACCTAGGAATCGAACTGGGGTCTCCCGCATTGCAGGCAGCTTCTTTACCAAGTGAGCCACCAGGCAAGCCCCAAGGGATGAGAGGAGCAGCCAAGGGCTTGGCCCCTCTTTAGGGTCAGGAAATGCCAATGACACTGAATGACCAGTGCAATGTGGATCTAAATAAACTTTTTTTTTTTAAATGCTGGAAATAATCCATCCTGATTCATGCCTGGTTGTTGAACATGCCATCGGCCTTTTCCCAGATGGAACAAATTATTTGCTATTAGAAATTCTTTTAAAAATAGCATAACCAATCAGGGTGTTTCCCTGTCCATGTATCTTCTAAGAGGAACTGAAAAGAGAGTGCAAATGGGAAAAGTTTTGTCTTTTTTAATTTTTTTTCTTGAAGGAGAAAGCAGACATCTTCAGTTCCTCTGAGCAAGTGGTAGAGTTGTGTTCAGCAGGACAAGGTCAGAGTGACGAATCTTTTTATGTGACATCAAAGGATGGGCGGACAGTGGAATCAACGCTTGCAATGAAGAGCACTTCCAGATCCATTTTTAAAGTCTTTTGTCAGGCTTAGAAAAGCTTTCCACATTTTGGAGTGCTGGCTGGTGCTGATATGGTAAGAGCCTCGATAAGGTAGGTAGCGGCAGAGAACTGAAGGATTGGGATTGCTGACTAAGGTCGGATAATACACACCAGTCACCTTCCTCCACGCCGACTGCTCTCCAGTTCCTAGCCTCCAAACCCTGAGTTTACAGGCATCTGCCCTCCATTCCTTAACTCTTGTCCACATCCCTTGGCCATGTGACTTTGGAAGCTGAGTCTTGTCTGGGCCCAGTTTCTACAGAGTGAGCTAGTGATCACCTGGGAGGACCCTGCTCAGCTGTGCCCAGGTGATCCTCAAGCCCCTCACTGTGGAACAGAGCGGGCAGGTGCTCTGGGCAGAAACAAGCTGCTTCAGTCTCTATCTTCACCTGGGCTTGGCACCCTTTTGCTCAGAGAAATGGGTATAAATCAGCAGAGTTGTGGGAGTGGTGTGTGTGTGTGTTGTGAATCTTTATCTCTAGAAGGTGGGAAAACTTAAGCATCTAAGGAGTCAACATGCTTTATTGTTTTCTGATCCTATCTTAAAAACTGGTACTAGGACTTCCCTGATGGTCCAGTGGTAAAGAACCTGCCTGCCACTACAGGGGACATGGGCTCAATCCCTGCTCTGGGAAGACCCCACATGCCACAGAGCAACTAAGCCCCTGCCCCACAACTATGGAGCCCAAGTCCTAGAGCCTGGGGACGTAACTACTGAAACCCGTGAACCTACAGCCCATGCTCTACAGCAAGAGAAGCCACTGCAATGAGAAGCCCAGGTACCACAACTAGAGAAAGCCCTTGTGCAGCTATACACCACAGCCAAAAAAAAAAAATGATTAAAAAAAAAACAATCCTAGTACTTACCAAGCGGGCATAAACAACCCTCAGCACCCCCTCTGAAACTGCTCTAGGGTAAAGCTAACTTCCAGTTAAATGAATTTTACAAGATGGACTTCCTAGTGAGAAAAGTAAGCAAATTTCCACTTCAATAAAAACCAATTTTCAACAGTTAAAAAAAAAAACCCAATAGGAAAATGGGCAAAAGCTGTTCTGAATACAGATGATATACAGATGGCAAATAAGCACATGAAAAGATGTTCAGCATCATTAGCCTTCAAGGAGATGCAAATGAAAACCACAATGTGCTATCACTATGTATCTGCTGGAGTGCCTAAAATAGTGACAACAATTTGATGTTTGGTGTTGTTGACAAGGATGAAGAGAAGTTGATCACTCATACATTGCTGATGAGAATGTAAAAGCTACAACCATTCTGGAAAAGAGTTTGGCAGTTTCTTATAAAACAAATCATGCTATTATCATACGATCCAGTAATGACACTCTTGGGCATTTTCCCAGAGAAATGAAAGTTTGTGTTCACACAAAAATCAGTGCGTCAATGTTCATAGCAGCTTTATTTGTAATAGCCCTTAAGTGGAAACAGCCCAGATGTCCTTCAACAGGATAAACAAACTGTGGTCCATCCACACTGTGGAACAGCAGTCAGCAATAAGAAGGAATGAAGTATTAATGTGTGCAACAATTTAGATGAATTATGCTGAGTGAAAAAAGCCAATCCCAAAGTGTTACAGGCTATATATTCCACTTTATGTAACATCTTTGAAATGAGAAAAGCTTAGCAATGGAAAACAGTTGTCAGGTGACTGTGGTGGATACCTGAGCATATGAAAAAACTGTAGAACTAAATACACACACACACACACACACACACACACACACACACACACAGAGGTGTACAGATGAAACCTGGGAAATCTGACTAAGACGGGAGGCTAGTATTGAAGGCAGTATCCTGGCTGTGATACTGGGCGATAGTTTTGCAAGATGGTACCATCATGGGAGCCCAAGTTAAGTGTTCATGAGGTCTCTGTGTAGTATTTCTCACAACTGCAAGTGAAGCCACACTTATATCATTACGGTTTTCACTAAAAGAGCATAAATCGTAAGTGTGACAGCTGGGCTTGCAACTCAATTGTACAAGTGCTTTACCTCAAGACAACCATCTCTATACAGAATATTACAAAGGTGATACAATTTAATACAATTAATATAGATATTTTACTGCTTCAGCAAGGACACTTGTAAAGATTAATTTATTGTTTACTTATTGTTGGCTGTGCTGGGTCTAGCCGCGTGCAGTCTTTCTCTAGTTGTGACGGGCAGGCCTGCTCTCTCACTGTGGTGTGAGGGCGGCTCACTGCAGTGGCTTCTCTTATTGTGGAGCATGGGCTCCAGGTATGCGGGCTCAAGGGGGTTGCAGCTCTCGGGCCGGATTCCACTCCACTGCAGTTTCTCGGTAATTCCCTGATCTCTCTGCTCCACAGAGAGTACACCGGACCTTGTATTCTTCTCTTCAGCTGTCACCATCCAGAAAACCCTGCCCCAAAACACCTTTCTCCTTTTTCAACGTGGCAGCTGGTTCCCTGAGAAATGAATTGCTGTCCTGCTGAGAATGACCATTAGCGTGTTCTGGGTGGGAGGTAGGCACGCTCACATCTGAACAGGAGCCTCCTGGAGTTCTGTAGGAAACCGACCAGAAAAAAAGAATTCTGTGACGAGGAGCAGTTCACTAGGATCACAGGCATATGGGGGTGATTCTGGAGCCCTGAAGTGGCATCAGGGGTCTGACAGCTGAGAGCAAGTCAGAGGAATCGACTGATTAAATGATTGGAGGAGGGAGAAGAAATCCACATAGCAGTGGGTTATCTCCTTGTGACGAAAGGCTGTAGGTTTTTATTTCAGCTGCTAATGAATGAAAAACATGCAATATTTACATGGTCAAAGGACACGCAGATCCACGATGTACATCTTCACTTACACAGCTGGTTTCCCGGGTGATCATATTTCTAACATTTCCACACTGTTCTCCCTTGAAGGTGTTTCTTTTTTTTTTTTGCTAGTTGCTCAGTCTTGTTCAACTCTTTGCAACTCCATGGGTTTGTAGCCCACCAGGCACCTCTGTCCATGGGATTTTGCAGGCAAGAATACTGGCGTGGGTGGCCATTCCCTTCTCCAGAGGATCTTCCCAACCTGGGGATCGAACCCAGGTCTTCTGCATTGCAGGTGGATTCTTTACCCTCTGAGCCACCAGGGAAGCCCTTGGAGGTGTTTGGACATTACTTATGTAGGTCATGTTTTAGTATTTTGGGGGGAAGTCTCCTTGACATACCTCCCACTGTAGTTTTCCGGATGAGGAGGCTTTCGTCTGTTTTCTGTGTCGAAAGAGGGGGCAAGGGTTGTGCCAGGGAATGTCTAGATAATTCAGCATCTGTGTCAGGTTAGCCGAGCTACCCCTGTCCCCCAACTTACTTTCCTGGGCATGCCAGCAGACACTTTGTACCTGAAATGCATACCCATGAGCTGAGTTATCAGCCTCCTGAGTGCTGCTTCTGCAGATAGGCCACCTGGCTTCTCTTTCAAGCCCTGAATTATAAAACAAGGTTGTACACGTTTTGGAAAATCCCTTTGTGTGTGTTCTTCTAAAAGTGCTGCTGCTGCTGCTGCTAAGTCACTTCAGTCGTGTCCGACTCTGTGCGACCCCATAGACCAGGCTCCCCCGTCCCTGGGATTCTCCAGGCAAGAACATTGGAGTGGGTTGCCATTTCCTTCTCCAGCACATGAAAGTGAAAAGTGAAAGTGAAGTTGCTCAGTCGTGTCCGACTCTTAGCGACCTCATGGACTGCAGCCTACCAGGCTCCTCCGTCCATGGGATTTTCCAGGCAAGAGCACTGGAGTGGGGTGCCATTGCCTTCTCCGTCTAAAAGTGCTACTTTGGTCTTTTTCATCTGTGCCTGGGAAGACATTTCTACTTTTGCCTTTGGTCTCTGCTGACTTTAATATGACCTAATGAGTAGTGGTCAATTCATATCTGTGGAATAAAGTTTATAGAACTAAATTAATTTTTCAAAAATGGCAGTATTTGAAATGACTCTATGGCTTAGAAGTGACACCTGCTCTGTATCCATCCTCCAGAGTTTGAACATTTAGGAACATTTAGGAAGTGGGGAGGATCCAGTGGCTTAGAGAATATTGGGGTCACAGAGCCTCCTTTGTGCAATTTTCCTTAGAGATCTCAGCTTAAGCACCCATGTGTGGCCTATGGGCTATGACTTCCTTGGTCTCTCCCACCTGGTAATTCTCTTTTCCTTGGAGCCCCCACCACTGCCTGAAATACCCCTCTTGTTCTCCTGCCTCCATGAACCTTTTCCTGTATGACCCCTGTCTCCCATCTTGCTCCCCTGGTTCTCTGTAAATCCTGTGTGTGTGTGTGTGCACGCGCGCGCTCACTCACTGAGTTGTGTCCACTCTTTGTGACCCCATGAACTATAGCCTGCCAGACTCCTCTGTTCATGGGATTTTCCAGGCAAAAACACTGGAGTGGGTTGCCATGCCCTTCTCTAGGGAATCTTCCCAACCCAGGGATTGAACCCACATCTCCTGCAACTCTTGCATTGGTAGGCAGGTTCTTTACCACTAGCGCCACCTGGGAAGCCCCCTCTAAATTCAACCTAGTTGTTAAGGCTCAGCTCAAATTCTGACTTCTCCAAGAGGCTTTCTGGTTCATCACTACCACCTCTGCAATACTGACAATAATGATAACAGCTCTCAGTACTTAAAGAGTTACTATGTACCAGGCCCTGTAGTAAGTTCCTATAGTATCTCACTCAATCCCTGCAATAACCTTGTACCTTGAAGGTGCAGAAAACTTGGAGAATTTGCACACACTGGCCATGTCATACTCTAAGTGACAGAGCTGTAACTCCTGCCCTGGTTTGTCTGGCTCTGAAGGCCATTCTTTTAACTCCTCTACAGTCTGCCCTCCTGAAAAGTGTCAGTTATTTCATTGTGAGAAGCTGATGAAGCTAGGTGGGACTGCCAAGGTCATATTGTCCACTCTTCTCATTTTACAGTTTTTCTGGTTCTCAATCTTGCTCATCATTTATTCATTCAACAAACATATATAAATCCTTCCACATTTAAGGCATTGTGTTGAACCCTGAGTGTCTTTCCTGCTGCATGCTCTCTGGGGGCTCCTTTTGTGAGCTTAATGAAGCCACACCCAAAGCCAT
This sequence comes from Cervus elaphus, assembly GCF_910594005.1. Lineage (NCBI taxonomy): Eukaryota > Metazoa > Chordata > Mammalia > Artiodactyla > Cervidae > Cervus > Cervus elaphus. Next base: position 36,764,327 of record NC_057841.1, read on the forward strand.
CTTAGATCGGGGATTGAGTGAAGCCCCCGCCTCCTCTGAGTGTGGGTCTGTGCAGAAGTGCCATGCACCACTGATGCCGCAATGTGGAACCCTGCTCATCAGCCTGTCTCACACTCAGAGCAGCTACATTGGAGCCAAAAACTCTGGAGTGACCCCTAACTCTGGATAAGGGAGCCTGGTGTGTGGCAGTCTATGGATTGCATAGAGTTGAACATGGCTTAGAGACTAAACAACCACAACTAACTCTTCATTTACCTTAGACCTTTTAAAATCACTCAGGGCTTCCCTGGTAGCTTAGTTGGTAAAGAATCCACCTGCAATACAGGAGACCTGGGTTTGATCCGTGGGTTGGGAAAACCCTTGGAGAAGAAGATGGCAACCCACTCCAGTACTCTTGCCTGGGAAATCCCATGGACTGAGGAGCCTGGCGGGTTACAGTCCATGGGGTCTCAAAGAGCCAGATGTGACTTAGTGACTAAACCACCAGTAAATCCTATTGATGCTCAGCCTTCAAATAACCAACTCTTAAACCACCATCTTGCACAGGACAGCTGCAGTAATCTATGACTCTCTGCTCCCACTGTGCCCACCACTGCCCCCCAACCCCCACCCCGTTATCTCAGCCCTTTCTCGCATAAGCTTGAATAATCCTTTTAAAACAGGCCAGGTCAAATCACATCCTCTCTCCTTATGATTCCATTTATCACTTAGACTAAAGCCCAGCCTTTTCGGGACACAAGGCACCACATCATCTTGTCCTTGCCTTTCTGACCACATCTCCCCGCAGATTCGCTGGTTCGCTCTGCTCCAGGTAAGAGCTGAACATGCCAACAACACACCCCTACCGCCTGGGCTCAATGCCGCTATTCTGTTTGAGAAGATCTTCTCCCAGAGATTCCCATGTTCACCTCTCTTCTTTCTGATCTTCTCAGCAAGGCCTTCCCTCACAGCCCCTGTTCCTATGTCACAGTCCACCAGGCTTTCCAACTAAGAGTATGGTAGTTAGTCAATCTACTAAGTTAGATAACTGTTTCAACTAAGAGTCATGGGAAGTCCTGAACTTTGTTGGTCTCTTTAGCATCTTGTGGCTCAGTGGTCAAGAATCCACCTGCCAGCACTGTTTATAATAGCCAGGACATGGAAGCAACCTAGATGCCCATCAGCAGATGAATGGATAAGGAAGCTGTGGTACATATACACCATGGAATATTACTCAGCTGTTAAAAAGAATTCATTTGAATCAGTTTTAATGAGATGGATGAAACTGGAGCCCATTATACAGAGTGAAGTAAGCCAGAAAGATAAAGAACATTACAGCATACTAACACATATATATGGAATTTAGAAAGATGGTAACGATAACCCTATATGCAAAACAGAAAAAGAGACACAGAAGTACAGAACAGACTTTTGAACTCTGTGGGAGAAGGTGAGGGTGGGATGTTTCGAAAGAACAGCATGTATATTATCTATGGTGAAACAGATCACCAGCCCAGGTGGGATGCACGAGACAAGTGCTCGGGCCTGGTGCACTGGGAAGACCCAGAGGAATCGAGTGGAGAGGGAGGTGGGAGGGGGGGATCGGGATGGGGAATACGTGTAACTCTATGACTGATTCATATCAATGTATGACAAAACCCACTGAAATGTTGTGAAGTAATTAGCCTCCAACTAATAAAAAATAAAAAAAATTAAAAAAAATAAAAAAAGAATCCGCCTGCCAGTGCAGGAGCCGCAGGTTCGAAACCTGGATCAGGAAGATCCCTTGGAGAAGGAAATGGTGACTTGCTCCAGTATTCTTGCTTGGGAAGTCCCATGGACAGAAGAGCCTGGTGGGCTATAGTCCATGGGGTCACAAAGAGCTGGATATGACTTAGTGATTAAAACAACCACAACCACAAATTAGTATCAAAGATAGTCTTGAAAACTTAAAAAAAAATTTTTTCTTACTGTGATAAAATCCATAAAGTTACCATTTTAGCCATTATCGTAAGATTTTTAGCACAGCTTTTAGCCTCCTTCTAGTGTAACTTCAACAGGTGACTGACACCTTGAGGGGAAAGCTGAAGGAGCTCCTCAGTCTCCAGTTCTGTCCCTGCAGCCTTGGGAGACCCCCAGCGGTCCTGTTGGGCTCTTCCCTCTTCCTGGAAGAGACCCTCTGATTGGCAAGGCCTGGCAGCCTCAGCCTCCTCCCCAGGGAAACATGGATAGCAGAATACAGCTCCCCTGTTGGCATCTTGTTTCTCTATAACCTTAGTATTTCCAGCCATTGTCTCTTCAGCAGCTCAAGGGCACTTAGAGATGATTTTTGTCTAATCTGTCCCATTTGGAAATCTGAATTCCCTTCTCTCATTTAAATGTAGAGGCTTTCTCTAGCTTCCCTGTCTCTCTTTTTCTAAGAATTACTGACTTAGGTTTGTTAAACCATAGGCTGGATCACTAGAAACCCCTTTGACCCTTATTTTGAGTCCACTTTTTTTCCCTCTCAGCTACCTTACTGAAGTATATCGTCTGGTCCGTATGGTCAGGCCATTCAAGGTGACTGTTGTCTTGCTCTTTGTATGGACTAGCACCCTGCTCATGTGAATGGGATTGCCTTCTGTCCAGGCTAGTGATCGTTCTAGTCTTTAGGCCAGAACGACTCCACCTGCTAGTTTTTGAAAGGGAAATATCTACCCTTGTGATGGTGGTTAACCTGAGGGGCTGGGAGAGACCTGCCCTGGTAGTTGCCCTGGTAACTGATGAGCCAATCTGAGGTCAATTCCCCCTATAAATAAATGGTAGCTTCCTCCCCCAGGTGGCAAAGGTCGGTACCGTGGCCTGCCTGCCCAGAGAGGGTGGAGTGTCCCTCCAGGACCCTTTGTTTTGGATGAGTAAGATCCCCCTGTCTGATAAGTCATTGTCTCTGGGCTTTTTTTCTAGCTTCAAGGCTGGGCAACCATAAGGCTTTCAGACCTTTGGGGTGCAGCCCAACAATTGGTGAGCAAATAGGAGGCTGAGAAAACTTGTGTAAACCCTGAGATGGTGGGAAATAAAGATGAGGAATGGGACATTGCTAGGGAAATCCTGAGGTGGCCGTCTACTAGTATATGGGGCCCTGTGGCAGCTGACCACCATGGGAGATGATGGAAGAGAAAGCTCTTCCATTATACTGATGATAGCCTGTTAACCTCAGAGTCTCTTAAGTTTAAAAGTAGCAGCACCATCGCTTGTGGCTCATCTGACTGCAGGCTGATGGCTGGTGAATACAGACCAGATGCAAGGATCTGTACTGTCTAATCAAATAATTGGGTGTTCCTTGGTCAGGTGAGACACGCATACCCCGTCAGACCCACCAGTCCTAAACAATTACAGACACTGGCTTCAGGGATATTAACCCAGGGCCAGGCTTGTGGATGTGGCCAGAAGGGTCTAGTGGGGACCTGAGGCACTGGCAAAACAATGAATGAGTACTCTTGGGCTTCTGGTCCCACCTCTGAAATGGGGCAGAGCAGTGACAGAGCATGACGGGACAATAGCCATCTGTTGCCTACACTGTGTCACAACAGGTGGAAGACGTTACAAAGGGCCTACTCGAGTTGTTGAGCAACACGAAAGCCACCATGTGGGGTCTCGAACAGCTGTGCATGACATATGGGACCCCCTCCACCCACCACCATCACTATGGGCATAGACGGGGACCAAGGAACCCACTTCACTGATCATGAAGTTCAGGAATAGGCTGATTAAAAACAACGTTCACTGGTGTTCCTTATTATCGCCCTGCTGCTAGGCAGTGGATGGGCTGCTTACTGATTACTTAATGATGAGACAGGAACCCGGCTCTCAACACGAGACATGTCCCAGGAGCAAGAGCCTCCACTGCATTAACCCAGAAGCAACTTGTCAACACAAGCGGAGATCACCCGTTGACCACTGAAGGACTGTTGCCAGCTGTTGGTCAGGACAGTATCTTACCTTTGTCCTCGCCGTAGGCCTACCCACCAGGGGAACATGTTATCAAGTGGCCTTGGGATTGGCAGGTAAGTCTGGGTGCTTTATGTTTGTTGCCCCAGAGGAAGAAGATTAGAAAGGGACTTACAGATTTCACCTGTCTTCTACTCGGCCCCACGTAAGAGTGCTAAAATAATCTAGGTGCCCTTTGGGAGAAAGGCACCGCTGTACCATATTAACCTGTGGCTGGTTGTCACACCACCTCTCCAGCCTTCGGACTAAGGGCAGCTGAGCTGTACGGGTCTGCAGGCCAGGACTTGGTTGCAGAGGTGGTATAATCTCAGAATGCTGAGACTGCCGGTGTTCTGTTTACTGGTCATGACCGTCCCTGAAATGAAATCTTAAATTTTATCCCTAGTCTGAGCAGAGGGAATCTATCCGTGGAATGAGCAACAGTGGTGGCCTCACTGTGAAACTGAGTTTGACTGCTGGAACCAGAGTGAGATTCTGTATTCTGGAACTCCTTGAAAAGTGACCTGACAAGCCACGGGGCTCTGCAGTTTGTCCTCTTTCTTAGATTCTTGATACTCGAGAGCTTATGCTGTCTTATTGCCTTTGCAGTATTTGGTTGCAGGGCACAACTATGTATTGACTCCACGGAGGGATATCTCAGAAGAGGGTTAATCAAAACTGTAAGGGTCATGCAGGGTATGTGGGATGGAGGGTAATGGTCAGGCCACTCAAGATGGTTGTTCTCTTGCTCTTTGTACATTCCCTGATCAACCAGTCCCTGCTTACAGGAACAAGCTTGTCCTCTGCCCCAGCTAGTGATTCTAGTCCTCGGGCCAGAACAGCTCCAATTGCTAGTTTATTAAAGGAAAACAGCTACCTTTGTAATGGTGGTTCACCTGAGGGGCTGGGAGGGACCCGCCCCAGTTGCTGGTTTCCCTGGTAACTGATGAGCCAACCTGAGGTCAGTCCCACCTATAAACAGTAGCCTCCTCCTCTGAGTGGAGAAGATTGTTGCCATGGCCTGCCTGTCATCTGTCATCCACGGTAGGGTGACCCCTTGTCTCAGACAGGTAGGATCCCCTATCCAGTAAATCACTGTCTCTCTCCCTGTCTTGGGGCTCTTCCTTCAGTCTCGAGGCTGGGCAACTACAAGGCTTGTAGGCCCGTGGAGTGCAGCCCAATATGACCTGAGGTTCGTCTGAGTTTCATCTCTTATTAGTTCTTACCAACCTTCGGAAACGTTAAATAAAACTGAAAGGGCCCAGAGTCAGCGTGAATGAGTGATTATCTGAGTCAATAAATAATAGAAGGATAAATACTAAAGAAAAAAATGTCTCTTGGACATATCTTCAGCTGGATAATAGGCATCCTTGAATTTGAGTGGAGAGTGACATTTGAGAGGGAAATACCTTAGAAGGGAACTCGAGGCCAGCTGTTGCTGCCCTATACGTTAATCTGGGCTATGATTTAATAAATTCCTTTTGTTGGGCAAATGTTCATGAACTGTTGCTGGATCCTCTAATATGTAAAACTTTGCTTTAGAATTAGAGATGCATCTAAGTGTTTTACAATATAAATGACGTAAAACTAGGGTCTCTTCCCATTTCCAGTGGGAGACCCCATCCAATTGATTCTATTGCCCTAGAATCTATTGATTCTATGTTATGTCCCTGGTTACCACTGAGTTAATTATCAGCTCACTGAGAAACTGTCATATTCATCTTCATATCCTCCCTCAGCTGCCAAATTCTGGTAACAATCAGTAAGTGGTGGCTTAAATTTCTTCTCCATTCCTACTGCCATGTTCTTGGTCCAGATGGTCTTCTTCCTTGGTGTGCATGCTAAGTCTCTTCATTTGTGTCCGACTCTTTGTGACCCTGTGGACCGTAGCCCACCAGGCTCCTGTCCATGGGGTTCTCCAGGCAAGAATACTGGAGTGGGTTGCCATTGCTTTCTCCAGGGGATCTTCCCAACCCAGGGATCGAACCCACGTCTCTTATGTCTCCTGCATTGGCAGGCGGGTTCTTTACCACTAGGGCCACCTGGGAAGCCCGATTCCTTGGCAGATTACTAAATTTGTTGTTGTAGTTCAGTTGCCCAGTCGTGTCTGACTCTCTGTGACCCCATGGACTGCACCATGCCAGTCTTCCCGTCCTTCACCATCTCCTGGAGCTTGTGCAAACTCATGTCCATCGAGTCCGTGATGCCATCCAACCATCTCACCCTCTGTCATCCCCTTCTCCTCCTGCCTTCCATCTTTCCCAGCATCATGGTCTTTTCTAGAGTCAATTCTGTGCATCAGGTGGCCAAAGTACTAGAGCTTCAGCTTCAGTCCTTCCAGCCGGACACCAAACAGTAGCAGTAATGTGCGTGATTACTCCTTTTTCCATACACAAACTCATCTTATGTATACGGCTGCCTGATGATTATATCTAAATGAACACATTATTACCCAACTCAATCTTTTTGTCAGAGGATGTTTGAAAGTTCAACATGTTGCTATTTAGTTTTTGCTGTTGTCTTAAGCAGTATTTCTTAGATTTGACTCATAGTAATCTAAGAATTTTAAAATTCTCACAAGCGAGCCCAAGAATCTCTATTAAGTATCTGGGTGACTTTCATAATTAGGTACTTGTGGTTATTTAGTATCATCTGGGAACAGTAGGAAAATGTAAATTTGGGGCCCCTTCTCCCTTTGGGGTTGAGCAATCTGATTTAATAAATCTTCCATGTGATTCTGATGTACACTAAAGTTCAAACACAATGTAACTAGCCTGCAACAGTGACTTAGGGTAGTGGTTCTCAGATGTGGCTGCACACTAGAATCACCTAAGAAGGTTTAAAAAAAAAAAACCCAGAAAACTGATGCCTAGACCATACCCCCAGATACTCTGATTTAATTGAATTGGGGCACAAGAAGCATTTGATTAGGATATCATGGATGCTGAGGCTGATGTAACCAGCCGTCCATAATTCATCTCAGAATTTTGTGTTTATCTAGCCTCAGTGATTGGGGCTTCCCAAGTGGCTCAGTGGTAAGGAATCTGCCTGTCAATGCAGGAGATGCAAAAGATGCGGGTTCAATCCCTGGGTTAGAAAGATGCCCTGGATTAGGAAGAGGCAACCACTCCAGTATTCTTGCCTGGAGAATCCCATGGACAGAAGAGCCTGGAGGGCTACAGTCCAGGGTTGTAAACAGTCAGACATGACTGAGTGTGCGTGGGTGCACACACACACACACACACTGATTGGATTTATAAGGGGACAGATTTGAATGCTTAACATAAATATGTGCATTTAAAATACTGATTACTGATATTCTGTGTAAACTGATTTAATTTGAATAATGGGATCTGCTATTAACAGTTTGAAAACCACAGGACTACGGACTCAAATCCAAACTCTGTAAGACTTGCCTTTAAAACGCAAGTTTGTTGCCTCTCTCGCCAATAACGCCACGTGGCCCTGCTCTCAGGCTCTAACTTATCTGTGGGCAGTATGCTTCAAGGGGAAAGAGCACCAGACCGAGGCCCCAGACTAGTGTTGCTCCAGGCTGTTGGGACCTTGCAAGTCACTCTCTTTGGGCTTTTCTCTCCTCATTACAAAATGAGGGGCCAGAACCAAATTATGTCCAGAGCTCCTTAGTATTTTAGCATTTCCACATTTGGGTTCATTTCCCAACTTAGACTGTGTTGTCTCTTCTTCTTGAGGTTAACTCATCCGAAGGCATGGTTCAAGTTCTAATTATCCTTAATATTTCTTTGGCACTCAGTCCAAGCTTCTTTGGCCTCTTGGGCATCTTTGTATGTTGATGTCTGGTCTTCTACTGGATAATAACTGATGTCACATATCTCTTGTATATAAATGCCCAGTGCGTAAGTTCAGTTCAGTTCAGTTGCGTCCCACTCTTTGCAACCCCATGGAACTGCAGCATGCGAGGCCTCCCTGTCCATCACCAACTCCCAGAGTTTACTAAAAATTCATGTCGCTTGAGTCGGTGATGCCATCCAACCATCTCATCCTCTGTCATCCCCTTCTCCTGCCTTCAATCTTTCCCAGCATCAGGGTCTTTTCCAGTGAGTCAGTTCTTCGCATCAGGTGGCCAAAGTATTGGAGTTTCATTTTCAGCATCTGTCCTTCCAACGAATATTCAGGACTGATTTCCTTTAGGATGGACTGGTTGGATCTCCTTGCAGTCCAAGGGACTAAGAGTCTTCTTCAACACCACAGTTCAAAACATCAATTCTCCAGTGCTCAGCTTTCTTTATAGTCCAACTCTCACATCCATACATGACTACTGGAAAAAACGAAGCTTTGACTAAATGGACCTTTGTTGGTAATGTCTCTGCTTTTTAATATGCTGTCTAGGGTGGTCATAGCTTTTCTTCCAAGGAGCAAGCGTCTTTTAATTTCATGGCTGCAGTCACCATGGGCAGTGATTTTGGAGCCCCCCCAAATAAAGTCTGTCAGTGTCCACTGTTTTTCCATCTATTTGCCATGAAGTAAGGGGACCGGAGGCCATGATCTTAGTAAGTACATGTTTGTTATTTTTTTGTCAGGACCATGAATTATTTGCCTGTCATTGGTTTAATCAACAACAACTATGTCGAAAGCTTTTTGCTAAGTGAGCTCTCATTACTGTACCAAATTTCTAATTTATATCCTATTTAGCCTATAAATTTTCTTCTATAATAGTGTTCAGTCCCTAGTTCCCATTGATTATTTTCCAAAAATAGCTCTCTTGTGGCCTCTGCTGGTTTGACAGCAGACAACTGCTTCACTAATTCCTTAAGTGCATTGTAAAGAATCCAAGTGTAAGGACACTTCAGTTTTCTAAGGAACCATTCTAACAACATCAACTCAGCAAAGAGAAAGATTTTGAGATGTCTTAAACTGCCAAGGCTTGCTGATAATACACACCTGAATGGTAAAGCTTATTTTAAATGCCTATTCTGAAGTGGCATTTTTCAGAATTAAACTCATGCTTGTTAGGGTGTCAGGAATAACTGAGTAAGATACACAGGTGTGTTCTTTAAAACTTGCCCCTTTGGGAAAAAAAATTGTCAAGATTTGCCTGATTCTAATACTTGTATGTATTATACCTCGTAAAGATAAACGTGCTTTGATGAATGCTTAAGAAACGTGTTGTTCATTCACTAAACTGTGTCTCTTTGCAACCCCATGAACTGCCAGGCTCCTCTGTCCTCCACCATCTCCCAGAGTTTGCTCAAATTCAGGTCCACTGAGTCGGTGATGCTATCTAAACCTACTAGTGTTATGTAATAGCTTTTTGCAACACTATTTCTTTTTGGCAATTTCATTATGAATTAAAGATGACCTAGGGAGAAATCTTTGCAGTCTTTCAGAGTTGTTTTAGAGGGCCTAAGAATGTTCTCCAAGTTTTTAAATACATAAGCTAGATGCAATTTAAATTGAGTTCCTAATACGTTAAGCCTACTAACAGCTGCCTTTCCAGTTGGATTTGGGGAAATTTTTCACTACATGAAAGGTGTTAGGAATATTCCTCTGCTTCACTTGTTCTTTTCTCTAGGTAGCATGTTATTATCTTCTGTATGTATCTGGGTACCATGATTAACTCATTCAGACTACTACCTCTGACAACCTTAGGTTTCAAATGGTTTAATCAGAATGCCTGTCACAGGCAAGAAAAGTGTTAATCTAATGTTAAGTGCTAACAGAGGTTTTGCATGTTTTCAAACATTTAAATCACAGGTCTTCAACTTTGAAAAGCTCACAGGTAACTTGAAACTATGTAACTACATACAAACAGTGACACATGTTTGTATGAAAATACAGTTTAACATGTATGATGCTTTACAAATGAAGACAGGCTTTTCATACATATTAAATACCAAACTGTACTTCTCCATTTAAATGTGACAAGTGTTTTTAAAAAGTGTCTATTACTTCATTTAAAGAGAGCTGATCAGCGGCAGATAAGAGACCTCAGCTTACCCAATCTCACAGAGTAATTGAGGAAAAATGAAAAATGCTGCTTAAGGGGTTGGAATGCTGTCAAGTCACTATCAAGTAGACAATCTCCTATTGTCCCTGCTTATGCTCCCTTTAAAAAAACCAAATCACTAGACGTATACAGCTATAACTGCTCATCCTGTGGTGCCCTGTTCCAATTCGGGTGTTTCTGACTCCTGCCTGTCAGAAGCACTACACTAAACAAGCTGATTCTTGAATCAGGCAACCCTGAGCTCTAACTTCACCTGTTATTAGAGGCAGCCGAATCACTGGGAAGGGCCTTCTGGAAAACTTTCTAAAGAGGGACAAAAACAAATGATGTGTGCTTTTTTTCTTTTCTCTTCTACCTGCCTAGAACATGGACATGATGCTAGAGGTGGCATAACTAATAAAAGAATGGAGGCCACATATATAGTATGAAAGAGCAGAAAGCTAGAAGAAATCTGGGTCCACCATGAGGGCACAGACCAGCTTTGGACCACTGATCTCCAAACTTTTCAACATTAGAAAAAAAAAACTAGTCATTTGTTATTTAATCTGATTTTGGGGTCGATTTTTTTCTATAGCTTAGTATTAAGTTGATTCATAAATTCACAAGATTAGTTGAAGATTAAAAAAAAATATATATGAAAAGTGTAGCACAGTTCCTGGCACATAGTAGGTGACCAGTGAATGGCTATTATTGGGAGAGATTAGTTGATTGCCAGCAGAGAACAAAAATCAAACACAGGATAAATAATCTGAGAAGGGAAGAGAAGAGAAGTGCTGAATAGAAGCTATAATAGAGCTGTTTAAAAAAAGAACTAAGATCACATTCAGAGCCAAACAATGTACAAAGAGGGTCTAACATATAAGTAGATACTAAATATAAGTGATTTCTAATCCTGTGAAAACATAAAACTGATGTCATTTAATTCACATGAAAACCCTGACCAATGAGGAAGATGAGGCTGGAATATTATGATCAGAAGATGTTAATCTATAATACATGGCAAAGGAAAGAAAGTTATTTGTAGTCACTTTGAAAGGAATTCACTACAGAATACTGTGTGTGTGCATGCTAAATCTCTTTAGTCGTGTCTGACTCTTTGCAACCCTATAGACTATAGCCCACCAGGCTCTTCTGTCCATGGGATTCTCCAGGCAAGAATACTGGAATGAGTTGCCAGTTCCTTCTCCAACAGAATAGTACTTGAAGTTAATGAACGAAAGAAGCTGAAAAGTTAAAGGAGTATTAAAATTTAGCATTTTTAAAAAGACTTGAAAGTTGGGCATGAGAATGATCTACATAGGAGAATAAAAATCTGTAATGTTAACATGAAGTCACTGCTGAATGTGAATAGCAAGGGAAGATGGAGTAAAAAGAAGAGAGGAAACAAATCAGACTATAGCTATTGTATTTTCAAAATTGTAATTAGGTATTACCAAATAAAGTAATATACAACTCTTAATTTAGAGTGCAAAATAAAAGCACCTCGTTATTTACAAGGTGCAAAAACAAGAAAATACAACATAAACTTATCCACATTTTTAAATAGTTGTCTGTGTGATGAGTAAATGCCATTTAAAAACACTTTCAATAGAAAAATGATTTATAAACCAGTTTACAGAAGATCAAAAAAAATCAACGTTTAACACCAACTTTAACTATAAATAACTAAAAAGAAAATTGTCCTCTCTTCTGTTTTTGCTTCAACATTTATGTCTTCTGCTCTTTGCCTTTTGGAGAAAACATTGCATTGTAAGGCTGCCGTCTTTTTGGACGAGGACAAGGATCAAGGTCTTCTTTAATGTAACCTTAAAAATAAATCACAAATTCAGAAGACTATATTTGCAACATACATATTTTAGCATATATCCAGTCAACATCTGTCTCATGTCATGCCTTTTAAGTTCACATGATTTTTCTATTAGCTGCTTGTGATGATGAATGATTTTACTACTTAGCATCAGTTTTCTCATTTGTACTAAAAATAAATGCAGACATTTATCAAATGTGCTGTATACAACATTGTCTGGGATAACTCACAGTCCTCTGCAGTAGCTTCCACTACGCCTATTTCACAGCTGAGCTTATGGATACCCAGGGAAGTCCGATAACTTGCTCAAGTTTCTAGAGCTGGGAAGGAAGTGAGTGGGGACTCTGCCAACATCTCACTCCAGAACTGGGGCTCTTAGGCACTTTCCTATTCTACCTCCCATTGGGTGCAAATGGGGACAAGTATTAAACATGATCTTTCGATTATAAGGATAAATTTTGGTGCTTATCAAGAAGACTTTTTTTCAGTAGCTATTCGATGAGATGACATGGTCCCTATACTCTTCAGACTATTTGATTCTCCTAAGGGTGTAGTTTTCAGGAAAGACTGTGTCTGCCAAACCCTGAGATGTAGTTTTCAGGAAAGACTGTGTCTGCCATACCCTGAGACCATATCAGGGGTGCAAACACAGGCTATATCCAGACTAATTCTATCTGATGAGCAAGCAGAGACATCACGTCAAAGAGGACCTGCTAAAAGGGAGAGTGGAAGTATGGTAACAGCTATAATAGACTTTGCATCTTTTGGAAAAGTTTCTTATGGCTAAAAAATTTGGAACTTTAAAGCTGCCTATGTTCTTCAGTTCTATTAAATGTAAGCACTGTATTTGAAGGAGTGAGTTGCATGCTAACAGTTTTCCAAACAAAAGTCTTTTTTACTCAAATATGGTTTATAAATAACTAGCATTCTTGATTAAGTGAAGTTTTAACATCCAAATTCACAGCAGCCTCTTAAAAAAAAAAAGATGCTTTTCAACAATATAAATTTGGCAACTTTTGTAAAGTTACTTTATTAAAAGTCATTTCAATGACTAGACAGAAGAGAAATTACTTTCCAAAATTTGAATGATAAAAAAAGCAGGTTAACACATACACAGTTCATTAACATGCTTGTAAACAATGATTCCAATGAAGTTATTTGAAGAGTTAAACGTAAACCTTTTATCTTTAGGAAACTGTATCTGTGCCACAGAACTGGCTCTCAACTTATAGCAGAAGGTAAAGAACCATGAAGAAAAAGTTTAATGTTTAGACTTGGGTATATATATGTTATACACAGTATTTTTTTAAAGAGTTCCAAAATGTCATAAGCTATACTCTCACCTCTTTCCATACAAGTCTGAGTAGAAGGAAAACCAACTTCCCAGAAATTCTCTGGTGTGTTGGGTGGAATGTAGCGAAATCGGTGTCTTGAGCAGGAAGCCAACTTCTTTTCTCTTTCTTCTGCTGGAAAATCTGCATAATACTGATAATAAAACTGGTTAGGTTTTCCACTGAGGAATAATAAATGTAGTGTTATGCTTATTGATTAAAAACCAGAAGCTAAAAAAACTACTAATTATTATTCAGCAAGCTAAGGAAAATGAATTCTTATGGATAATATTAGTAAGTTATACCACCTACCAGTAAATTACTACCTATAAATTACTGATAATAATTAGTGGTCTGTGAAATGTTTGCTCCACAAAGAAGAGGGCTCGTATAACAGTGTCAGGAAACATGCTGTTTCCTTCATCAATAGTATCACAATTAAAAAAAAAAGCCAGCTGAACTTTACAGTGAGTGTGCTCAGTGGTATAGCAGATTTACATACATACAAACTATTAATTTCTCTCAGACCAGTAACAAAAAAGCCAAGACCTGTGCTCTGAACAGCATATTTCTCAACTGTTATTTGGATATAGCGTGTGTTTTGAAGTAATTTTCCTTTCACTACAATTTTTTAAAATAAAAGTTTAGCTTTGAAGGTTGTAGGCTTCAAGACTTTGCCCCTTTAAACTAGATCTATCAATTAGGATCAAAAGCATATTATTTTTTGCAACTGTGACCATAAAGAACCTAAACTTCATGCAAAGAAAGATAAAACTTGTATGTGAAAACTATACAGGTCTTCAAGCTCTAGATCCAAAGAAAACAAAGCAATGGTGTAAAGTTTGATAAAACACAGATGACTGGATCACACAATCCAGCTAATTCTGTTTTACACTTGAGGAACTGAAAATCAAAGTGATATTTTACCAAAGGTATCACCTATTGAAAGTGGCAGACTTAGGATCAGAATTTTTTTTTTGAAGTGAGGGTTTTTAATATATTTTTCTTTCACACAGACAAAACAACAATAGGTGAGGGTGGCTGTAACACAGCGGGCAGGTGGAAGAGTGCTAGAAGATGAAGTCAGGAAATGGGGTGTGAGTTTGTTGTCCTTGATAAGGGCTTTGATTTCATTTCTTAGAGAAGACGACATTTAAGGATTCTGGGCAGAAGACTGACATGATTTAACTTTTATTCTAAGAAGATCATTCAGAAGAAGAGACTATTTATTGCTGTGTTCAACATACAATCAATAGCATTTGCTGACAGATCCATTACTGAGATATGAGAGATGAAAGAAGATACCTAAAAGATCTCTGGTTTAAACAACTAGGAGAATGGACATATAGAAGGCTCAGAGGTAAGGGCTGAGAACAGGAGGTAGAAAGTGTATGCTCGCTTTATGATGTGAAATTTGAGGTGACTATTACACAGCCATACATGTGCTGCATGTTCACTGAATATTTCACAGGGAATATGAAATAGGAAATAGTTCAGAACTGTAAGTAGATAGATAGTATTTAGATACATGTGACTGGCACTTTCACTCTTGGTCATGAAGGAATAACAGGGAACAGATTTATACTCTATCTTAAAAAACTAAAAAAAAAAATGGAATAAAACACATGAAACAATGTTTTCAGAAACTGGATAACAGCACAAAAAAATGATTTCTGAGAAGGAAAGTAAACTGTTTCCAGTGAAAGAGTTTTTTCTAATTGGTAATTTCAGTTCCAGTTATAACTAAAAACTGGAGGTTCAGTTAGTATAGATCACATGATATATTCAATTTGTATTATGAAAACTCATGATACATTGAGGGTTTGCTTGTTATCTCCAAACTGCTTTCCAAATTAGTGATCTCAGTGTACACTCTCACTGTTAGTTTATGAGAGCACGTCTCACCAAATGCTTACCTGCACTGTAACCTATTCACACATAACTTTAATGTGCTTGTGTGTGTGTGTGTGTGTGTGTGTGTGTGCATGCACTCAAAGTCACTTCAGTCGTGTGCGACTCTGTGTGACCCTACGGACTGCAGCCCACCAGCCTCCTCTGTCCATGGGATTTTCTAGCTATAATTTTTAAAAAGAAAATTTAAGGGGGAAATAAATACATTGCTGGAAACAAGTATCCAACAGCTAAAGGACAGCAAGGGAAGAAACAAAAACAGCAAGTTTCAGAAAAACACAGAACCTCCTAGGACTCTTTAGTAACAGAACAATTAGTGCAATCTACTTCAAGATACACATCTAGTCCAAGACACCCAAAATAAAAAAGGAAAATGCAGGTGGGTTCTAAGGATGGAGTAGAATCTGTTCATTCTATTTTTAGAAAGGAAAATGTTTAGGGGAAAAAAAAAGAGCTTATGGTTATACTGGTTATTTAGAAAAAACAATCATGAGTATACCTCATTTCCTGAGTGCTGATGTTTAAGTAAAAAATATTACAGCAAAGTTTCTGACTGAAATATCAAAATTTTCCCCAATAGTATATGTATTAAAGTCTCCACTATAATATAACACAAGGGGAAAAAATTAAAAGAAATACAAATAAATATAGAAAAAACAAATGGCATAAATGTCTTAAGCTGGAAGTAAGAACTAGTACTGAGGCTCCACATTCACTTAAAGAGAATCTAAGAGAAATGGAGGGCTTTCCTTTTCATCTATCTATATCTCTCAGGTCCCAGCCAGTCTGTATACTCTATGTATTATTCTGTTATTCTTGGCTCAAACTTGTTTCTAGATACAAATATGGTTTATATCTATGATTTTTAAATCATGCATATGAAGTCATAACTTCAAAAAAACCCCAAATGACAGTGTTTACATTTGTACTTACAATTTCACATTCCTTACATGTGTGTCCAAGTAATTTTCTTCTCTCTTCTTTCTTCCGAACAACCTCAATATGAGGAAAATTTTGTAATTCAGTCTCTCTGGGGGAAAAATAAATTAATGTTACTATAGAGACCTTTGGTTTACATTTTAAATTAGCAAACGTGAGCATCCAGAGGAAAAATAATCCCCATTCATTCATTTTATTTGAAATGCTTCTTCAGTATGTGAGAGACAAAAGCATTTCTTCATCTCTCTTCACTAAAATATTAAGTGCCTACTACATATCAGATATTTTTACAGATACTTTTCTCTAACTGAAAAAGATAACTATTACTTCCTATTTTTGCCTCTGGCTGGCTGAAATTAGTTATTAGGTTGTGTGGTAAACTATAAAACAACCTAATTAAAAAGGAATGCTGTATTATTAAACTCAGTAACTGGTATTCAATAACATAACTGAAAGAGACTACTGCCTCTGTTGACTCAGTTTCTAGTACTATGAAACCATATATCAGGGCTAACCTGCTTCTCCCCAAAGAACAGATTCATTTGTCTGCATGTAATTTGCTATTTTCTCTAACAATTTCTTTTGTTGCTTCTGTCCACCACCTTAAATTCTTCAAAATATTAGACACAACTATCATTTGTGCTTGGGTGGCTCAGATGGTAAACAATCCGCCTGCAGCACAGGGGACCCAGGTTTGATCCCTGGGTCTGAAAGATCCCCCAGAGAAGGGAATGGCTACCCACTCCAGTACTACTGCCATGGAGAATTCCATGGACAGAGGAGCCTAGTGGGCTACAGTCCATGGGGCTGCAAAGAGATGGACTGAGTGACTAACACTTTCGCTTTAAATGGATCAGATCCTACTATGAACCACTGGAAACCTAGGAAGGGTCAAAGTTACTGAGGTATTACAGATTAATGAGGTATGCAGTACTTTGGTCAGAAAAAGCAATCAGGAATCTTTATTAATATACTTGTGTCCTGCTTTAAGAAGCCCAATATAGAAGACTCAAAACTTAGAAGTAAGTGAAGACTTACATAACATCATCATTTGTTTGTAATAGAAAATAACCCCAGTGAATTTAAACAGTCTGACTAAAAAAAAAAAAAGATATTTTAAAATGACTTGTGGGTATCAGATCTACTCTTTTGAGGTATTTTGATAGGTGGCAGTGCTGTTCTTCAAAGGAAAGCTTTAAATGCTCTATTTCAAAATGTGTAAGGTTCGAGGTCCTTACTGTGCATAAATCCAACAACTCTCAATTATGGATCAACAGTGAACTTAAAAAGGAAGACTAAGAAAGAAGAGATAAAACAATATTGCTACAACTATACTTTCTTTCAAACAGTTTATGGACTCCTAAGTTTATACAGAATTTAGTCATGTCCTTTGCTCAAAATCTCATCTGTTTCTGTTTAAATTTTTTTTAAGATTTAAAAATTCTCCTAAAATAATTCTGAAGCACAAACCTAAGGTTTGCCACCTAGTTAGTGAGTGAAAGTCACTTAGTCTTAGTCGTGTCCAGCTCTTTGCGACCCCATGGACTATACAGTCCATGGAATTCTCCAGGCCAGAATTCTGGAGTGGGTAGACATTCCCTTCTCCAGGGGATCTTCCCAACCAGGAATCGAACCCAGGTCTCCCATACTGCAGGCGGATTCTTTACTAGCTGAGTCACCAGGGAAGCCCAAGTTACAGTATTCAACAAATTCCTGAAGTTCAAATACAGTTCACAATAAAATAGGATAAGAATGAAGTATGTTATAATAAAGCAGAAAAAATAACTGTCACCACCATCCAAAAAAGGGTGTGATGGTAAAAAAAAAAACTTCCTTATTTTAAAAATTTGTCATTTTTTATACCTGAGTTCCAGTTTTGTTATGGTCGGAAGGGGCATTCTATTTTAACCAAAGTAGCAATTTTCACAGTTCAGAGATGCTCTGACAAAGATAGTTCTGTTGTACTTCCAATCATATTGCTGGTATTAACCAAGGCCAACATACCTATCATCACCTTTAAAATATGGCTCCACAAATGCTTTCTGTTTGACTTTATCTTGTTTATCACCAGGAGCTATAAACAAAACAAGCATACCACAAACTTATTGTAGAACTTACTGAAAAGTAATTTGGTTTTTCTGTGGGGAAAAAAAAGACATATGCCAAAACATCTATTTTTATTGGATTTCATACTCTAGGCCCTAGGCAATTAGTTTAAGTTCTCTGTAATGAATTCTTTCCTTTCTTTTTCATCTGCCTAATAAGAAGAGTGCTGATTATCTCACCTCAGAATTACTGAAGAGATAAAAATCATAACCATAAAAATATTTTAGACTTTAAAGAACTACTTAGTGCTCGCTTCGGCAGCACATATACTAAAATTGGAACGATACAGAGAAGATTAGCATGGCCCCTGCGCAAGGATGACACGCAAATTCGTGAAGCGTTCCATATTTTTAGAAGTATCTAAATAAAAAAAAAAAAAAAAAAAAGAACTACTTAGATGCCTATTATCATTTGGCACCAAATGACAATAACAAGACAGGTTTTAATCTGTTCACTTATTAGTCCTGTTGACTTTTATAATGTGACTTTAAGGTAGTTGATAAATAGGAAATAAAAAGATTTAAAAATTTTTATTAGAAAACTGGTGACAGAATAGGAATGAAAGCCCCTGGACCTGAATTTCAAGTTGTCTAGACTCAAATAGCTAATTGCTATCATCTGTTCAAATTATGAAAATTTATTGAGCATTGTGCTAATGTAGAACTGGGGAGGCCAGGTCTGCCGTCTTCATGGAATTTACACTGTAGTGAGGGAAATAGACATTAAGCAAGCAGACAGCTGAGGCTACCTGAATATCTCAGGTAATAACTGATGATTAAAGAGAAGTCAGTCATGACAAGAGTACGAATGGTGAATGTTCTAGGTAAAGGTCCTCAATGGCAAAAAGTCTGGTACATTATACAATGTATAAGGAGGACAGTGTGATTAATTCAGCCAAAAAAGGGAAGTGTTGGGAAAGATGGGGGCAGGGTTAGGTGTTGGGTGGGCAGGTACCCAACCATGATGGGCCTTGGGAGCCAAGAGAAGGAGTTTGAATTTTAAGTGCACTGGGAAGCCACTGAAGACTTTAAAACCATCTACTTTATTGAGGCATAATTTACATATACTGAGTTTAAGTGCACTAAGATGAATTTTGACTAGTGTATATTCCAGAGTAGAAAGTGAAAGTGAAGTCGCTCAGTCGTGTCCAACTCTTTGCAACCTCATGGACTGTAGCCTACCAGGCTCCTCCGTCCATGGGATTTTCTAGGCAAGAATACTGGAGTGGGTTGCCATTTCCTTCTCCAATATTCCAGTGCAACTGCTACGCAAATCAAGATACTAAACATGTCCATGCAAGTTACCTATTCTGTTGTCTCTCACGCACAAGAACATTCTCTTATGTCTCTTCCCTCCCCTACAGTCACTCATTTAATTTCTATCACTGTAGCTTAGTTATGTCTGTTTTAGAACTTCATATCAATGAGATGATATACCATATATTCTTTTCCATCTTTTGCATTTGTCTAGCTCAACAAATTTTGGAGACTAATCCATGTTGCTGAGTCTAGTAGTTACCGCCTTTTCGTTGTGAAGTAGTATGAACATGTTTTCATTTTTTGTGGGTATACACCGAACAGTGGAATTGCTAGGTCACAACACAGGTATATGCTTAACTTTACAAAAAACTGACTGACCTCAATAAAGCTGTTTAAAAAGCCCCCTGCTGAACTGGTTTCCAAAGTATAACCAATTTTCTACTCCATTAGCAATGCGAGAGTTCCAGCTGCTCTTCACCCTTGCTAGAGATACATGTTATCCACCTTTCCAACCATTTCTGTGGGTGTGAAGTATTGTCACCATCCCTGATGTTCAAGAGTGTTGACCAGCTTTTCATGTGCTTACTGGCCATTCAAATATCTTCTTTTCATTGAGGCATAACCCTCTGAACTATTTTTGGTAACTCTTCTATTACTCTGAAATTATCTTTAAAAAAAAACTGAAAAAAAATTTATTCAATAAACATCAAGTTTTAATTGTTAAGATACCTCATTAGGCCTCTGTTAATAAGACTGATAACTTACTTTACTAAAATCAGTGTAATGGAAAAAAAACATAATTTGAAAGAAAATTGCCTTACTGTTTGTTTTTTTTGTAGTAGTTGACAATTCCTTCTCTTCATCTGCTACCTGGGGGAAGCTCTCTGCCAAACAGGACTTATATTCTTCATGTGTCGTCCGATCAAACATGTCTTCCAAGCTATCATTCATCTTTCTTTCTCCATCTATGTGAAAGAGCATCGGCTTAGGCCACAAGTAAGTGTTTTGCTTTCTAGGTAGACTAATACATAGAAACTTGTAAGAACTGCCACAAAATAATTTAGATGTGTATTAGGCAAGAATAAACCCCAAGTCTGGGTAATTACTGTACATTTACAAAGGTTTTTAATGTTATGCCTTCAACTGTCCTTTATTTATGTGAAGAAAATGCTGGTTTTTTGTTACTGTCATTATAAATGTTAAAACATCTTTTTCTATCAGCTCATGTATAATTCATAGTAAACCAAAAGGAACTACCAAAGGAATTGTGAGGAAGAGAAAATACAGCAATAATAAATGGTGAAAACTATGAAGTTTAAATAAACTGTATAAATAACTGACATAAAAATCTCTATAGAGTTTTGTTTAGTTCTTTTTCTAATGTAGCAGAAAAGTATGCTCTTGCATTATTATGAACACTTGGTAGTTCAGTGTTATAGAAATAGTGAATTCAATTCCATATTTGATGTGCAAATGCTAATTTCATCTTCAGAGTACTAACTGTTAGGTGGGCCAAAAAATTTGTTTGGGTTTTTCTGTAAGATGGTATGGAAAAACCCGAATGAACTTTTGGGCCAACCTAATACATTTCCACTATATAATCACATTTTTAAAAACACCAGTTTACCAAAAATAGAAAGAAATTCAGTTGGCTAACAAATGTGACAAAACTGGAGCCTGCCAGGATTACTCTATATAATCACTACCGCCTCTCCCAGTGCAGATGCTCTAGCGCCTCAGCCCGTTTTCTCTTTCTCCAGCACTTACCATCATCTAGCACTTAACACTTGTTTCTCCCCTATTACAACGTAAATTCCATGAGAGGCAGGTACTTTTGTTTACAATTTGCTCCAGTTCCAGATATAGAATTGTGTCTCCATAATTATTGAATGATGAAACATTTGTTCATTTTTCATTCTGAGGATTAAATTTGTAAGTAAAAATAATTCCTGTGTGCTAGGCATTCCCAAAGCATTCTGTATATGCTGTCAGTAAATCATAGTAAGTTAATGATTTCTTTTTGTTGCTGACTTCTGACTGTAAAATGCTTGAGGACAGACTACATCCTTTTTTGATATATAAGGATATATATCTACCATAGCATCTACTAAGTCAAACACAGATATAAAAAATTTTTTTTGAATTGAATATTAGCAGTACCATTTAATGGTATGTTTCATCTTTAAGTTTATATTTCATCAATTCTAAGTATGAAAAAAACCCACCTTATGGGTAAAATGGGCAGATTGTTTTTTCCTAAGTATGGGCTCAACAGTATCTCCTATCCCACCTGCTGTTCTTATAAATGTGATCATGGCACTCCTCCTATTGAGTCCAGATCATAAAAATGCTGTGCACTTCTACCTTGCTCTTTGGGGATGCTTACTCTG